>NC_137498.1:15945000-16545000 GCF_041902795.1 Electrophorus electricus
TTTCAAACTGGAGATCACAACAGCCATCATCAAAAATGTTCATCAAGAGCTGCTTTGTATCAGAAACTCACCATGGACCCCACACAACTAGGGAACCCCACACACTATCTGTATAAAACCCTCTGCTCAGGTATTTGTTACTGCTTCAACAAAACCTGAACTTCACAACCTGTGTTTCCCAAAGATGGTTTTCCTTATAAAAAAAAACAAAACAAAACAAAACATTAAAAAGGTGCTGTATGTGATGTATGTGATCTGTTATTTGAACGGTATTGTACTAATTGTGTTGTATCATCTGAACCCCCCCCCCCCCCCCCCCACACTATTCAGATACAAAATAGCACTCACTTGAACAGGTGAACAAAGCACAGCAGAACAATCCTGTAAAAAAACACACACACACACACACACACACACACACACACACACACACACACACACACACACCATGGAAGATTTGACCTTGAAGGACATGTGCCAGTAATGATGTGGAGGTTGTTTTTCTTATGTTACAGTGGATGGTATGTGAGCATTCACCTGTGTCTCCTGCTCTCTCTTCTCTTCTGTTTGCCCCTTTCTTAGCCTCATTGTCCATGTCTCAGGACTACATTAGAAAATCAGCAGGGTTTTGGACATCTGAAGGCAAACGTTATACAAATGTTATGTGTATTTGTGTGCGTGTTAGTGTTTGTGTTTTTACACAGCATGCATTTTAATTGCTTTTTAAGATATTAGGAGACCATGTTGATATGCAGTAAATGCATGTTACCGTCAGTCAGAGTCTTTGCACTGTCAGTAGTGGAAGCGTCAGCTGGAGCCTTTGCACTTGTTTTGCCATCAAATCTTGATGTAAATTCTGTTGTTGAGATTCCTGGAGAGGAACATGTGTTTGTTAGCATAAGATGGTGTACTGCTTTAGTACTACTTGTGTTTGCAAGTTTGGCTACAGTACTGACCCATTATAAATGTGTATAGGAACATTCAGGATGGTTTACATTCGTGACACTAGTAGACATGTGATTGTACCTGAGGGGGGGGCAGGTGAACAAGCTCATCAGCGCATGTTTAAAAGTTTATTTAAAAACTAATTTTTATAATGAAGTGTTGACTTTCCAAGTAATGGTGTTATATTATAGATTTAGCACTAATGCAATGGAATTATCCCTCTTGAGCGTTGTGATACGGCCACAAAACAAATCAAATTATGTCAAAATAAAATTCCCAATGAAGTATTAGAAGTATTTAAAATATATATTTTAAATTTGTTTTGTATGTTGACCAAAAAGCTGTCAATGTGGTTGTATAGCCTGTAATTAGACTTCTGTGGTTGGGAAATACAGTTTTGCACTATCACTTTATTGACTGTCATAGTCAGGACACATGAAGAAAAATGCAATTTTCAGGTAAAACATGTCTTTGGACAATTGGGAATACATCTAATATTGGGTGAGATGAGTCAAAAAGAGATCACTTCTGTCATTTTGTTATAAAGCCTTTAGTCAAACTAGTGTGACTGAGAAATAGTTGGATGCTGGTACTTCCTTAGGACACATGATTTTGGACTTGAAAGTTAATAAAAAATAACAATTTTGAGGTAAAACATATGTATTTGGACAACTGGGAGCACATCTAGTACAAGATGCTAAGTCAAAAACAGTGGATATCTGTCATTTTGTGAAGTATTGTGAAGTAATACATTTTACATCAAATTTGTATTTTTTCATAAATGTTGACATCTGCTGACTATGATATCAAAATGCCAGTGCAAAACAGTATTTCCCCAACCACAGTAGTTTGAGGTTTCAGTTCACACAGTTCCTACTTACTGTTTGTGGATGGTCATAGTTAGGACGCATAACTCTTTAAGAAAAATGTCATTATGAGGAAAAATAGATAAAATAGTTATTTGGACAACGGAACACATCTAGTACTAAGCAATGAATCAAAAACAGGACATTTCTGTCACTTTGGGTGTATAAGATATAGTGTGGCTGGGAAACAATTTTACACTGGCAGTTTATTGATACTGTCATAGTCCAACTATACACTTTAGAAATAACATGAAAGACAAAATGAGGGTCAGTGACATTATGGATTGTTTCCAGAAGATAATGTGGAGGAAGATCACAGTGACCAAAGCAAAGGGGATGTAGGGCAGAGTCTGAGGGAGAGACTGTAACAACACAACAAACACTGACCCCAGTCTTACACAGCAGCAGAATACATTTATTTAACACAGCTGTGAACTGTTTACTATTCCAAACACTCCTTCTTAAACTAAATGTTAAACTAAACTAAATGTCATTTACTACTATTATTATTATTAGTTTAGTTCATCATGTGCTTTTGTTTGTTTGTTTAAGATGTATTCCCAAACTCTTTGTGTTGGCTCTATGACCCTGAAACGTGACGATGACTCTGATTATGGATTTGCCCTTAATATATTTCCGCTCGTCTTAGCTCATGCATCCGCCTCGTGATCGCTCCACGTTACACTCTGTATGGATAGTGTCATAATCAGGACACATGACTCTTAAGAAAAAATGCCATTTTCAGGTAAAAAAAAGTCTTTGGCAACTGGGAGCACATATAGTACTAGGTGAAATGAGTCAAAAACAGGTAATTTCTGTCATTGTGGGTGTAGCCTAGTTTTATGCTGGGAATTTGTCAGGATGCATCATAGTCAAGACGCAGGATTTTTGACTCATGCAAATTTATGAAAAATACAAATTTGAAGTAAAATATGGGTATTTGGACAACTGGGAACACATCTTGTACAAGGTTATAAGTCAAAAACAGTGGATTTCTGTCATTTTGCAATTTTCTTAAAGTATTGTGTAAAACATTTTACATCAAAATGATATTTTTCATAAATGTTGACATGTCCTGACTATGACAATATCAAAGTACCAGTGCAAAACAATATTTCCCCAACCACAGTAGTTTGAGGTTTCAGTTCACACAGTTCCTACTTACTGTTTGTGGATGGTCATAGTTAGGATGCATGACTCTTTAAGAAAAATGTCATCATGAGGTAAAATAGATAAAATAGTTCTTTGGACAACTGAACACATCTAGTACTAAGCAATGAATCAAAAACAGGACATTTCTGTCACTTTGGGTGTATAAGATGTAGTGTGGCTGGGAAACAATTTTACACTGGCAGTTTATTGATACTGTCATAGTCCATCTATACACTTTAGAAATAACATGAAAGACAAAATGAGGGTCAGTGACATTATGGATTGTTTCCAGAAGATTAAGTCATAATATAAATCCCAGTCAAGTATTTTTAAAGTACAAGACCACTTTAACCACAAATACACCCCTATAAAAATGGATGAAATGTATATTTACCCTGGACTTGTTTTAGCTGTCCTTTTCCAAACAAACACCTACCAAGAGTCACGTCGACCGAACTCCAAGCACACTACAACACCCAACATGCCATTCGTCGCAAGGTCAAGGACTCATCCAATCATACACATTCATTCAGATCCTCATCACCAGAATATTGACAGCACCTGTTTTCTACTTCCCACCTCTTTAGACCTCACCAGCATTCTGAGGTATTGCCACTAATTTTGACTGTGCATACCGAGCGTTATTTCCTTGATTGCTTTCCCGTGTTTCGACTGTGTTTTTTGCTCTCCAGACTACTGATTTTTTCCTACCCCTTTTGTATAGTTTGCTTGGTTTGTTATTGCTCTTTGGTTGTTGGACTCGGACTGTTTATCTGTATGATTTGGATTACCCCTGCCTTGCCTTTCCTTGTTTTGACCCTGGCCTGTTTATCCATCACAAAGTTGGAACAAAATAAATTTCTCTCTACATCCGCGAGCATCTGGCCTTACCTGTCCCATCACACCAAGCCACATCAGTGAGAAAACAATACCCAAGTGACCTGTAGCATTCATACTATGTCCAGTATATCAGCCTTTGATGGTCTAAGAGTGCTCTTTAGGTGTAACAGGTGCTACAGGTATAATGTAACACTAGTTTGCTAAAGTTCAGTTTATTTATGAGATTATCAATGCACTAAGAATATGGATCTAAGTTACTTACCTTTAAAAGTGAGTTTGATGTATAGTTGTTCATATTCCTTATGCATACAATCGTAATCTCCCTCATCTTCATCTGTCAGGTGTGATATGAGTAGAGAGAGAGTTCCTGGAGCGTGAGCAGTACCTAGCTGAACTCTGTTTCTGTACTGTTCACTCTCACTGGAGATCACATCCCATGTTCTTCTTTTTGGGTGGTATTTCTTCCAGGTGAAACTCTCAGGTTTGGCAAGCAAGTCTATGCAGCTGCAGGGTAGCAGTACTGAGTCTCCTTTGTGTGCAGTGATGTGTTTTGTCTCCCTGTTGTGTTCCAATACGCAACCTGTAGAAACACACCCTACTGTCAGACTCCACCACATTTGCTTGTTAGATTAATAAATATTTACTTTAATATGATATGATTTTTAGCGTTGTTCTAATGACATTCACTATCCTTATAACAATGATAGTTATAACTGAGGCAATTTGGTTGCTCCATTTATGTAACAATTTGAGCTTTGTTTGTTAATGAGGTCACTTCATATAGGATACTGTAAGGGTTGGCACCAGGCCAAGGCCCCTCTGGCCACCAGAGGGAGGCCTCAAGTCAACCACACCACTAATCAGGTTTAACACCCAACAACTGGGTTAGACCTAATAAAAGCCCCGTGACCCAGTCATTCAGAGCTGGTTGTTTGCTAAACATTTGAGCCAAGCTCCTAGCTGGTAACTTCAGGTATTGAGGTCTGTGAGCCTTCCTGCTACACCTCACTTCTTATCTGTGAGGGTGTTTGTGTTTTTACACCTCCCCTCTCCAGTTTTCCCTCTTGAGTCTGTCTCTCTCCCAAGGCTTCCCTTAGCCATTCAAATTCTTCCCTGTTTTCTGTTCTTGTTTGGGAAACTTTAGTTTGGTTTTCCTCAGTGCATCGGGGTTGCCATTTCTTCCCGTTACGTCTTTTGTTCTCCCTTTGTCCATGCTCGGCATGGTGTTTAGTTTTTTTCCTTTTGTTTTACCCTGATCCAAGATCTAACTGTTTTGGGCAGGGGCCATTCTTTGTTAGAGTGTGGCTGCTCACCCAGTAGGCTATTGGTATCATCACTTAGATAACCTGGGTTCAAGCCTGCCTTACAGATATGTTCTTGAACTGTTTTACAGATAATCTTTCCTACAAAGGGCCATACTGATAGATACTTTGTTTCCCAGCATTCATACGTGACTCTACACTGGATACTACTTTTCAAAGCCCTATTAATATGATCAGTTAATTATTCATGTTGTGGTTATGACCTGATTATATATAATCTTGCATTCAGAATGTGATTGTGTTTATTTTTTGAGGGGGTGTGATGTTTGGTTGTTAGATTGTAGATTGTGTTGTGGTGTTTTTTCATGGTGCTTTTATTACCCAGTTTGATTAATTTATTTTTTTTTTAACTACTCTTCAGGAATTTCTGCTCAAGCTTACTGTGGCCTGCACAGTGTTGTATTACCAAAGCTTGAGGAGCTGAAGACAGCTGGTAGCTGTGAAAGAAACACACTACCTAATGGTGGCAGGTTATGGTGAAACTGAGGAAGACACTGAAGAGCCATGTGAGGATGTCAACACAGATGCTTCAACAGATGATGAATTCTAGACTCCATGCTGTCCACTGCACTTACCACATTAATTTCAAATCTGTATGCCTATATAATACATGTAATGATGTTTTTATCCTTGTTTCTTTGTAGCTAGGTTGTTTGGTTGGGTGTTGTTTATAGGCTATAAGAAAATTAAAAAATGTAAGCTAACCTTATTTCTTTTCAGCAGTAATTAACCTTTGTGAAGATGTGATCAAAATGTTGTGTTATAAAGCACATATTGGAATAACCCCTGTAAAACCATGTGCAGGTTATTTTGTGGCTACAATCCTGCACTTTTAAAAAATCTATTTTTTAAAAAATAATAAACTATTTGAATCAGTAATGAACGGAGCATTTAATTCTGTTGTCTAGTTGCTCAATTTCATAATATAAGCATATATTATGCAAGAAAGTGTTTGCATAACTGCGTAGGCCTTGGTACTAAAACACCCGAGTAAAGATAAGCCATTTTGTTGAACATTGTATTGTGATCAATTAGCCTAATTTTCAGTTAAAATTGTATAATTTCTTAAGAATGTATTATTATTGTTGTTGTTTAGGTTGCATTTTGATCCTTAATGAGTGTTCAAATGACTTTGGATTATAACGAATACAGAGTGAGTGAACTGGTACCTATGTGGAATGATTACTAATTAATTAATATATAGTTTATGTGTATAGGTTATATTTACTTTATTTAGATTTTTTAATCTGAGCCTGATAACAAAATGATAGCGTAAAGAGGGGGAAATGATTTTAAAATGTGATTTATAACATGAGACTATAATGTCATTTCAGCTGCACTTTTTTCATTGTTCTAAACAAGCACTGAACAGAATTTAGCGCTCCATTATGTCATAATGTGTGTCATTCTATTTCTGACCCCAGATCAGTTTATTGAGTGGATTTGCCGATGACGATCATTTTAGACAAAACATCAACAGAGACTACAAACAATTCTTCACGCATAAGAGGTACTGAGAAGCGAAAACAAAACGTAAGTAGAATTTAATTTTTATCTACAAAGGCAGATACTAAATATTTGATAACGGAATCGTATTATAAACAAGTAGCCAATATGCGAATTTAAAATGAGAACACACATTTTAATGATAGAGAACTTTTGACTGAACGGAGAACAAATTAGCGGGCTGATAGTGAGCTCCCTGCCCCACTAGTCACGTGGTACGGCCCGCCGCCTGCAGTGGGAGTTCATGGTCTTGTGTGAAACCACGACTATGTAGTCACACACACCTGCACCGGATTATTCTCCTAATGTCTGTGTGTGTTTAAACCCCGGTTGGTGTGTGTATCCTTGTCGGTCTGTGTTCTCGTTAATGTTCACGTACGTGGTGCACTTTGTTTGTAAGCTGTGTTCAATGCTGCACATGTTCATCTTGCCTGTTTCGTGTGAGCGCCACTCTGTTCGGTTATTCGTGCATTAGATGAAATATGTTGACTGAGACAAGGGAAAGCCTCTGTAAGACCGCTAGTGTGGCCATTATGCACTGTCGGACAACAGGCAAACTTTGATTCACATTTATTAACATTTGTAGAAGAAATTGAGCTACGGGTGGCCATTTGTATATAAAACAATAAAGTCTACAGGCGTTGATTGCTCCTTTCCATATAGAGATATGAAACTGGGGTACAAACGTAATCCTGTGCACAAATGCAGCATGTAAAATAAGCCTTGTTTTGTAGAAAATTGTGTTGTAATCAAAGCCTAATTTTCAGTTCAAATACAATTACTTCTTAGAAATAAATCTTTAATTCTTAAAAATTAAAGGGTTTTTTTTAAATGTCCAAAAACACATGCAAACTGTTACGACTTTTTAAAAGAAAGTAAACAGCTTTGTTATCGTTCAGTACAATAGAGCTTTCTTCTGCCCTTTCTAGATGCCAAGGGACAACTTCATTACTAATTTTATTACCAGAAGCCACAAGAGTCATAGAGACCCTGCTCCCATTGCTTGGTTTAAGCAACATTACTGTGCCAGTCTGGGAGAAAGTGTAAGTGTCTACATATTTTTTACTGCATCCACAGTTTTATTTATTTTGCCTTGACATTTCCCTGACTTGTACACATGGCAATCCAAAATATGCTGTCCATTAGTGGGAGTTTCAACTGCCCAGGTGGGGTCAATGGATGATTCATTTCCTTTACAATTCATCACTGATTATTTCTCATTCTCACCCAAGAAACAGGAGGACTGTAAGGAGGTTCGTACCATCCGGAGCAGAACTGCTGAACACTTTTATGATCACAGAGTCAACGGAAGAGATTTGCTCTTTGGACCACAGCGTCCATGCAGAAGGTGCAGATGTACTTTCTTGCATAAATCTAGCTTTACATTAAGAACACACAGTAGGACATGATGTTTGTTCACTTTAAATATGTGCCTGTACTTTATTATGTAATTGCACTTGTATTGATTTTTGGGAAAAATAAACATCTGTAGATGTAAGAGAGGATCTGAGTGGAGTAGGGGAATCTATTACAGACGCAGTCAAAGTGGAGAACACCCAGCTGGTGAGTAGCATCAAAGCACCACATCAATAATCAGAGTTTACATACATCCACTCCATGGACACCAGTTTAAAAGTTCTACTTTTATTTCAAATATAAAGGCTCAGAATGCAAGAAGTTGAAGAGAGTACGCATCTTCTTCAGACGAGCATGGCAGGCTATAAAAAGCACCTTGTCCTGTGCCAAGCGCTCCAACAAAATTAGCCCTATTCTTTAACTTTTCCCAGCTCTTTTTAGCAATTTATTTTGTATTTCTTTTTTCCCTTCATTTTCCCCAACCTGTCTTTTCATTTTCTGAAATAACATCTTTTGACTTTTTGATTTATTTTTGATTAATAAACTTTACTTCATGCAAAGATTTTGTCTGTTTGCATTCTGGACCTTTTAATCATCTTTTTCATTCTAAGACCAGCCAGGTTATGATTCTAATTTGGCCAAATAAATCTTCAATGATTCAACTCACTTTAATAACATTTTTAGATTATCACATATATGTACAGTTTCATGTCACTCACCTTTAGTGAGAGGAAGTACAGTAAAGAGAAAAACACAAACTGAGCATCCTTGTCTCTATGGAAACACCACTGACCTCCCAGCACACACTGACAACTCTACAACCAGATCTCCACTGCCACTGTGGACACACACTGACTCCAGAACTCTCACAGCATTACTTCAGTACTCCAGACCCTAATGTCCACCCATCAGAGAGGAACTGGGAACAAATGAACTTGACCAGAGCTCTTATGTTTCTTTTCAAGTTCACATCACCAGTTTTACGGAGATATACAAACCCACACACAGTGCCATCATGTCCTTTGACCTGTGAGGACTCTGGTTGTTTCTTCCTTTGTGATGTATCCCACAACCCCACACTGACCAGGATGCTGCATCTGTGAAACCATATAGGAGACACACATGCTCATTATAAAGCAAAGGGGGTGGAGTCTGATGTAGAGGAGAGAAACAAACAGACATATTATCCCCTCACTCTTATTCTCAAACTCCTCTTTCTAAGTTTATAGTTTTAAAATTCAGTTTATAGAGTTAATCACCTCAAAGCTTGCGCTCATACAAATTTTTGCATTACTTTTTCAGGGCTTGATATATTTTATGTTTGCACTGTCTTATGATGTCCTGTGTACTTAGTATTTTATTCATTGTATCAAATTTGTTTTATTGGTAAATATACATTGAACTATTATGCACTGTCACTACAGAATGCTGTCTGCTATATGTCTCCAGAGACTATAAGCATGCAAACACACACACACACACACACACATTCAAGAATTTCTAGATAGTGAGAGGACCTGCTTTTTGTTTGGTTTTTCAGTTTCCACATCACATTGCTTATGCAGCAAAGTTTTTAAAGATTTTTTGTGAGTAATATGAAGTTCTGGATTTACTGAATGAGTCAAAAACAAACAACAAAAACCTGCCTTACTCACAATAAGAACTCACAGTTTGAACTTTGATAAATTCTATTAATCAGCCTTTGAACATAAGACATGGTTTGGTAGTATATGAGCAGTCCCTTTTCTCAGTGAAGTACTGACATCTCTCCTCACAGTACACAATATTATGCAAATGATCAGTAACCATACCAGTCCTACTCATACTAAACCTGTTTTGTACTAAATTAAATTCAAACTGGACCTGCCATTGAGAACACATTGGAGCCTAGTCCTAGTTTTAGTCTGTGTTTAAAACATCATCCTTTATCCCAATTTCACATTAGATTAGACCCAGCAGTCAGAGTTGTGCTGTTTTGATTATTAAACTACACATTACAGAATAAATGTATTATTTTGTACTATTTCTAACTAGAAACCACTGATAAGCCTGTCATGGCATAAGGCAAGAAATAGACTAGAAGGAAACTGAGCTTGTGAGTGTGTGACCACAGCTCAGCTGCAGAGGTGTCGAAGCAGCACCGTTGTGACTTCTGGTCTAAAATGGGCTTTAGATTCTGATCTGGTATCCGCTGCCCACTGGTTGGAACTGTGAGAAATGAAACCACAGCAGACGTCAGACATCCTGAGCTCTCAGACCAGAACAGTCTCCTCCTTCTTCTGGGGTGTTCATAAGGTGTTTTTTGACCAAAATGTTTATTGACTTTAAAAACTGCACATATTCACATTAAGATGCCATACACATATCAAATACTTTTCTACCACAATTTAGTCCACAAACCATATTTTTCTCACACCACTAAATAGATTAAGAACACTACTGTAAAAGTGGAGCCTGTATGTTATATTTGACGTATTCACTGAGCTGAGTTATTTCATGACACAAGTATTTACATGAAAGTAGGGTCATACACTGACCATGACTGCAGACATTAGCATTAGGGTATTTATACAGCAGGAGACAAACAGGGAATATCTGGGAACAATTAGTGGGAGGGGTAAGAGACAAAACTCACATGAGACACATGTCAAGGGGCAGAGCAGAGGAGGAGCTACAAACTAAAACATACAAAAGCACATGGAGACAAAGACATACTAAAGCAATAACATGTAATTGTCTTCTACTCTTTACTACAGATTTGGAAGATATTTGACAAGCCAGTTAAACAGAGCCCGAGTGATCAGTTATGATTAGACTCTGGCTTTGCTATGAGCCTTAAAACCACAAAGACCAAAACCACGACTAACAGCTCGCTCAGACCATTTGTTTCTTTTTAAGAACAGCTCAGCTAGCACAGAGGTTCTAAATCCAGTCATTGTGGCCCCCAGCAACATCATTATTTCTCATGTTCCTTTGCCTCATACACCTTCACTATATCCCAATCACATTTCACCCCTTGACCCTACCACTTAGCCCTGGCCCTCCATATGCAGTGCTTGTGAGCAGGGGTAGTGTATCTGATAGAGGGCTAGGGTGAAGTGTTATGGCTTCATGTCCCTCTAAACAGAGGGTTTTCAGAGTCTCACTCCAAATTGAGCGTTAAGAGAAATTTCTCAGAATCCCTTGTGAATCATTGACAGAATGGATGCAGAAGCGAGGGGGAAGATTTCACCCACTACACCCACTACTAAGCTCTAAATCTAAGCATATAATGGTTTAAAAACATATTACTTTTAATATGCATAGTTTTAAATATGCCTATCTTTTACCTAATCATAGAGATATGTAATAAGGTTTAGAAATCTGTTACAGGACAAGTGTGTTTTCAGGTCCAGTGCAGACAATTAAATCATACAAAATCAAATATACTTGAAAAATTAACTAAAATTCTTACTTTAGAAAGCACCAGCTTTAAAGAAACGAGATCACCTCTAAAATCCTCATTGTCAGACCTAGCTACCATATATTGTACATTCTTATATGGAGTAAAACATTTTGAAGTCTGATGTCTGACTCAGTTGCTCAAATGGACAAACGACAATTGCATACATATTTTTACAAATATGGCCCCTCCACTTACTGGCTTAGAAGCAGTGTTACTGTGATTCTTGTTACGTTCCAATCAGAGGGTTTTCAGTGTCACACTCCAAATGGAGCGTTAGGAGAAGTTTCTCAGAATCCCTTGTGAATCAATGACAAAATGGATGCAGAAGCAAGGGGGAAGAGTTCAATCACTACCCTTTGTAACTCAGATTCTTATTACTTTATTTGACACCAACCCAGAGGCAATACATCTAATTTGGACCCTAACAGACTCAGATGGGCCTGGATATTGCACCAACTGCTGTGATCAGATCATTAAAATGAGTGGACATACAAGACAACACACCGGGAATACACACCTCAGGACAAGACTAGGACCTCTAAAGTTGGACTAGACATTAATTGCTTTTTTTTAAATTTTTTTAAAAATGTATTTTTCTCTTTACATTGTTATTATTGTGGCGACCATTGTTGGCCAGAAGAGGATGTCCCCCTCCTCCCTTTGAGTCTCGGTTGTTCATGCTCTAGGAAGTTTTTCCTTGCCACTGTCACCCTTGGTTTGCTCACTGGGGGCTTGTACTTGGACATTTGTAAAGCTGCTTTTTGATATCATCTACTGTAAAAAGCGTTATATAAATATTGATTTGATTTGATCTGAAACAACTCCAAAACTCAGTCTCCGGTCAGTCAGAGAGTTTGGAGGTTAATGTACATTTGTCACATTGCCATGTCTGTTTTAGAATTATATAGTTCCACATGACTTACGTAATATGTGTATGAAACTGACAAAAATCAGCAACATCCCTAATGTCATAATTGCCCCTGATTTGTGTTAGAGACTGCAATGATTGGTTTGCCAAAACAAATGAAGACCCATTCAAATCTCACTCAAAACGTTTATTACCATTCAGATGAGTTTGTGTACATCTGTGTTCACTGTGCCGTCAGAAATAATCCAGCAGTCTGTTTCTTTTCTCATATCTGGTGTAAGTGAACTGGTCGAACTCTGAAAGCAGCATTTCATTTTTAGTTTGTTTATAGCTAAACAAAGTCCCTTCTGTATGTCTATTGCTGACTAAATTAGCACAACCTTTAGCCTTTAATTTCTTCTAGATAATACAGAGATGTGACTATATTTGTTGCTAATTGATATGAGAGAGAATTCAGTAGCACTCTCATCATACTACTGACTAGACTGTGTGGGAGACGTCTACGACTACACAGTGGGGTTGGTTATCTTTCCCATGAAGAGGATACTCCTGATGTTCTTCTCCACAATGAAGACTAGGAACGGTCTGCTGACTTCTGTTTTGAAAGGCAATGACGTGAGAATGATTTCAACAGTAGTGGCAGCTGCAGCCTGAGTGCCCTGCTCATCCACGCTGAGGACGGCCTTGTGCAGGACCTGTGGGGAAGGACCAATCTGGGCAGTCATTGATTGACACTTTAAAGTATGTAAGCAGTAGATGCATTAGCTTCTGAACATTCCTTAATGGACAGCAGTTGGAATTTGGCTGCGGCATCTCACCAGTGTGTTGACTGAATGTAAAATCATTGTGCAGTGTAAAGCGTCTTTGGGTACTGAGAAAGGCGCTGTATAAGTTTAACTTCATATCGTATCATATCAAGAGAGGCAAACCTAAAAATTCACTTTTTTATTTGAAACTGAGAGTGCAGTCTAAATTCTACTGGATATTTAAGATGGGCAGTCTCTGCCAAGATCCCACCAAATTTCCCATAATGGAAGAGAATGATCACATCAGTGTTCTTTCCAAAACAAACAGACATCAGAAAGCCATTGATTTTTTGCCCCAAAGACCCCCCAGACGTCTACTGAGAAGGTTTTAAACAATATTTCCCAAACTTATAATGTGACACTCTAGACATGACAGCAAATCTCTTAAAGGGTTTACCACATACCTTGGAAACTGCCAATTTGGCCCCTTTACTGATTCCAGAGAAGTCTGCGCTGTCTGAGAATGCATCAACCATTCCCATCTCCTTCAGTGTGTCCCCAAGACAGGAGGAAGCAGACACTGAGAACTTGGGCATATACAAGTCCAAAGTGCTGGAGAACAGAGATGATCAGTCAGGAAAACACACTCTTACATGGAATAGCATAAGCAAAAATATTTATTTAATACTTTTTTGCCATTGGTGACCTTGTCAGGGAGTAAAGGTTCTACTTTGTGGTAGTACTTAACATGTTTAAGTGAAATTCTATTTTTAAAAGCATTTTATGATACATTACGTTTTGTGGACTTTGTCCTTCCAGTACTTGAGGTGATCCTTGCTGATGTGTTTCTCCAACTCCTCCATTTTTCCCTGGTCAGGCAGGATGATCATCATGGAGGCGTTTCCATTATATGGCAGCATGATAACGGACGTAAAGTTGCCCTGGTCATAGTAGAAGTCATATTCACCATTTCTGTTCATCATATCCACAGACACTGTGGTGTTCTCATCCACATGAAAGTCACCTTTGCTGGTGTCCTCCACTTTAAAAGCCTCTTCCCATTTACCTGAGAGAATGAAATCCAAGACTGGTTACTGCAGATCAGGTGAAATACATGAAAAATTATTTTAATCTCTAGTGGGTTCTACTTGTCTACTCTTACCTTTGAAATACATATAGTTGATGAGCATCATCACAGTGGCAGCATCCAGACTCTTGACCATATCAGTGATCATGTCCTTGGTCTTTTTGGCAATTAACTTGTTGATCTCTTGCACAGCGACTTCAGGTGTGGAAAAGTCCACACTGAAGGCTTCACCTTTGTAGAAGTGCTGGATGTCTTTCAGAAACTTGTCTTCAGGCTTGAAGCCTTTTTGTACAGCTGCAGCTCCTCCTATCTCCAACACTAGGGCATCCTGGCTGTGGTCCAGCATGTGAAGAAGGTGCTCATAGCCTTCATTAACCTGATCAGCTGTGAGAGCACTGTAGTCCAGAGTGCTGAAGATTTGTGAGTGGGTATTGCTCTTGGCCCCCAGGGCCAGCATGGATAGAGCCATGGAGATACTTAGAGGAGAGAAAAAGATATTCTTGCCCTGGGTGTCAGGATGGCTGGCCAGCTTCTTGTAGAGGGAGAAGGCAAAGTCTGCATTGTGGGGTGAGAGTTTGTGGCAGGGTTTGTCTTCTCCATCGTGATGGGGGTGGGCTGCATCCTTGCCATGATGGAGATGTTGATGGTGATCTGCTGAATGGTCTTGATCATGATCCTGGTCCTTGATGCCTACAGTCCAGTCCACTGACAGTATGAGGACAACAATCAAACAGCACTGGACCTTTCCCCACATTTTAGCACCTGCAGAAGCACTGCACAGATTTGAAATGTATCACACGCAGGTTCATTTAAACACAACTGTTACATTAGAAAATAGTCAACACATGGATTTTCATAAGAGAGGTATATACGTGATAGCCTGCATGGAGACTACTTCTGAGTCTAGTCTTTCATTCTGTTTTTAGATTTTTAAAGATGTAATAGATCGCTGTTGAAGTGTTTGTCATTTAGTTCAAACAAGATCTGAGGAAAAAATTACTTGTATCTCCAGAATATCAGTCATCTTACAGTACATTTACTTACCATCCACGTCCTGTCAGCAGTAAACTATTGGGATTGAGTTCATACATTTTATAGTCTGTTTGGTGTAATCTGAGGTCAGTCCTTTAAACATTAACCACTGAGGGGCTGTTTCAAATAGAGCAGGAACATTGCACAGCATTTATCCTTTAGTTAACATTACTGATGCCAAAACCCTGTACGCTGGCATCGTTAGCTCTGGTATTGATTCCTGTGAGGCTGTGTAGTCTCATTCCAAACTCGGCTGCTGCGGTCTTCGAATACACTAACTGATCTTTGTACATAAGTGCAGTTCTTTTTATCAGCTATACAGGATGGCAGTCTTTTTTCATATTAGCTAACATGTACTCAGTACTTTCAGAGCTCTTTGTATTCTCGGTACCACTGACCTCTCTGAGAACCTTCACACAGCTTGAACGATTCCTCGGCATCGCAGCCAGTTTTGGAAGCTTTTTGAAAGTGCACATTTAGCCACACAGCACATTTCAGTCTCAGGTGTATGGATTTTTATTTTATTTATTTACCTCATATTTCAATTTAAGCTTGTATCATTAGCTCTGCTGTCATCATTTACCATCAGGGTCATCTGCAAGCTCCATCTCTGAGCCTTTATGTGGTTTAAATGCACAGAGTTAGCCACACTGCTAGCAATAATATCTGACTAAATTAGCTTAGCATTTCTCATCATGACGGTGGAGCAGATTGTGAAACATTTTATGTTTGCCTTTAAAAGTGGGGAAAAAAAACTTTAGATTCTATATTAGGACATTCCCCTGATTATAGGATCAGATTTTCTGTTTTATTAACTCCAAACATCTTTCACTGGTTAATGCTGGTTATTGTTTTTCTTCTTGAATAAAGAGCATAGATCTTGCTGCATTTCTAGAATCATGCAAGGCAGATGCATCATGCACCAAGCCCTCCACTGAGTCACCAATGTAAAGAGAAAGATCGAGACTTTACGGATCCACCTCGTTTGACACGAGGAATTCCTGATATGCCCAACGTAACTTAGCGTGTAAAACATACAGAAGGTTAGAGTGAAAATAGTAAGACATCTTAAATGACATCACATTAATATTAATCCAGATGGGGTGTAAAGGGAGATATGTTTTACAAGGGATTGGTTGTTCGCATGTATTTATTTTTTTTCACTGGGAGATTTGCATCTCCTCACATCCCTCTTCAAATCAAGCCCAGAATATAGCTCTGGCTTTCAAAATATGACTAAACACATGCCAACCCATTATGCTTTACTGCCTCCTCAACCAGAGCAGTCTAGATCCAGGGATGTTAAAATATATAGCACCAAGCAGGACAGACAAGCACTCCAAAGGGTAGTGCGTTCAGCAGAGCGCATCACTCACACGGAACTTCCTGACCTGCAGACCATCTACTACAAGCGGTGCCAGACCAAGGCCAGGAAAATTGTGAAGGACCCCACAATAGACTCTTCACTCTGTTGAGGTCAGGGAGGCGCTTCCGCTCCCTGAAGTCCAAGACAGAGAGGCTGAAGAGGAGCTTCTTCCCACAGGCCATTCGGGCCCTGAATGAGGGAAACTGATAAACTGTGGGGACCACCACCACCATGTAACATGACTGTATATCTGTACATCTGTATATATAGATTTATACTCAATTACCCTGTTACACAACTGTAGATATGTTACTATATAAAATGGATCTGTACATTCTGTAGATTGTGTACATATATACCCAACCATATACATTGTACATTGTGTATATAATCATAATATACATATATTGTACATACATTGTTAATATATTTTTGTACATACATAGAATATATATTTTTATCTGCATATATATATTTCTCTCTATGCACCCCTGTTCTTTTCCTCAGTTTGGACAGAGCACTCTCCACCATTTCACTGCACGTTATACTGTGCATGACTATGTATGTGACGAATAAACCGAACTTGAACTTGAACTATTGTGGATTTAATTTTAAAATTGAGAACAGCATTGTACACGCAGTGAAGTTTCATTTTCATTTCAGTTCCAACTCACATGTAATTAAACCCCTTATATGTTTTATTTAGTACATAATTATATTGATAAGGATATGAGGCTTGTCTCTTCAGTGCCTGACATGCCAGTATTACTGAGATTTCTTATGATCATGTTCTTAGCTAACCTACATACAAAGAGTCAAATGTTCAAATGTTGTGTCCACTGTTCAGTTGATCCCAAAATTAGCTAAAGAGTATTTGTACTTTTTCTGCTATCTTAAAAAGATCAGGCAAGCAGACCTAAGCTTGTGAGATTTTTTTTTTTTTGACTTTGGTTTGGCACAAGTTCAGGACAAGTTCAATAACCTGTTTTGTGAAACCTGATTTGGTCTGAGAGTTGGCACCGACTATTGTGGACCGTCATGGTCAGCCAGCATGCATGAAGAGCAAACAAACTGGAAGCTTGTGCCATTACATTTGTCTCCTTGCCATGTCTGTTTTGTACATTTTCCAGTTCCACAGGACTCAGTGATACATGTATGAAATGATTGATTAAGAATTTGAGCAGGAATGCTAATGTTACATGTGACTCTAATTTAAATATTACAGACTGTAATAATTATCAAATAATCATTTATTCAGTGGAACACAGTATTAACTGTGGTGAAAACAGCTGCTGCAGTGTCTTGCTCATCAATATCGAGGACCTCCCAGTGGAGCTGAGGACTGCCTGGTGGAGCTGATGCCTACCTGTTGGAGTTAAATTCTGCCTGGTGGAGTTATGGTGTACCTGGTGAAGATGAGGTCTGCCTGTTGGAGGTCCACCTGATGGAGATGAGGTACATATGGTGGATTTGAGGTGTATCTTAATACTACTTAATTGAAGCACACACACAGTGTCACAGCATGTTTATATTTCCCCCTAGGATAATGTAAGAGAGATTATAAACATTAACTTCCTGTCACACACTTCACCATTTAGTTAACTGTTGGAAAATCTACTTACATTGTAAAACATTCCTTGATGACACTAAGTAGGAATTTTTTTTTCCATCATGAAGGTTCACACTGTGAACTGTTTGTCGTTTTTTATAATTCACAGCCACAACCCACAGGAACATTTCCCCAGGACAACTTTAGCTTAAACAGTTTTCTAGGGAAGGATCAATCTGGCATTCTCTTGATTTTTGTTTAAGGTAACATTAGCTAATGTTACTCCCAGAGTGTCCTTTTTAGCAATATGAATCAAAATAATGATAACTCAGGATATGAATTTTATGTAGAATGTAACATATAGAACAAGAACTCTGAGTTGTGTTGATTGTGTAACACTGAATTTAGCTTGTTGAGATGTTGAGAGAGACAACTGGAGATAAATGTTAGCACTGAATATATGTTTAGCACGCATCTTTAGTAAATCCTTCATACAAAACTGGAAACTGAACAGCAACCTCAACAACAAAAAAAGGCTGTCTTTGGTGCTGAAACTAACTATAATTTAAGCACCATGGGCAGCATGCAGGCTGTCTAGGACTTCAGAACTCTCTCAGAAGTGCTTTGCTTTACTTAATAATACCTTTGTGCACAAGGGACTTTTTGTTACAGAGTAACTGTAAGGAGATTGAGGCCTCTGAGTGAGCCCATGGTCACACATAATTTCTTTAGTTCCGCTACACCTTTGTGGTTTCCCTGAATATATATAAATCTTGGCGGCGGTAACAGTACAGTACAATTTACATTAGTGCAATAGATCATTATGCCTTTGTAGGAATAGGCACTGTATTCACTCATAATTAAGAGAATAGAGTCAAAATGTGGGATAATCAACTGAGTTCTTATGAGTTTACATGTAAAAAAAAAAAATTCAAACCACCAATTAAGTTACAATCCAGTAAAAACTGCAATTAACGTTTTACCACTAGGTGGACCCATGCTACAATTTTACGTAAATCATATGGCAACACTGGGATTATAAAATTACAAATGTCTTATTAAGACTGATAAATGATTTTTTAAAAGTCCAATTTTCCTTCTATAAAATTGATGTTTTTTATTGACATACATAATCCATACCTTTAGCCTGTGCATTATTGCATGGACGAAGAAAAGGCTTTTGATATGCAGAAGCTGAAAGCAACAGTACATTTGTGGTGTGAGTAGAGTTCACATCTCTAGTGGTGGAGTGACATTCTTACAAAGTGAAGACCAGTTTTTGACCAACAAACACGTTATTCCTGCAAACAAATTCCACATCAAATTTGAAAATGAATCACACAAGCTGAACATGTGCAATTAAAATACACCCTGTTTTATGTTTTATGCACTGTGAGTAAAAAATTAATGCTCTGAAATTAAATGCTCCTTTAAATATCTGTTCAAACAATTTGAAAGTCTCAGGTAGCCAGTACTGTGGCTGCTGTAATTCCACATGCTGTTGTAACAGATACAGTTGTACTGCGCCTTTAAGAGGGAGCTTTATGGTTATGTAGATTGAGTAACTGAGAGTGTGTGTGTGTGTGTGAGGGGAGAACCGTCACCTTTCTGTTCGTCTTCTCAACACTCCTTTTTCTTTGGTAACGCTGTACGGTGCTTTGTACTGTTTCCTTTACGTATAAGTACAATGATGGCTTGAAGTGGTCCAGGAGAGAATAAAAGTCTTTCAGATTGCCCACACCAGTGTGTGTGTCACTCCATGTTTACTCCACGCATCGCGGTTAGCCCGTAGCACCTGTTTCTCACTCCAGGTAAGAAGCGTTACACTGTTTTCATTAATAAGCCTTTGAAGTACTTTGGGTGTCGTAGTGAAATGAACTGACCAAACAGCACTGAGGGAGGTTATGTTGGGTCTCACCCCCTGAGCTTCTACATCGTGTCTCTATGACAAAGGACGGAGCCACTTAACTAAGAATGAGACCGTCCTCACTGACAATGTGAGAATATCTGATAGATCACTGACTGATAAGGAAGAAAGAGGACGTACCACATGACAACTTACAAAACCTACCGCATTTCTATATTTGGTGTGTGTGTTGTGGTTAGTTTGTCAGTTTCATCTGAATACACTTCCTCTCGACTATAAGTGTAGCTGTGAAGTCATTCAGTAGACTGTATTGAAGAGTGTGTACGGTGTGTATCAGCAGTCCTGCTGTAGCTGTGTGTAGTGTGTGTGTAACTCAGTAAGAATGCTGGTGTGTGTTTATCTGCTCCTTGTGCTCCACGCTGCTGATGGTGAGTGTTACCTTCTCTCTACAGGTGTTGTCATCCTCATACATTCATTTGCACAAAGGTATTTATATCTGGGAGCAGCAGAGAGCAGCAACTCACCACTTATCCCAGATTCTGTCTATCGACCAAGAAATGTTTGAAGTCCAAATTTTGCCTCTTTATTTTAGAACAAAAGCTGTTAAATGCTAACAAACACTGGAGGTCAACAGAAACTCAAATATAGTCTTCGTAAATAGATACCCACAAACTTCTCTCAAGCCGGTCAAACCGCATCCAAGTGTTAATAAATGTCTCCCAGACTAGTCGGTGTGTCGTATAACTCACTGTGAACTAGACAAGTGAAGAAACACGTCACCGGGAAGCGACCTGGATGAGGTTTGAGGACATGTAGCTCGATATCTGACTTATTTACAAATCCTATTAGCTATCGTTGCTGTTGGCTTCCGGTGTTTGTTAGCAATATTAGCAGCGTTTTGTTTTAAAGGAGCGAAATATGGACTCCAAACATGTCTTGTCCACCCGAGTTAAGGGAGAATAAAGTAAATTTGATTCTTCGCCGACTTGTTCCGTTAAGTGGCACTGAAATCTGCGCTGTGGTTCGGTCCGGTAGAGAGGAACCGGTGCTAATTACTTGCTAATTGCTGATTAGTTACTTAAGACCAGCATAAGGTAGGAATTGTAGGGACTTTAGTAAGACTGACAAAATTGAGAAATAAGAAAAGTACAAGAGTATTGTGACTCTTACAAGGATAATTTTGCTCTATAAATCTGTACATTTATAAAAAACGTTTTTTATTATGGTGTGGTATGTGAAATGTGCTCACTTGTTTATTTCTGTTTGTGTTATTTATTCCTCACTTGTTCATTCTGTGTATGATGCAGCTCTTGTCCACTACCCACTTCTGTATCCAGCTGCCTGTGACAGAGGTCACACCTCATTGTAGTTGATTGTATATGTGGTACTGTCCTTTACATGTGGTGTATGATGTATGTGTTTGGTGCTTCTGTGTGTTTTCCCGAGTGTGGGTGGGTTTGGGGGAGAGACTACAGAGGATTCTGATCTCATGAATTTTGACATGCCCATCATATCCCTTATTGAGCTAGCAGTCAAACAAGACAGTACTACTCTATATTACCATGGAGACCAGAGGAGGGGCAGAGCTCACTCCCTGCGGGTTAAAGAGCTGGACTGGTACTGAATAAATCCATTTCAATCAGGAGGTCTGCCCCTCCTCTGGTCTCCATGGTAATATAGAGTAGTACTGACTTGTTTGACTGCTAGCCAGACAGCTGTCTCCCAATGTGAAGACAGTGTTTGTTTGTTTGTTTTAGCCTGTTTATATGGTTTACCCCCATGTTGCTCAGGGACACTTACTATAGTACTTCCTGACACTTCGTACAGTGTAGTGACTCAGATTAGGCTGGACCCCTGCTCAGCTTTCCTGAAACACAGCACATGCTTAACCATATGGTCAACCAAAGTGGCCCAAAGCTCATCTGTGATGGTTGCTCTTCCTCGTCCTCATCCTCTCTTTCCAATATTGGCCTCCATTGATATCCAACCAAGACATTGACCCTGTGGCCTCTTTATAGTGCTCAGGCTCTACAAATAGTGTAGTGCTCCATGTACAAATTAGTCATAATTGTCTTCACCTATGAGTACTGGGTTTGGTTAATTGATAAATGGATGCATCATTTGCATTTGAGGGTTTTCTATAAGAAATGATGTGTCCAATATAGAGAATTGTGTTTAGCGTATTGAAAAAAAATGTGTTTTAGAAATACAAAATGAGTGTAAATCAGAGAAGGTGCTTTTGGTTTAGTATAACAGGTCAGGAGCTGGGCTACATGAGTTAGTGGTTTCAATTATTGTCACATGTCCTTGTTTTTGTGTCTTGCAAAAAACTGTAATATCACAAAAACAGTACAGTTTCCCAGCAAGCACCTCTTCCTCCTAGCAAACTTGGAGCACTGTTTATCAGTTTAACAATACATAACTAATACTGTCTCTCTCTTTCTTTCTTTCTCTCTCTCTCTCTCTCTCTCTCTCTCTCTCTCTCTCTCTCTCTCTCTCTGGCTCTCACACACACACACTCACACACTCACACACACACACACACAAAACATGCACAGCTGTTGCAGGATGGCCAGATCCACATCTGAAGGACTTGGAGAAAGACACTTTTACACACACAGTAAATGTACATTCAAAGTGATACTTGTAGATGCAAAAACACCCCCTCCCCCACCCTGCCCTGCTCTCTCTCACACTCACACTCACACTCACTCTCTCTCTCTCTCTCTCTCTTTCTCTCTCTCTTCTTGTTGGGTGTTTGGGCTTCAAGTTCTCCTATGTTGTTCTTCTTATCCTAGAGGCTTAGAAAAATTTACAAATAAAAAATGAACAAATAAAAAAAAATTAAAACCATAAAGACAGTACAGTTTCCCAGTATGCACCTCTTCCTTCTCACATATGTATTGCTAAACTTGATGCACTTTAGCAATACATAAATAACACACACACACACACACACACACAGACATGCATATGCGCATGCTTCCTTTTTGGGTTGGTGATCTTAAAATTCTGCTGTGCTGTTTCTCAGAGTGGTGTGTGAGCAAAATGTTTACTTCTTTCACTCACCCACGAAGATTTTCAAACAGTCTCCAAATCCTCATCAGTGTCAGTGATCTAGCTCTGGACTTCATGGTTTAATCAGTCACTCACTAACTGACTCTGGCAGCATAAATTCACTCCAGTGACTCCAGTTTAAAGACTTTTCTTATTTAGTCCCAAGTTATTCTGATGCCACCATAGTCATAGCTACCAGTTTACAGATGTGATAATTCCCAGTATGCACCTCTTCCTCCTGACATATTTATTGCTAATCTGGTTGCACTGGGTGCTACGTGGGAAATGTGCTCACTTGTTTATTTCTGTTTGTGTTATTTATTCCTCATTTGTTCATCAATTGGCCAGGAGGCTTAGACAGCCCATGCTGGGGGTTTTGTCTTTTTACAGTTTTAATTTTATTTTGTTGTTGTTGTTGTAACAGTGCAGTGCACACTAGCCTATAGCCTCAATTAGTTACTTTACAGATATCCACCATCATCAAACAGTTGTTAAACAGCTTTTGGCAGCTTTAACAACAAAAAGAACAAAGTAACTAAGAGAAAAGGTGAGAAAATGTTTCTACTTCCTGTGATAACTGTTGGGTTGTGATGACATTGTACTGTCTACATCCAAAGTGGTCTTTACTTTCGTGACTCCTTTAGTGGTTCTGTGTTAGTGGGTGGATTTCACAGCTTCACTTAAGTAGTTTTTTCTTAATAGTATGAAAACTACAACATGATCATAGACTGCTGCATTTCACCTGTACTTTATGAATAATATGAATATCAGACCATCCTCATGTTTACCTGATTAAATGATCAATGTTTATTTTGATCAGCATGTAGTCTAGAGCTCTTCCTGTCTGATCTGTCTAATATTTGCTAAGCTACACATTCAGTTTGGCCCTCTGATCACTAAGTGCAGGAGTGAAATGATGTGACCAAACAGTGCTGAGGGGGATCACTGTGTAGCACTACTTCTTACTGCAGGATCACTTTACTGAGGATGGGGACTGAACACTGGGAAGCTCAGGAGGAAGTGATGACACTAGAAAGACACTGTTTCACTGTTACATTTAGTCTGTATGTGAGAGAGAAAGAAGTGGAGGAATAATTTATTTTGCACTTGAACACACGTCCCCTCTACTGTGGATATTAGTGGGTGGAGAATTTCAGTGGAGTTCTACTGAGAGTTGTAGAGTTCCAGGTCATAGTTGTGTGGTGATTCCCACAAACAGATTGTAGTCTGGGCTGCAGTTTTCAGAGTGTTCCTGTAGTTTTGTAGAGTGTATAAGATGTATAGCAGCGTTACTGCTGTAGCTGTGTGTAGTGTGTTGTGGAATGCAGGTGTGTTTTTATCTGCAGATGTGTTTTTACTTCCTTTTTGGTAATGATGTGCAGACGAAGTCCTGTGAAGCGTTTGAGGTTCTATCTTATTGTACTGCTGAAGGATTCGAAGCTTTGGAGCATTGAAAGCTGGTGACAAAACAGCGACACCTGGTGGTTCTCAGAAATTATAGCAGCCATGGATTCAAAACTGCGCAATACAACACTCCACCGCCTTCATATTTCATTAAAAAAATAATGATCAGTAATGATGTTTAGTAATTAAATTCTGCAATAATTAGTTTAGAATCATTGTTTCCCTTTTTATGTGAAAACATAATACAAAACTATACTGGGAGACAACAGGTTGACGTTATGAAACATTTACTCTCCCCTTTGGCTTCTATAATTTGCACATTTCCAATTTTTTAGTAAAAAGATAAAGCTTCTAAGTTATAGGAGAGTGCCAAACCTATGAAACAGTCTCAACCTCATCCTGTGTATCTGTGATGTTTGAAGATTCAAACAAGATTAGTCACATGTTATTAGTAACTTTAGTGGTAATGTTAGTGGTTATATTTACTTTAGTGGTTATAGTAACTTTAGTGGTAATAACTTTAGTGGGAGGGGAGAGGGAGAGAAGGAAGGAGGGAGGCAAAGACAATCAATAATCATTATAATCAGACATTTACATCTTATATCTTGATGGTCATGCATCCATCATACCAACATCTATTGGGAAATCTCTTAGTGATTTCCAGTACCATCATCAGTTGGCTGGTACCATCAGTACCATCAGGTGACTGGACCTGGAGCAATTAAGTATGTCATATATAATAGTTAAGTATGTCATATATAATAATAATAATGGAGTATGTGATATATAATAATAATTAAGTATGTCATATATAATAATAATAACAGAGTATGTCATATATAATAATAATAACCATTTTACATGTACATGTGCGGCCATGTTTAATACTGAAGGCCTTTATCTGGTGTGTTTCTGCAGGCTGCATGCTAGTAGGGAATCGGAGGACAGACTACATCACTGCATACACAGGAGACTCAGTACTGCTGCCCTGCTCCTGTATTGACCCACACGCCAAACCTGAGAATATTACCTGGAGGAAACACAACACAAACAGAAACTCATGGGACGTGATCACCAGTGAGAGTGAACAGTACAGAAACAGAGTTCAGATGGGTACTGCTCACTCTCCAGGAAATCTCTCTCTACTCATATCACACCTGACTGAAGAGGATAAGGGAGACTACAGGTGTTATCTTAACCAGTGGAACTATAAAGACATCAGACTCACTATTAAAGGTAAAACACTGTTTTTGATCCAAATCCAACTGCAAATGATAAATCCAGCTTTAAGGTTTTCTTATGTATCCACACTAGCAAAGTCTTGGTTGTCTGAGTTACTTGTAGACTTTCTGCTGTCATATTTGTTGTTGTGCTGTCATCTGTGCACATAACCAGTAATGTTTAGTTCAGTGATGGTCAAATACTCCTTTAATTGTAACAAATATCTTGTGCAGTTCAAGTAAGAATGTCTCAGGTTTTAACACACATGGCCTGTAAATCGTCACCTAGGCAGGTTTCAGCTCATCTTTCACCATCACCTCCTCCCTGACATCGCGGTTCCCATGGAGATGCTTTCCCGCGTGCTTTGTTTAGGTGTTCCTAGTTCTGTTCGTGCGTGTCCGGTGCTTCTTTGTTTTGGTTTTTCTGTTCCGACCCCTCGTTTGGTTTTCCTGTCACTGTTTTCATCTTTGTCTAGTTTGCATTCGTTAATCTTTGTATAAATATCCCTTGTTTTAGCGTCTTGGCTGTGGGTCTTTGAATGTGCGCTCTCTCGTCCTCCCGTGAGATTATTGTTGTTTGGTAACGTTATTCGCCTGCTCGTTATTCTAGTGTTTACTGTTTAACTTCCTTCTTGGTAATGATGTGCAGACGAAGTCCTGTGAAGCGTTTGAGGTTCTTCCTTATTGTACTGCTAAAGGATTCGAAGCTTTGGAGCATTGAAAGCTGGTGACAAAACAGCGACACCTGGTGGTTCTCAGAATTTATAGCAGCCATAGATTCAAAACTGCGCAGCACCATAAACAATACAACACTCCACCGCCTTCATATTTCATTAAAAAAAAATTGATAATCATTAATGTTTAGTAATTACACTCTGCAATAATTTGTTTAAAATCATTGTTTCCCTTTTTATGTAAAAACAACAGGTTGGCGTTATGAAACGTTTATTCTCCCTTTTGACTTCCACGTTATAGGACAGTGCCAAACTTATGAAACAGTCTCACCCTCATCCTGTGCTTCAATGACGTCTGAAGCTTCCACCATCAGTAGTCACGTGTTATTAGTAACTTTACTGGTAATAGTAACTTTAGTGGTAATAGTAACTTTGATACAAAAAGGGAAAAATGCGGGAAATCTGCTTACGGTAGTGAGTAATTTCATGTTGCACCCACTAATCTATATTATATAGATCTGTCATTTAGATCAATGTTTGTGTCAAATTCATGCAGTTGAAATTCACTAGAGGAAAACTAGAGGACTGGGCTTTACTTGCATCTTTCTGAAAGAAAAAAAAAAAGCTGCTATCTTTATACTCGTTTATAACACAATGTCTGAAAAACCAGACTAACCAGACTGATTTTGCTCCACCCATGTGAAAACATTAGCGAGGTGGCAGTTAGATGTGACCGAAGTCTTAATAGGAATGTGATGGGAATGTAATTAGAATGCGAATCTAATTGGATCATCTCTGTAAGGTCCCATTTCTGTTAGAATGGATCCTACTCAGACCTTTGCCTGTATAGACAACACCAAACCCCTCACTAAACACAGACACTCAATGAGATGAGGTGGAAAACTGAACAAAGACGAGCACTGCAAGAATGTGATCAGTAGCATGTGTTGTATGTGGCACAATATATATATATATATATATATATATATATATATATATATATATATATATATATATATATATATATATATATATATATTGTCTGATCTTTCTGTGACTGGTAGAATGGCGTGGCATTAGAGATCAATCAACATTTTATTAGTAACAAAATAAAACACCTTATTTATAGACCAGGCCAGAACACTTTCAATACAGTGTCAGGACAATCATTGTCAAAGCGTTCATTTATAACAGAGCCATATGGGAGTTTTCATTTCAGCCTCTCCAGCCAGTGTCAAGAACAGGAAGGTACTACGTGGTTTGAGGTGTTCACATCTGCTCAGTTTTCCTAGTAACCTCATGTCCCACAACCGCCTTCAGTCCGTGATTGCAACTCCCGTCTTCCCCGGCACAACCTCACCAGATCCTCATCACCAGTTTACTAGTGCCACCTGTGTCTCATCTTTGCTACGCTATTTATTCTCTCTGGTTCCGTTCTTTCCCTGCCAAGTATTATTGCTGTTCTATTGCGTGTACTGAGCAATTCCCTGGCGTGTGTATATCTGGCCATTACCCACGCCTGTTTCGCTTTACAATTGTTGCTTATTCCGCTACAAATAAAACTCGGCTGTTCGCAAGCATCTGGCCTGTTCTAAGATGACACACCTCACTTGGTAAGCAACATCTAATCATTAATGTTATATGCTGGACATGCCAACCCGTTCTGTCTCTGCGGTCTGACGCTGTGGCGGTATTGATCATCAGCCCCGATTTTCTTCTGGGGGTATTGGGGTGGTTATAGTGGCTGTCCTCATTCCCAGCCAGCTCTGTCTCCTGGGGGGTCCAGTTATGTTATTTTAACTGCAAACATATTTAAAACTTGTAAAAAAAACAAAAACAAAAACAACCCAACAACAACAAAAAACCTATAGCCCTTGAAAGAAGTATGTCACCTAATCAACTGACAGTATTGTGTTGTTTGTGTTGTGAAGAGAAGACTGTATGACAGCTGTCTGTCAGAATCAGCCTTTATAAAAGTGTATTTAGGTTTGTGTTAGCTGTTATGAAGGATTTATGAAGAACACTCTTAAGAAATGTGTTAGTAAATTTGAAATGAAGATTTTGATCAAATATTAAAAAATTGTTACACTGGTACTTAACAAACAAAGCTCAAATTGTTACCTAAATGGAGCAACCAAATTGCTCAGTTATAACTATCATTGTTATAAGGAGAGTGAATGTCATTAGAACAATGCTAAAAATCATATAATATTAAAGTAAATATTTATTAATCTAACAAGCAAATGTGGTGGAGTCTGACAGTGGGGTGTGTTTCTATAGGTTGCGTATTGGAACACAACAGGGAGACAAAACGCATCAATGCACACACAGGAGACTCAGTACTGCTACCCTGCAGCTGCACAGACCTACACGCCAAAGCTGCAAATTTCACCTGGAAGAAATACAGCCCAAAAAGAAAAACATGGGATGTGATCTCCAGTGAGAATGAACAGTACAGAAACAGAGTTCAGCTAGGTACTGCTCACGCTCCAGGAAATCTCTCTCTACTCATATCACACCTGACGGATGAAGATGAGGGAGATTACGATTGTATGCATAAGGAATATGAACAACTATACATCAAACTCACTTTTACAGGTAAGTAACTTAGATCCATATTCTTAGTGCATTGATAGTCTCATAAATAAACTGAACTTTAGCAAACTAGTGTTACATTATACCTGTAGCACCTGTTACACCTAAAGAGCACTCTTAGACCATCAAAGGCTGATATACTGGACATAGTATGAATGCTACAGGTCACTTGGGTAGTGTTTTCTCACTGATGTGGCTTGGTGTGATGGGACAGGTAAGGCCAGATGCTCGCGGATGTAGAGAAAAATTTATTTTGTTTCGACTTTTGATGGGTGAACAGACCAGGGTCAAAACAAGGAAAGCCAAGGCAGGGCTAATCCAAATCATACAGGTAAACAGTCCGAGTCCAACAACCAAAGACCAATAACAAACCAAGCAAACTATACAAAAGGGGTAGGAAAAAAATCAGTAGTCTGGAGAACAAAAAACACAATCGAAACACAGGAAAGCAATCAAGGAAATAACGCTCGGTATGCACAGTCAAAACTAGTGGCAATACCTCGCAATGCTGGTGAGGTCTAAACAGGTTTATATACAGGTGGGAAGTAGAAAACAGGTGCTGTCAATATTCTGGTGATGAGGATCTGAATGAATGTGTATGATTGGATGAGTCCTTGACCTTGCGAGGAATGGCATGTTGGGTGTTG
This sequence comes from Electrophorus electricus, assembly GCF_041902795.1. Classification (NCBI taxonomy): domain Eukaryota; kingdom Metazoa; phylum Chordata; class Actinopteri; order Gymnotiformes; family Gymnotidae; genus Electrophorus; species Electrophorus electricus. Next base: position 15,974,545 of record NC_137498.1, read on the forward strand.
TAGTGTGCTTGGAGTTCGGTCGATGTGACACTTGGTATGTGTTTGTTTGCAAAAGGACAGCTAAAACAAGTCCAGGGTAAATATACATTTCATCCATTTTTATAGGGGTGTATTTGTGGTTAAAGTGCTCTTGTACTTTAAAAATACTTGACTGGGATTTAAATTATGACTTAATCTTCTGGAAACCATCCATAATGTCACTGACCCTCATTTTGTCTTTCATGTTGTTTCTAAAGTGTATAGTTGGACCATGACAGTGTCAATAAACTGCCAGTGTAAAATTATTTCCCAGCCACACTACATCTTATACACCCAAAGTGACAGAAATGTCCTGTTTTTGATTCATTGCTTAGTACTAGATGTGTTCCGTTGTCCAAATAACTATTTTATCTATTTTACCTCATTGACATTTTGATTAAATAGTCATGTGTCCTAACTATGACCATCCACAAACAGTAAGTAGGAACCATGTGAACTGAAACCTCAAACTACAGTGGTTGGGAAAATACTGTTTTGCACTGGCACTTTGATATTGTCATAGTCAGGACATGTCAACATTTATGAAAAATATCATTTTGATGTAAAATGTTTTACTTTTATTGCAAAATGACAGAAATCCACTGTTTTTGACTTATAACCTCCCAGGTGTCCAAATACCCATATTTAACTTCAAATTTGTATTTTTCATAAATTTGCATGAGTCAAAAATCCTGCGTCCTGACTATGATGCATCCTGACAAATTCCCAGCATAAAACTAGGCTACACCCACAATAACAGAAATTACCTGTTTTTGACTCTTTTCACCTTGTAGTACATGTGCTCCCAGTTGCCAAAGACATATTTTACCTGAAAATGGCATTTTTCTTAAGAGTCATGTGTCCTGACTATGACACTATCCATACAGTGTGTAACGTGGAGCGATCACGAGGCGGATGCATGAGCTGAGAAGAGCGAAATATATTAAGGGCAAATCCATAATCAGAGTCATAGTCACGTTGCAGGGTCATAGAGCCAACACAAAGAGTTTGGGAATACATCTTAAACAAACAAACAAAAGCACATGATGAACTAAACTAATAATAATAGTCAATGACATTTACAATGTTTGAAAGAGGAAACAGTTCACAGTTGTGCTAAATAAATGTATTCTGCTGCTGTGTAAGACTGGGGTCAGTGTTTGTTGTGTTGTTACAGTCTCTCCTCAGACTCTGCCCTACATCCCCTTTGCTTTGGTCACTGTGATCTTCCTCCACATTATCGTGGCTGTGGTTTATTACACCAAGAGAAACAAAGGTAAAAATTTCATTAGCAAGCTGTTATAATCAGATTGTTTTCTCATTGTGTCTATTAACATCCATTTTACCATGTGCAGAGTCAGTTCCTGAATGAACTGAATTGTTCTTGTTCATGTGACCTACTTCAGTGTCAGAAATGAGCAGAGTTCACTATAACACTGCTGGTGGAGATGGAACAGCTAGTCTGCAGTAGAGAAGAAAACCAAGAGAAATCAACAGACCAGCTACAGACCTACACACCTGTTTAACAGACCTGCCACACACATCTGATCAGCTGTACCCACTGACCTGAACAAGTTTGTGTGTTTGTGTGTTGGAGTTAGAGAGTCATCATAATGTCTTCATTTGAATACACTTCCTTTCCACTGTAAGTGTAAATGTCAGGTCATTCATTAGTCTGTAGTTTTGAAGAGTGTGTGTATGGTGTGTAGCAGTAGTCCTGCTGTAGCTGTGTGTGTGTGTGTGTATGTAACTCAGTAAGAACGCAGGTGTGTGTTTATCTGCTCCTTGTGCTCCACGCTGCTGATGGTGAGTGTTACCTTCTCTCTACAGGTGTTGTCATCCTCATATATTAATTTACACAAAGGTATTTATATCTGGGATAAGCAGACAGCAGCAGCACCCAGCCATCACAACACCTAAAAAACATTTGGATTGGTGTTTAACTCATTTATTATGACGGTACAGTGCGGTCACAGCTGTCAGAAATGGTGATCTGTGTGCTCCAGGTTGTACAGTGACAGAATTTGTTGGTCACAGATTTTGGTGTAACACCATCATTTAACCATCTGATGGCTCAGAGCAATGTCCGTTTCTGAATATATTCTTAAATTCACCTTAAAGGTACTTACATGTTTGATATCACAGTGTTCAGAACAATCTCAGCTATCTTCCTAATGAGGTAGAATTTGACATAGATCACTGTATAAAGTAATATTATGGAATATGGAAATTTTTCATCTCATATGAAAAAATACCTTTACTCGTGTGGACCTGTTTGGTGATTGAAACAGGTTCACCAAAGTAGTGAAATACATGAATAAAGTAATATTAAAATGTCTAAGAAATGTCTAAAATGACATTGTGTACATTTATTGAGTAAAAGCATGGTCTGTTAGCAACATTTAGCAGCTTTTGTTCTAAATTAAATGACCAAAATGTGCTCCTTCAGTTTAGACTCCAAACATGTCTTGTCCACCTGGGTTAAGGGAAAATAAAAATAAATTTGCTTCTTTGCTGACCTGTTCCGTTAAGTGGCACTGAAATCTGCACTGTGGTTCAGTCCAGAAAATAGGAAGCAGTGCTAATTATTTGCTAATTGCTAATTAGATACTAGCATAAAGTAGAAATTGTAGGGACAAGACTAAGACTGACAAAATATAGAACTAGAGGACTTGTGGGGTTTTTTGTTTGTTTTTGGTACACTTGAGAAAAGAGGCTAACTGCTAAATCAAAATGTTAAATGCTGTAAATGTCAATTTAAATATTGTCAATCTAGAACTAAATTCTAACTCCAACAACCATCATTTTGCTCTATGATTCTGTAAAAAAATGTATTGCATTTTATTACTACATTATGCTATTTTTCCTAAGGAATCATTTTTCTGCATTTTATGTGTGTATCTCTAGGATTTTTTGATATTTGACCTTTAAATAGCAGCATATTTTTTTCTGTTATTAATCATGTCTTTTAAGGTCAAATGCCAAAGCGTTGGCTGTACGCATCACTTCCATTGTGAGAGTCTATTGTTGTTTCATAAATAAAGAGCCAAAGCAGGACAGAGAGTTGTGGTTTCTGTTTACACCAACGGATGACCACATACATCATGTAGGTGTGCGTAGTGCAGTTTGACAGCAGAATGTGTGTAGAGTGCAGTTCACTGACAGCAGTTGGACGCCACTGTTTGTTACTTTCTTTTTAGGACCTTAGAGTGGAAACCATTCTGAGCTGTGGTTGGGCTCACATGTACACATTACTGGTGTACAAATTCAGGGCATTGGACAGACAAGCTTGATCAGGAGGGCTGAACACCAAAGTAGAGCAGATGGTTCTGCAAATTTGTACACAATATGAAACCAGATCAGTGACATGGAAACAGACTCACTCAGATTCAAGAAAAAACACCAAATGTGAAAATCATCTTGTATCCCAAACAGGCAACTCTGGTTCAGTGTTTGGTGTGAAAGGGTTCATATGTAGGCTGGTCATAGAAGGTGGTTGCTTAGGGCAGTAGAGCAGCATTGAAAAGGTTCTGCAAAGTGAATTTATTTTGCTGTTGACATATTAACTATATAGTTATACTAAAATATAAAGATTAGGAGTGTAATGGTACATGTATTCATCCCAAATCATCACATACACATTACAGTTCTGTGTATGCAGTCATATGGAGAGTATGTGGTAGTCTAAATGTGAAAGCTGATGAACGTAATGTGGAATCAAATTTCACACTCGCAAATTCGCCGCCAAAAAAAGCTATCAACACGCTAGGCTGGATTTAACTTAAGCTCGTTAGCAACATTTACTGAATCATTAACACTATGAGCTGTTTCTTTCAAATCACCTGTGTGGGAAAGTTTCCCAGTGACCTGAGTGGTGGACGAGGACAGTGTGTTGGTGTTGTAGAGTCTGTGGGCAAAAACACATGAACATGCAAATTCAACAGCATCACCCAGATGTGTTTGTTGCTTTTGTCCCGTTGTACCACACAGTGATATCTAAACTGGGATGTGATGGATATCTTACAATCAAAGTGCTTCTGGTGAAGTGGAACTTGGAATCTTCTTCAGATATATTTATTTCTCAGGCGGTTATTAGTAATCCTTGGATCATTCTTACTACAAACTTGTAACTCTTGTTAAAATGAACTTATATTACAATTATAATTAGTTTAGCATTACTGAATTTGTAATGTGTCTAGCTGGGGGGAAATTGACACACATGCACACACACACACACACACACACACACACACGCACACACACAACTGCTGCAATATGGCCAGACCCACATTTGAAGGACCTGGAGAAAGACATCATTATACACACCCTAAATGTACGTTCAAAGTGATAAAAATCTGCTAAAGTGATACACCACCGCCCACCCCAAAATACACACACATGCTCCCACACTCACAAATACATGCATGCTCCCGTGCACACACTATCACTGTGGCAACAGCTACTGGTTTACAGATGTGACAGTTCCCAGGATGCATCTCTTCCTCCTCATATATGTATTGCTAATGTGGGTGCACTGGGTGCAATGTGTGAAATGTGCACACACACACACACACACACACACACACACACACACATACACAAGACCATGATACTTTTGTATTGTATTGCATTCAGTGTGTTATGCAGTGGTAGTTCAGTGGTTAAAGTAATCAGAAGGTTGCCCATTCAAACCCCACTGCTACCAAGTTGCCACTGTTGGGCCTCCTCATATATGTATTGCTAATGTGGGTGCACTGGGTGCAATGTGTGAAATGTGCACACACACACACACACACACACACACACACACACACACACACACACACACACACACACATACGACTGCTGCAATATGGCCAGACCCACATTTGAAGGACCTGGAGAAAGACATCATTATACACACCCTAAACGTACATTCAAAGTGATAAAAATCTGCTAAAGTGATACACCACCACCCACCCCAAAATATACACACATGCTCCCACACTCACAAATACATGCATGCTCCCGTGCACACACTATCATTGATGTCACTGTGGCAGTAGCTACCGGTTTACAGATATGACAGTTCCCAGGATGCATCTCTTCCTCCTCATATATGTATTGCTAATCTGGGTGCACTGGGTGCAATGTGTGAAATGTGCTCACTTGTTTATTTCTGTTTGTGTTATTTATTCCTCACTTGTTCGTTCTGTATATGATGCAGCTGTTGGTCACTGTCCACTTGGTCAGGAAGACTGGACAGCTCATGCAAATACACACAAACACACACCCACCCACACAGGCACACCTACACACACACACACACACACACACACACACACACATACACATGACCATGCTACTTTTGGAGATTCATGGGCTTTAGGTTCTGCTGTGATTCAGCTCTGAACCTCATGATTTAATCAATAAATCACTAACTGACTTAGGAGGGATTCTGAGGAACAATGTCACGTTCACTCCAGTGACACTGTGATGTTTCAGAGAAAGCCAGATGCTCGAGGATAAAATGAAATGTGGTTTTAATCAGAAAAGGATAATCCAACACGGTCAAAACACAGACAAGGGACAGAACCAGTACTATGGGATAAACAGAACAAGGGAGCATCACAGAGAGGAACTACAGTCCAGGTCGAAATCTAGAGAGACAAAATATTCAGGCAGACAAATACAAGATGGCCAAAAAACAGAAATAAGAAACACAATATATAACATTCATCTAGCACTTTTTTTTTCCAAAGCAACTTACAATTATGACCAAATACAATTAGATCCATTGAGAATTAAGGGTCTTGCTCAGAGGCCCAACAGTGGCAACTTGGTAGCAGTGAGGTTTGAATGGGCAACCTTCTGATTACTAGTCAAATACTTTAACCACTGAACTACCACTGCATAACACACTGAATGCAATACAATACAAGTGGCAATATTTCCCAAAATGCCTCTCACAGGCAGTACTACTCTATCCTCTATCCTGTTCTCCTTCTGCTGCTGGGACTCATCCTACTGTATGAAAAGAGTTATTTACATACACCAATACACACACACACACACACACACAAATACATGTATACACATCAATAACCACACACACACATTATACAATCAGAGCTAGGAGAAGTTCTCAGTCTCACGTTTTTTTCTTCCTTAGCAGAGAGATGGCGACAGACGGATAGCAGAGAGGGACCAAGTCGACCAAGTACTGCATCGAACCACCTCCTAGAGTCCAGAATATAGCGCACTTCATAGATCAGGGCACAATCAGAGCTGTGGAGGAGTGGCCTCGGGAGAGACCTCATCCAAGGGCCCTGGAATCACAGGCTTCAGAAGGACCAAATGAAATGACCTTGAAACACAAAGTGAGCAGGTAAGTTGAGCTGATCTGTGACTTCATTCATGCACTTTGTAATTTAATTCGGACCTATACATTTGGGACCCAGCTTGCGACATGACCCTGGCTTGCGGAAGTCACGCGTAGAGAGCCACACTCTGTCACCAGATTGGTACAGCAGGGTCTCCCTCCCTTGTCTGTCCACCACCTCATTATATCTACGGTTCTGTTCGATACACAGGTGTGTCTCCTCCCATACTTTTTCAACTACAGTGAGGACCGTAGTGTTACCTTCAGAACATGGGAGGTCTGTAAGGAAATCTAAAGCAATGTGAGACCAAGGTCTGTCTGGTATGGGAAGTGGCATGAGCTTTCCTGTGGGTAGGGTCTTAGGTGTTTTACTCTGACTGCAAACTGAACACGAAGAAACATATTTATGAACATCGCCCGTCATGGTCTCCCACCAGTACCAGTTAGCCAGAAGCTGTCGAGTACATGTCTTCCCAGCATGCCCTGAAACCAGCGAGGAATGAGCTCACGTCAATAGGCGGTCCGGCACGAGGTAGGAACATATTGTTTCCCTGATGGACACACCTTTGGGATGACTGTGTCTTGCATGGCCTGTTCTGTTTCATCATCTATTTCCCATTGTATAGATGACAGGTGTTTCCAGCTAGGAAGGATGGTTTCCATCTCCTGTCTCCTCCAAGAAAACACAGGATAAGGGATTAGCTTTAGTATTCCAGGTCCCAGGATGGTACACAATCTTAAAATCAAATCTTGAAAAGAACAGAGTTGTTTAGCTGTAGGCATGTATTCCAGATTCCTGTGGTCAGTGATAACAAGAAAGGGATGATTTGCCCCTCTAACCAATACCTTCACTCTTCTAAGGCCAGTTTAATGGCCAACAGTTCACGTTCTCCTATTCCGTAATTACGTTCAACTGGTGATAACTTACGGGAACAATAAGCTACTGGGTGTAACTTGGACTTATCTTGTCCTTGTGAAAGTACAGCTCCTACCCCGATGTTAGAAGCATCAACCTCCACGACAAAGGGAACGGAAGGATCTGGATGCCTAAGTATAGGAGCCATGGTAAAAGCTTCTTTCAGTTTTCTGAATGCTTGGTCAGCCTCCTGATTCCACAATAACTTGGTTGTTGCTCCCTTCAGGAGGACTGTGAGAGGGGCTGCAATACTACTAAGTTCCGTAAGAATCGTCGGTAAAAGTTTGCAAACCCCAAGAAACTCTGGAGCTTTTTAACGGTGAACGGAACGGGCCACTGAATGATAACGTCGATCTTCTTGTCATCCATGGTGATTCCACTATGGCTAATCACATATCCTAAAAAAGTTGTGGTTGGAAGGTGGAATTTACATTTCTCTCCCTTGACATATAACACGTTATCCAGAGGAATCTCCAATACTTTTCGTACGTGTTGGCTTTTAATGGGTGAATAGATTAGGATGTCATCAATATAACAAATTTTCCCATGTATTTACAGAGGATATCATTGATAAAAGCCTGAAAGACAGATGGAGCCACACTGAGACCGTATGGCATGACTTTGCACTCATAGTGACCTCTGCTGGTGATAAAATTGGTTTTCCATTCATCACCTTTCTTGATCCTTATCAAATTAAATGCACTACGGAGCTCTAATTTGGTGAAGATCTTGGCTTCTTGTAGTAGTTCCAGAGTGAGAGGAATGAGAGGTAACGGGTATGAATATTTCTTGGAAATGTGATTTCGGTAGTCAATACAGGGACGAAGACCTCCGTCCTTCTTTTTTACAAAGAAAAATCCTGATACCATGGGGGAGGTGGATTGCTGAATAAAGCCTTGACTTAATACTTCATCTATATATTCCTCCTTGATCCTCTCTTCTTCTTGGGAGAGAGGATAAATACGAGCCTTGGGAAACACGGCTACCTCCAGGAGCTCAATAGCACAGTCGTAGGGAAGATGGGGAGGTAACAGGGTTGCTTTTTTCTTACTAAAGACCAAAGAGAGATCCTGGTATTCCGGAGCGAGGGAAAAGGCTTGTGTATCAGCAGGGCTCTCAACAGTGGTGGAATATAACTGGACAACTGGTAATGTCAAACAATTTCTTAGGCATTGAGATGACCACTGAGTGATTTCCTTACGTGACCATGATATAATTGGGTCATGTTGTTCTAGCCAATGTAGACCTAAAATGACTGGAAATGAGGCATCTTCTATGATGAGAAATGAGATGATCTCTGAGTGGATTGCGCTTGTGGTAAGTTTTATGGGAGTAGTGTGGAGCGTAATGGAACTGGCTCCTACTGGTGATCCGTCCAGAGCCACCAGGTGAAGAGGCTTGGGTAATAGCTGCGATGTCCAATTCCCATATAAGATGTGCGTGTATGAAGCTTCCCTCGGCTCCTGAATCAACTAAGGCTGTAAACATAGAAGATGTGTAGGAGCCCAACATAAACAAAAAAAAAATGTCTTAGCGATCATCTTTCTTGATGGCAAGATCTCTACCTTGTTTTCTGATGTGGGTGGCCTGATCCGTCTATGGCTCAGTGATGCTGGATTAGGTCGAAGACAACAATCCCTGATAACATGTTTTGAGGATCTACAATAAAAACAGAGACCATCTTGGGATCGAAGCTACCTCTCCTCTTCAGTCAAGCGTGAAGAATCACATTGCATTGGTTCCACTGTCTGCTCTCGTCTGAGCTCTGGTCTATAACTGGGAGAGGGATAGGTATGGTGAGAACTACTAGTTCTACATGGTTTTCGTTCCTGGATGAAATGATCCAGACGTATAGAAAGAGCTATAAGCCGATTCAAATCTTGGCAAGCCAGTTCATGTAAAACCTCTACATTGAGACCATTCCGGATAGTGACGTTCAACGCCTCCTCATTCCATCCACTGCCAGCAGCGACTGTATGGAAATCTCGTGCGTAGTCGGCCACAGAATGATTGCCTTGGTGTAATTTGTTAAGTATCGCCCCACTGGCTCTTCCATCATGCGGGTGATCGAACACAGCCTTGAATTGCTCAATAAAGTCGTCATAAGACGCCAGTTGTACGTTAGCCCAGATGGCAATCGCCCAGTCAAGAGCTTTGTCAGTTAGATGAGAGGTAATGAAGGTAATTTTATCTTGATTGGAACAGGTTGGAAGGCTATTGAAATACAATGAATATTGCAACAAAAAACGTTGACACTTGGGTAGCCATCATATTTTTCAGGTTTCTCACAGGGAGGGTTGGTTGGATACTGCTCATGGCGGTAGTAGGTGCAGGCGTGGGACTGAACTGAGAAGGAGTAGTCATCAATTGTAGCCAGGAGGTAAGTTCTCTGAGACTTTGTCCTAGTTCCAACATTTGAGTTTGTTGGTCTGCTTGTTGCTTGCCTATAGTATCCATTGACTGTGTGAAACCCTCAAGCAACTGGTGCTGTTGGTGGATTAGTTGACCCTGGTTGGTCAAAGCATCTGAGTCCGCCAACTGCATGGAGGTGAAGTATGGGCCAGGCAAAAATCGCATGCAGATAAAAAAAATAAGGATTTATTGTAGTAACAGGTAGTGGAAACGGTCACAGAAATAAATTAGTAACTCGAAAGTAGGGAAAACAGTCCGTGTCAAAAAATCATAAAGACCAACCAATAATCCAGGCATCAGAATCCAAAAGGAGCAGACAAAAATCAGAAACGGGAAACATTAAGTCAAAGTTCGGTACACAGGAAAACAATCCAAAGAGCGTTCGGTATGCATAGGACTCTAGAGGCAATACTTCACAGTGTCCTAATGTTCGAGACAGACTTAAACAATCAAGTACACAGGGGAGTTCAATATTCCGGTGATGACGATCTGACGTGAAGTTCATGATTGGTGGAGTCCTGGGTTGGGTGATGAACAGCCTGCTGAGTGCTATACTGTGATGAGGAATTGGGTAATATGACACATATGGGCTCAATGCTGGAATGTAAATAATGACCAACGCAGATATTAACACACAATGATGATTTTTCTAATGCAAAGATGGTACAGATAAGTGTGAAAAGTTAATGGAGCGCTAAGACTGGAGAGACGACATTTCACTGAGACATAAGACAATAAGAAATGGCGTCCTTGGAGGGTGACACTCTACTTTGGTGGGGCGGTGTAGCAAGAAGGATAAAAGAAGATCCCAAATGTCAGGTCTGCAGTTGTTCTCGAGGCAACTCCTTTGTTGGAAACCATACTGGTGTCAATAAAGACATCTTCTGTTTTTCTCTACCATCCTGAACATTGCCTGTTTGAGTGCTTTGATGTTTTGCATGACTCATCAGCTCTGTAAATATCTGAGCATCAAAGTTTCACATTCGCTATTACCCTCGGTCGTCAGGCATAGTGGAATGAACAGACTACATGATCAAAAAACTGCTAGCTGCAGTTCTATGTGAAATGCATATGACTCCTAGTGCAACCACAAAAGTGGCCCCTTTCCAAGTTTTCATGGGAAGACCATTTGAGCCAACCAGGCCTCCTGCTAGCTGTGTGGCACACTCTGATTAGGTTGTACCCTCATTAAGAGCCACCAACTCTGCCCCATAAACCAACGGCCAACCGACACTGAGGAAAACATGCAGGAGCAATGCAATGCACCACATGCCCCGGTGTGGTTTTGTCTGCATGCACAACTCCCACAACCCACCAATCCCACAACCCACCACTCACAATTTCAACATGTAACCTGTGACTGTCAGGTTGATCAGGGGTGAGGCACCCTGACAGACGTAACACATGTGTCACAACAAGACTTTTCTAAGAGGGGCCTTTGTGAAGCTGTTATGTAGGGTGATGCCACCTGAAGGAGATCAGGCTAACCAACCCTGATTAGCTCTCGGCTTGTGACCTCCCTCTGGTAGCCGTGAACTTGCGTTGTAAGCCATGCGTTACTTAACCAACATCACCTCAATTATCAACACTGGAGGACGCCACAACTGTTCAATGAACGGGTTGGTATTTCCATGACTTTTCAATGCTAGGCTGCACACCGTTGTCAGCACTCTTCAAATATCCTCTGACAAATGGTTCCATTTAAAAACAGTATAATAGCTATTTTTAAATAATTTATCTTTGCTCTGTTGCCAAGCAGAGATTCTATAGTTGTTTTAGTCACTTCATAATGTTGCCAAGCAGGTTTTCTACGTTTGTTGTGATAGCAGTCTGCCAAAACTACATTCTTCCTCTTTTGTGCCACTCATGCTGTCTATATATTCTAAGCCCTGTGTGACAATAAACTGGAGCACTTCTGAGTGCTTGCTGACTCAGTGTCCTGTGTGCACCTCAGGCACCTGAGGTTCACAAAGATGAAACCGGACTCCTCACTGAGAGTTGACCATCCAAATGCTTAACACACTGCATTGTGGGTAATAAGAATGCTCTGAATTTAAAATGCTCCTTAACATCTGTTCAACAATTTTTAAAAGTCTCAGGAAGCCAATTCTTTAGCTGCTCTAATTTCATGTGCTATTTTCATTAATAAGAAGAAAAGATGCCTTTGAATCGATAGTGAAATGAAATGACAAAACAGGGTGGTAAAAATATTTGGTGTGCGTGTTGGGGTTAGAAGTTTGTCAAAATTTCATTTGAATACACTTCCTTTCCACTGTAAGTGTAGAACATTCAGTAGACTATGTTTCTAAAGAGTGTGTATGTTACTGTAGGTTACTATGGAGGTCAAGGCCTGTTTGATATTCAAAAAGGATGCCAGAGATCCTCATCTTGGGAATTTTGAACTGTTTCCATCAGGTGTTTTTCACAGACTGCACATTAACTGGGGGAACCAAAAGGTTGATGTGGGAGGGTCTGTTCTACTGACCTGCTCCTGGAGTGAACATCACATACCACACACTCTTAAATGGATCTTCAGAGAGAAAGAAATCTACCCCACTGACCAGACTCAGGGTTACACAGGCAAAGTTCAGCATCTTAAAGATTCTCCAGGAAATATCTCTCTACTTATATCACCCCCGACTGAGGAGGATGGGGGAGTGTCCACAGTGTAAACACTGCAGTCCACTTCCTCCCACTGACTGGACTCTGGCTGTCAGGTGTTTCCCTCTGACTCATATTGTCTTTATCACTCCAGGACGACACTGCCATCCTGTGGGAGAAACTGACTTGGAGAACCAAGATGGATGATGCTTGTCCACAAACTCTACTACACCGTACAGTCTCAACATGCCTAATTCCTACTTCTTTGTGTTATATTCTGTGCAGATGACTTTTTGACTGGGACAGATGTATAGAGAATAACATTTTTCTCATTCAGTGTTTTTGTTTCAATCTTTCCAAGAGATGACATGGGGGTTTAATCATGAAGTTTGCACCTTGAGATGTAGATATCAGTAAAAGGACTGAATGAGGACGGACTTTAGTAGAACATGTGTGTGTATGTGTGTGTGCCAATTCTGCCCCAGCTAGACACATCACAGATAGTGATGCCCAACAGATAGTGGGATATCCAACTGCTGTCAGTGAACTGCACTCTACACACATTCTGCTGTCAAACTGCACCACGCACACCTTCATGATGTACTTGTTTATTAGTGGGTGTAAACAGAAAACACAACTCTCTGTCCTGCTCTTTATTTATCAAACAGCAATAGACTCTCACAGTGGAAGTGATGCGTACAGACAACGGACGGCATTTGACTTTAAAAGGCATGATTAATAACAGAAAACATATGCTGCTATTTAAAGGTCAAATATCAAAAAATCCTTCAATAGAGATATACACATACAATGCAGAAAAACTATTCCTTGAGAAAAATACCATAATGTAATAATAAAACGCAATACATTTTTTACAGACTCATAGAGCAAAATGATGCTTGTAGGAGTCAGAATTTAGTTCTAGATTAACAATATTTAAATTGACATTTGCAGCATTTAACATGTTGATTTAGCAGTTAGCCTCTTTTCTCAAGTGCACCAAAAACAAACAAACAAAACCCCCACAAGTTCTCTGGTTCTATATTTTTTCAATCTTAGTCCTGCCTCTACAAGTCCTACTTTATGCTAGTATCTAATTAGCAATTAGCAAGTAATTAGCACTGGTTCATCTCTATCGGACCGAACTACTGCACATTATTTCAGTGCCACTTAATGGGACAGGTTAGCGAAGAATCATATTTACTTTATTTTCCCTTAACCCAGGTGGACAAGACATGGTTGGAGTAAACTAAAGGAGCACATTTTGCTCCTTTAATTTAGAACAAAAGCTGCTAATGTTGCTAACAGACCATGCTTTTACTCAATAAATGTACACAATGTGATTTTAGACATTTATTAGACTTTTCAATATTACTTTATTCATGTATTTCACTACTTTGGTAAACTTATTTCAATCACCAAAACAGGTCCACATGAGTAAAGGTACTTTTTCACATGAGATGAAAAATTTCCATATTCCATACCTTGCTTTATACAGTGATCTATGTCACATTCTACCTCAATAGGAAGATAGCTGAGATTGTTCTGAACACAGTGATATCAAACATGTAAGTACCTTTAAGGTGAATTTAAGAAAATAAGCAGAACAGACATTGCTCTGAGCCTTCAGATGGTTAAATGTCAGTGGTACACCAAAATCTGTGAGCACCGAATTTTGTTACTGTAGAGCCTGCAACACACAGATCACCATTTCTGACGGCTGTTGTAAGAATATGTGACCACACCGTACTGTCATAAAAAAATGAGTTAAACACCAATCATGTATTTTAGGTGTTGTGATTTTTGATGGCTGGGTGCTGCTGCTCTCTGCTGATCCCAGATATAAATAACTTTGTGTAAATGAATGTATGAGGATGACAACATCTGTAGAGAGAAGGTAACACTCACCATCAGCAGCGTGGAGCACAAGGAGCAGATAAACACACACCTGCATTCTTACTGAGTTACACACACACACACACACACACACACACACACACAGCAGGACTGCTGCTACACACCGTACACACTCTTCAAAACTACAGTCTAGTGAATAATCTGACAGCTACACTTACAGTGGAGAGGAACTGTATTCAAATGAAGACATTCTGATAAATCTCTAACACACAGACTTGTTCAGGTCAGTGGGTACAGCTGATCAGATGTGTGTGGCAGGTCTGTTAAACAGGTGTGTAGGTCTGTAGCTGGTCTGTTGATTTCTCTTGGTTTTCTTCTCTACTGCAGACTAGCTGTTCCATCTCCACCAGCAGTGTTATAGTGAACTCTGCTCATTTCTGACACTGAAGCAGGTCACATGAACAAGAACAACTCAGTTCATTCAGGATCTGACTCACACATGGTAAAATGGATGTTAATGGGCACAATGAGAAAACAATCTGATTATAACAGCTTGCTAATGAGATTTTTACCTTTGTTTCTCTTGGTGTAATAAACCACAGCCACGATAATGTGGAGGAAGATCACAGTGACCAAAGCAAAGGGGATGTAGGGCAGAGTCTGAGGAGAGACTGTAACAACACAACAAACACTGACCCCAGTCTTACACAGCAGCAGAATACATTTATTTAACGCAGCTGTGAACTGTTTACTCTTCCAAACACTCCCTCTTAATCTAAATGTTAAACTAAACTAAATGTCATTTACTACTATTATTATTATCGTTAGTAGTAGTAGTATTCGTAGTAGTAGTATATAGTGGGGAATCATTTTATGGAGTTGATGGGAGAATATTATTAAACAAAAGCATCTTAAATTTAGTGGTAGTTGATGAACAGAATGAATGTGGGGCCTCTGCAAGAATAGAAAAGTATGATGAGTTGAAAGTACTGAAGGTTCTGTGCTTTCATGCATTTTACATGTTTACATTTATATTTTGTACTACAGAACTGATAAATGTACAGTTTGTAAAAGCAGAAGTGTTCGATTCGCTGTGTGTCAGTGGTGGGTAATACAGCGACTAAGTGTGAGGTTACAGGCTCTGGAGGTGCAGTGTCTGCTTCAGTCACTCACTCTGTTTCTGTGAGTGAATCAAACAGGAGCTCCTGGGTCGAGTCCAAATGGAACTGACAAGTCTTCACCTGAGCACCACCTGAGTGGGACAGCTGTCCCAAGGGTTTGTTAATCTCTCTCTCTCTCTCTCTCTCTCTCTCTCTCTCTCTCTCTCTCTCTCTCTCTCTCCATCTCTCCATCTCTCCCCAGCAGACATGCTCCCTCATTCCTGGCTTGGCCACCTCCTGTCACGTCTCTGTTGTACTGGGACTGTCATGACCTTTCATTGTTACCCTACCAATGCCAGTGTCTGTCTTTGTCTGTCCCCATTACTGTCTGTGTAACTGTCCCAATTACAGTTGTGGTTCCAGTTCCTGTTGTCCCGCCCCTGTCCAGCCCATCTCCCATTCTGATCCTGTAGAGGTTCCTGCACCTCCTCTCAGACGACCTCCAGTCCATCCCACTGTCCAGCCTGGAATCTTGTCCTCTCCTGTCCCTGAGTCCTGGTGTCAGTTTCCTTTCCAGCCTGCTGTCAGGTTTCTGGTTGCAGCACAGGGTCCTGTTTCCACCCCTCACCCAACAGACTTTTTTTCTCTTTTTCCAGATGTCCCTGTCAAGGTTTCTGTCCCCAGCCCAGACCCTGCCATGTTACACTGGCCTCGGGTTCGCTTGTCAGCTGGTACGCACGTCAGGAGCTGCACGTTGGGGTGGGGGCTACTGTAACACCCCTTCACCACCATCACACAGGGGTCCTGTGTCTCCCCTTTCACTTAGCTGCCCATAGGGTCTAGTCTCACCCTCATTATTTCCCATATAAAGCCTGAACCTTTCCAAACACTAATGTCAGTTATTTTGCCTTAATCGCATGTATTACTCTGTGTATGCAACGTTCACACGGTATGTTCATGCGTGCTTTCATTTTCATTTAAAACCACATCAAAGAATCACGCTTGCATCCTGCCCCACACTCGTTAAACCAATGCATGTTACCTCCATTGGTAGTTGATGGACTGAATGTCTTATAACCATTTGGAGACGTCACTGTAGTAGTAGGTTTAGTTGAAGCTGTTGGACTTGTTGTGTCAGTGTCCACTGGAGGAGGATTTACAGGTTTATATGGAGCCTCTGCAAGATTAGAAAAGTGTGATCAGTTATAAGTAATGAGGGTTCAGGGCTGTTATGTATTTAACATGTTTAGATTTTGTACTACAGAACTGATGTATGTACAGTTTGGCCAAGCAGATGTGTTCAGTTCTCTGTGTGTCAGCGGTGGTGATACATTGGCTATGTCTGAAGCTGCAGGGCTCTGTAGGTGCAGTGTGTCCTTCAGTAATTTTCTGAAAGTGAATGAATTAGGGGCTCCTGGGTCAAGTCTCTCTCTCTCTCTCTCTCTCTCTCTCTGTCTCTCCCTCTCTCTCAGTGCATTTCAGTTCAGTAAGCTTTACTGGCGTGACCATATACCACTATAGTATTGTAGTATTGCCAAAGTAGTATTACAACATGAACATTACACAACATTACAACCTTTGCAATTATGGAAATTAAGAATTCTGTTATGATAAAGAACTTGAAGAGAAACTGTAATTGGTCTGAAATAATAATAATTGGAAGAAGTAAAAGGGAAGAAGTGAAAAGAAAGGGAAGTAATAAATAGTTATTAATAATAAATAGGTAACTTTTATATACTGGGTAATATAGTGTGTGTGTGTGTGTGTGTGTGTGTGTGTGTGTGTGTGTGTGTGTTTGTGTGTGTGTGTGTGTGTGTGTGTGTGTGTGTGTGTGTGTGTGTGTGTGTATTTGGGTGGGTTAATCACTGTCCCTCATCTTATGGCAGGCAGATATGCATCACCCAGCTAAAGCGCTGCTTTCCTTCTTTTCGCCCAGTAGGATGGGCAGTTTGTCAGTGTTAAACAGACACTTAAAGTTGGGTGGATCGTCTTAGATTTTGTAAAGTAAATTTGCCGTATTTGGATGAATTTTTCACATTCAGTGAGGAAGTGCAGCTCTGTCTCTACAGTGTCATATTTACATTGCTGACAGAGTCTCTGTTCTCTGGGCAGCCATGACATTTATATCGGCTGGTCTGGACGGCCAGGCTGTGTTCTCTGAGTCTGGACTTTGTCAACGTGGTTCTGTGTTTAATGTCAGTCACTGTGTACAGGTCGTCTGCTACCGTGTACTGACGTTTTAGGGCCAGATAACGTTGCATTTTGCTTTGTGCTTGTGTTTGTGTTCCAGTGGGTGATGTAGTTTAGTTTGTGAAGTGTAATAATTTGGTTTGGTCTGATTGTTTGTACTTCAGACTGGTCCTGATGTGTTAGTGTGTGTTAATGAACTCAGTGTCAGCACCAGCTGTGAGAGGAGACTCTTCTCTCTGCTCTTCTTTTTTTTTTTTCTCTCTCTCCCTCTCTGCCTCTCTCCTTCTCTCTCTCTCTGCTTCTCTCCTTCTCTCTCTCTTTATGCAATAGTTTATGCTCCATCACATTTGATAAATATGAATGGTTGAGAAATATCTTGTATTTGTAGAGTCAGTGGTTCTAGCCCATCTGGTCTATTACACAGTTAGTGTTAACCATCCTCCAACTCCAGTCATGATCAGTGTCTGACCACTGAAACACTGCTGGCTGGATATCTTTCACTGTCAGAACACTCTCAGCCTACCAGTAGCACTGAATCCAGTAACACTGCTGTACCTGAACCACTCATACCAGTACAACACCCACTACCAAGCCTCCAGCACTGTAGTGGGATTGATGTGTGGAGAATGGTTCAGTATCCACATATACTGGGACATCTGTGGTCAGAAACTGACCAGTGATGTCCTGGGTGCAGGGTGACACACAAACTGTGTAAGACACCAGGTGGACACAGTCTGTAATTATACCTACACATTCACTTATTAGAGGTACTGAAAGTGTTCAGTGAGGGCAGGCGAAATGTATGGCAGTTGTGTTTAACTCTTCTGGTGACAGAGGGTGTCTGGTGACTAATATCTGAGGATAATTGGTCCACATGATAGATACATAAATATGTAATGGTGTTTCTCTACTTTTAAATATCCTGTTTAGTGTCCTGTTAGTAACATGTGATGTTGTTTCTTATAAAGTGTGTGGTGAATGTATTTATATTACATTTATGTGTAAAGTTCATGGTGGTCATGTACTAATATCTGACTAATATCTGAGGATAATGTGGTCCACATGTTAGATACATAAATATGTAATGGTGTTTCTGTATATTTAAATGTCCTGTTTTTGAATTTTAGTAATATCTGATGTATGTGTGTCTAATAAAGTGTGTGGAGAATGTATTTATATTACATTTATTTGTATGTTTAAAAAGTAAGTTCATGGTGGAGAGACTAACTCGACTTATGAGGTTTTCATTGGCATTAGGAATGCGGGTGCTAATAATGTTTTACATGTCTGATTATATTGATTATAGATTGTCTCTCTCCCCCTCTTCCCACCCTCCCTCCCTCCCTCGCTCCCTCGCTCCCTCCCTCCTTCTCTCCTTCTCTCCATCCCTCATTCTCTTTCTATTTCTTCCTTTCTCTCTCTCTCCCTCCCTCCCTCTCTGCCTTCCTCCCCTCCCTCCTTTTCTCTCTCCTTCTTCCCCTCTCTCTCCCTCCCTCCTTGTCTCTCTCACTTCCTTTCTTTCTCTCCCCATCTCTCTCTCCCTCTTTCTCTTTCTCCCCCTCTCTCTAGTGCAAATGAGAACAGTAGTAACTAAATAAGGAAACTAAACAAGTTGTGTGTAATATGGGTATATAACCGACTAGAACCTAAACAGGACAGAAGACAAGTCATTAACTACAGGCATGAAATACACATACAAACAGAAGATGTAACTAGAAACAGACAGAAGTAGAACTGCAGATCCTGCCGCTGGATAGATTTTTTGTTTTATGTAGTACAGCAGTTATTGGTACAGACCAGTCGCTATATGCAGTATGGCCCACCGCCTGCAGTTGAAGTGATTTTTTGTTTTGTAACCACGCCCCCATGATGGCACACACCTGCCCCTGGTTTAATGTTGTGTGTGTCTGTGTGTAGTTAAACCCCTGTTGGTGTGTGCATTAGTGTTGGTCATTGTTTATGTTGCTAGTCCTACGTGTATTCATGTTAAACGTATATGTGTTGCCGTCGTTAGTGTTCCTGCCAGTGTTGCGTGTATTCGTGTTATCCGTTTATGTTGTGCGAGTGCCGTAGTCGTAAGCGTTATGTGTTAATAAATGTCTGTCAAAGTCGAGGGAGTCTGTGCGTCCTGCTCCGCGCCCTGCGGCACTCCAGCTGTTACAGCAATCAAGTGGCACATACAACAAATGCTACAGATTCTTGAAGTGCTGATGTTTGTTCAGTTTTCCACCTGATCTCACTGAGTTTGTCTGTGTGTCTAGTGAGGGGTCTGGTGTTGTCTGTACAGGCAAAGGTCTGAGTAACAGAAATGATCCAGTTAGATTCCCATTCTAATTAGATTTCCAATCCCATCATGTATGAAGACTTAAGCGTCGGTCACATCTAATTGCCACCTCGAAAATTAGAATTCCAGAAAATTCTAATTTAAAGCGTCAACCCAAACAGCTATAAAATTAAGATAAAAAAGAGCAAAATTACAAGACTTTGTACATAAATGCTTCATGAACTACAAATTCCATAATGCCCTCATACAGGTAGCTGAGATATGTGTACACTGAGAGAGACTGAGCTACAACATCATTTGTCATGGCATATTATGTCATTTCAACCAAGAAAATCATAACATATTTATATGTGTACGCCAAACTCTCAACTATGAAGTCTTGTTCTTGTTTGCCACCAACTGCTGTGGTCATCTGTGGTCTCTTGCAGAGGTATTGTTATTCATCAATTGTTATTCAGGACAGTAAATCACTCTACCAGCTGTGGGTTCCTCTTGGATGTGCTATGACAGGGATGCTGCTCGTATGTGGTCACTCTTTGATTAGTCCGTGTTGTACAAACTATGCTGTTGATCAATCAAGATAAGACTAAAGAAATTCTGAACCATATGGAGTTAATGCTGAAGCAGAGCTGAGAGTGGAGCTGGAGCAGAGTTGGTGGACTGAAGACGTACATTTGGAGAAATCTCTCCCTTGTGTTTGTTCTCTCTCTCTCTCTCTCTCTCTCTCTCTCTCTCTCTCTCTCTCTCTCTCTCTCTCTCTTTCAGCAGACATGCTCTCCTGTTCCTGGCCACCCACTTCACCTTCTTTAATGTCCATGTTGTCTTTCTCTCAATCTGGCACTTAGGTAACATTTAGAAAGTATTTTCTGTGCCACATTTCTGTCACTTATTTACAGAGTTTCATTATAATATCTATTTTATTCTAATTGGTTTCATTATAATATCTATTTTATTCTAATTGGTTTCACTATAATATCTATTCTATTCTATTGTATATTTACTTCTCTTCTATTATGCTAATAACCCCTTGCTACACTGAACTCATGAAGCTTCAGCTCTCGGTGTAGTATTTGTAATGAGACTGATGGAGTCCAGACGCTCGCAGATGATGTTAATCACTGATAATTTATTAAGAGAGAGGAAATCCAAAGGTGTAGTCAGAATACTCTGCACTGGTGGACTGAGGCTGAGTGAAGAGCCAGCTATATTTTTCTATATATTTAGAGTGCTGACACCAGTTTCCTCTAAAGTATCCAATCTCTGCACTATAGGTTTAGTAGATCAAACCCTATGTTAGGCTGGCTGAACCGCTGACAAAGCATGTATTAAGGATGTATTAAGACTGAGGAATTTTAGAAAGGTAGTTATGCATATTCTCATAACACATGCTAGACAATGCAGTACAGCATTCTCTTCAGAATATAAATTGTAATTACAGGCATAATTTGGAATCAGATACATTTTGTAGTTTTATGTGCATTAAACCTTTGCCTGCACCTCTGCCTTTGGTTGTAGGTAAGTGGGACAGGGGTAAATAATTACAGTAACAGAAGTTATCTAAAATAAGAACACATTAGTGATTTTGATCCAGCTGGTCCACCTACATTAATGATCTGCACACTGTGCAGTTTTCAGAACGATAATGTAACGTGGAGGCAGACAGGACTTTACGCACATGTGTAAACGAAAGTTCTTCATTTGCAAAACAGGTGGACACAATGGCAAAATTAACCAAATGATGCAAATTAAACACTGATTAAATGGAACACCAAAAAGGGAGAAAAACGATACAGGAACTGTGCAGAAACAATAAAATTGTGATGTAACATTTTATACTATGGCATCGAAGCTTGTATCGCACTGTGTACTGAAGCTTGTATCAGTTACTATTACCACTAAAGTTAATATTACCATTAATATTACCACTAAAGTTACTAACAACACGTGACTAATGATGGTCGAAGCTTTAGACATCACTGAAGCACAGGATGAGGGTGAGACTGTTTCATAAGTTTGGCACTGTCCTATAACTTGGAAGCTTTTTCTTTTTACTAAAAAAAAAAAATGGAAATGCTAATTACAGAAGTCAAAAGTGAGTGTAAACGTTTCATAACGCCAACCTGTTGTTTTTTACATAAAAGGGAAACAATGATTTTAGACAAATAATTTCAGAATGTAATTACTAAACATCATTACTGATCATCCATTTTTTTTAATGACATATGAAGGCGGCGGAGTGTTGTAATAGTTTCTAATGCTGCGCAGTTTTGAATATATGGCTGCTATAAATTCTGAACACCACCAGGTGTCGCTGTTTTGTCACCAGCTTTCAATGCTCCCAAGCTTCGAATCCTTCAGCAGTACAATAAGGAAAAACCTCAAACGCTTCACAGGACTTCGTCTGCACATCATTACCAAGAAGGAAGTTAAACAGTAAACACTTGAATAACAAGCAGGCTAATAACGTTACCAAACAACAATAAACTCACGGGAGGACGAGAGAGCGCACATTCAAAGACCCACAAGCAAGACGATAAAACAAGGGATATTTATACAAAGATTAACGAATGCAAACTAGACAAAGATGAAAACAGTGACAGGAAAACCAAACGAGGGGTCGAAACAGAAAAACCAAAACAAAGAAGCAAGTGTGTTAAAAACCTGAGACATTCTTACTTGAACTGCCCAAGATATTTGTTACAATTAAAGGAGTATTTGACCATCACTGAACTAAATGTTACTGGTAATGTGCACAGATGACAGCACAACAACAAATATGACAGCAGAAAGTCTACAAGTAACTCAGACAACCAAGACTTTGCTAGTGTGGATACATAAGAAAACCTTGAAGCTGGATTTATCATTTGCAGTTGGATTTGGATCAAATACCGTGTTTTACCTTTAATGGTGAGTCTGATGTCTTTATAGTACTGGTTAAGATAACACCTGTAGACTCCCTCATCTTCTTCAGTCAGGTGTGATATGAGTAGAGAGAGATTTCCTGGAGAGTGAGCAGTACCCAGCTGAACTCTGTTTCTGTACTGTTCACACTCAGTGGTGATCACGTCCCATGAGTTTCTGTTTGTGTTGTGTTTCTTCCAGGTGAAACTCCCAGGTTTGGCGTGTGGGTCAGTACAGGAGCAGGGCAGCAGTACTGAGTCTCCTGTGTATGCAGTGATGTCGTCTGTCCTCAGATTCCCTACCAACATGCAGCCTGCAGAAACACACGGGATAAAGGCCTTCACTATTAAACATGGCTGCATATGTACATGTAAAATGATTATATATGACATACTCCATTATTATTATTATATATGACATACTCCATTATTATTATATATCACAAACTCCATTATTATTATATATGACATACTTAACTATTATATATGACATACTTAATTGCTCCAGGTCCAGTCACCTGATGGTACTGATGGTACCAGCCAACTGATGATGGTACTGGAAATCACTAAGAGATTTTCAAATAGATGGATGCATGACCATCAAGTTATAAGATGTAAATGTCTGCTTATAGATTGTCTCTCTCCCTCCCTTAAGTAACTAATTATCAATTAGCAAGTAATTAGCAGCGGTTCCGCTCTACCGGACTGAACCACAGCGCAGATTTCAGTGCCACTTAACGGGTCAGGTGAACGAAGAATCAAATTTACTTTATTTTCCCTTAACCCGGGTGGACAAGGCATGTTTGGAGTCCATATTTCGCTCCTTTAGAACAAAAAGCTGCTAACATTGCTAACAAACATTGGAAGCCAACAGCAACGATAGCTAATAGGATTTGTAAATAAGTCAGATATCGAGCTACATGTCCTCAAACCTCATCCAGGTCGCTTCCCGGTGACGTGTTTCTTCACTTGTCTAGTTCACAGTGAGTTATACGACACACCGACTAGTCTGGGAGACATTTATTAACACTTGGATGCGGTTTGACCGTCTTGAGAGAAGTCTGTGGGCATGTATTTACGAAGGCTATATTTGAGTTTCTGTTGACCTCCAGTGTTTGTTAGCAACGTTCGCATTTAACAGCTTTTGTTCTAAACTAAAGAGGCAAAATTTCTTGGTCGATAGACAGAATCTGGGGTAAGTGGTGAGCTGCTGCTCTCTGCTGCTCCCAGATATAAATGCCTTTGTGCAAATGAATGTATGAGGATGACAACACCTGTAGAGAAAAGGTAACACTCACCATCAGCAGCGTGGAGCACAAGGAGCAGATAAACACACACCTGCATTCTTACTGAGTTACACACACTACACACAGCTACAGCAGGACTGCTGATACACACCGTACACACTCTTCAATGCAGTCTACTGATTGATTTCACAAGAACACTTATAGTGGAGAGGAAGTGTATTCAGATGAAACTGACAAACTAACCACAACACACACACACACCTAATATAGAAATGCGGTAGGTTTTGTAAGTTGTCATGTGGTATGTCCTCTTTCTTCCTTATCAGTCAGTGATCTGTCAGATATTCTCACATTGTCAGTGAGGACGCTCTCATTCTTAGTTAAGTGGCTCCGTCCTTTGTCATAGAGACACGATGTAGAAGCTCAGGGGGTGAGACCCAACATAACCTCCCTCACTGCTGTTTGGTCAGTTCATTTCACTACGACACCCAAAGTACTTCAAAGGCTTATTAATGAAAACAGTGTTACGCTTCTTACCTGGAGTGAGGAACAGGTGCTACGGGCTAACCGCGATGCGTGGAGTAAACATGGAGTGACACACACACACACACACACACACTGTTGTGGGCAATCTGAAAGACTTTTATTCTCTCCTGGACCACTTCAAGCCATCATTGTACTTATACGTAAAGGAAACAGTAAAAAGTACCGTACAGCGTTACCAAAGAAAAAGGAGTGTTGAGAAGACGAACAGAAAGGTGACGGTTCTCCCCTCACACACACACACACACACACACTCTCTCAGTTACTCAATCTACATAACCATATAGCTCCCTCTTAAAGGCACAGTCTGCATATCAAAAGCCTTTTCTTGGTCCATGCAATAATGCACAGGCTAAAGGTATGGATTATGTATGTCAATAAAAAACACCAATTTTATAGAAGAAAATTGGACTTTTAAAAAATCATTTATCAGTCTTAATAAGAAATTTGTAATTTTGTAATCCCAGTGTTGCCATATGATTTACGTAAAATTGTAGCATGGGTCCACCTAGTGGTAAAACGTTAGATTGCAGTTTTTACTGGATTGTAACAATTGGTGGTTTGAATTTTTTTTTTACATGTAAACTCATAAGAACTCAGTTGATTATCCCACATTTTGACTCTATTCTCTTAATTATAAGTAAATACAGTGCCTATTCCTACAAAGGCATAATGATCTTTTGCACTAATGTAAATTGTACTGTACTGTTACCGCCAAGATTTATATATATTCAGGGAAACCACAAAGGTGTAGCGGAACTGAAGAAATTATGTGTGACCATGGGCTCACTCAGAGGCCTCACTCTCCTTACAGTTACTCTGTAACAAAAAGTCCCTTGTGCACAAAGGTATTATTAAGTAAAGCAAAGCACTTCTGAGAGAGTTCTGAAGTCCTAGACAGCCTGCCTGCTGCCCATGGTGCTGAAATTACAGTTAGTTTCAGCACCAAAGACAGCCACAAACAGAGCCATTTAGTAAATCTTAGTTCTTTTTTTGTTGTTCAGGTTGCTGTTCAGTTTCCATTTTTGTATGAAGGATTTACTAAAGATGCGTGCTAAACATATATTCAGTGCTAACATTTATCTCCAGTTGTCTCTCTCAACATCTCAATAAGCTTAATTCAGTGTTACACAATCAACACAACTCAGAGTTCTTATTCTATATGTTACATTCTACATAAAATTCACCAGGTTGCCTTTACATTATGTGATGTCATTAGTTTGATGTTAGATTATTAGTTATTATGTGTATGATGTCATATGCTGAGTTATCATTATTTTGATTCATATGGTTCCTCTTGCTAAAAAGGACACTCTGGGAGTAACATTAGCTAATGTTACCTTAAACAAAAATCAAGAGAATGCCAGATTGATCCTTCCCCAGAAAACTGTTGAAGCTAAAATTGTCCTGGGGAAATGTTCCTGTGGGTTGTGGCTGTGAATTATAAAAAACGACAAACAGTTCACAGTGTGAACCTTCATGATGGAAAAAAAAATTCCTACTTAGTGTCATCAAGGAATGTTTTACAATGTAAGTAGATTTTCCAACAGTTAACTAAATGGTGAAGTGTGTGACAGGAAGTTAATGTTTATAATCTCTCTTACATTATCCTAGGGGGAAATATAAACATGCTGTGACACTTCAATTAAGTAGTATTAAGGCACACCTCAAATCCACCATATGTACCTCATCTCCATCAGGTGGACCTCCACCAGGCAGACCTCATCTTCACCAGGTACACCATATCTCCACCAGGCAGAATTTAACTCCAACAGGTAGGCATCAGCTCCACCAGGCACTCCTCAGCTCTACTGGGAGGTCCTCGATATTGATGAGCAAGACACTGCAGCAGCTGTTTTCACCACAGTTAATGCTGTGTTCCACTGAATAAATGATGATTTGATAATTATTACAGTCTGTAATATGTAAAGTAGAGTCACATGTAACATTAGCATTCCTGCTCAAATTCTTAATCAATCATTTCCTACATGTATCACTGAGTCCTGTGGAACTGGAAAATGTACAAAACAGACATGGCAAGGAGACAAATGTAATGACACAAGCTTCCAGTTTGTTTGCTCTTCATGCATGCTGGCTGACCATGAAGGACGGTCCACAATAGTCGGTGCCAACTCTCAGACCAAATCAGGTTTCACAAAACAGGTTATTGAACTTGTCCTGAACTTGTGCCAAACCAAAGTCAATTAAAAAAAATCTCACAAGCTTAGGTCTGCTTGCCTGATCTTTTTAAGATAGCAGAAAAAGTACAAATACTCTTTAGCTAATTTTGGGATCAACTGAACACTGGACACAACATTTGAACATTTGACTCTTTGTATGTAGGTTAGCTAAGAACATGATCATAAGAAATCTCAGTAATACTGGCATGTCAGGCACTGAAGAGACAAGCCTCATATCCTTATCAATAGAATTTTGTGCTAAATAAAACATATAAGGGGTTTAATTCTATGTGAGTTGGAACTGAAATGAAAATGAAACTTCACTGCGTGTACAATGCTGTTCTCAATTTTAAAATTAAATCCACAATATATTTTAACAGCCCTGGATCTAGACTGCTCTGGTTGAGGAGGCAGTAAAACATAATGGGTTGGCATGTGTTTAGTCATATTTTGAAAGCCAGAACTATATTCTGGGCTTGATTTGAAGAGGGATGTGAGGAGATGCAAATCTCCCAGTGAAAAAAAAAAATACATGCGGACAACCAATCCCTTGTAAAACACCTCTCCCTTTACACCCCATCTGGATTAATATTAATGTGATGTCATTTAAGATGTCTTATTATTTTCACTCTAACCTTCTGTATGATTTACACGCTAAGTTACGTTGGGCGTATCAGGAATTCCTCGTGTCAAACGAGGTGGATCCGTAGAGTTGCGATCTTTCTCTTTACATTGGTGACTCAGTGGAGGGCTTGGTGCGTCATGCATCTGCCTTGGATGATTCTAGAAATGCAGCAAGATCTATGCTCTTTATTCAAGAAGAAAAACAATAACCAGCATTAACCAGTGAAAGATGTTTGGAGTTAATAAAACAGAAAATCTGATCGTATAATCAGGGGAATGTCCTAATATAGATTCAAATAAGCTTTTTTCCCCACTTTTAAAGGCAAACATAAAATGTTTCACAATCTGCTCAACCGTCATGATGAGAAATGCTAAGCTAATTTAGTCAGATATTATTGCTAGCAGTGTGGCTAACTCTGTGCATTTAAACCACATAAAGGCTCAGAGATGGAGCTTGCAGCTGACCCTGATGGTAAATGATGACAGCAGAGCTAATGATACAAGCTTAAATTGAAATAGGAGGTAAATAAATAAAATAAAAATGCATACACCTGAGACTGAAACATGCTGTGTGGCTAAATGTGCACTTTCAAAAGCTTCCAAAACTGGCTGCGATGGCGAGGAATCGTTCAAGTTGTGTGAAGGTTCTCAGAGAGGTCAGTGGTACCGAGAATAAAAAGAGCTCTGAAAGTACTAAGTACATGTTAGCTAATATGAAAAAAAGACTGCCATCCTGTATAGCTGATAAAAAGAACTGCACTTATGTACACAGATCAGTTAGTGTATTCGAAGACCGCAGCAGCTGAGTTTGGAATGAGACTACACAGCCTAACAGGAATCAATACCAGAGCTAACAATGCCAGCATACAGGGTTTTGGCATCAGTAATGTTAACTAAAGGATAAATGCTGTGCAATGTTCCTGCTCTATTTGAAACAGCCCCTCAGTGGTTAATGTTTAAAGGACTGACCTCAGATTACACCAAACAGACTATAAAATGTATGAACTCAATCCCAATAGTTTACTGCTGACAGGACGTGGATGGTAAGTAAATGTACTGTAAGATGACTGATATTCTGGAGATACAAATAATTTTTTCCTCAGATCTTGTTTCAACTAAATGGCAAACACTTCAACAGTGATCTATTACATCTTTAAAAATGTAAAAACTGAATTAAAGACTAGACTCAGAAGTAGTCTCCATGCAGGCTATCACGTATATACCTCTCTTATGAAAATCCATGTGTTGACTATTTTCTAATGTAATAGTTGTGTTTAAATGAACCTGCATGTGATACATTTCAAATCTGTGCAGTGCTTCTGCAGGTGTTAAAATGTGGGGAAAGGTCCAGTGCTGTTTGATTGTTGTCCTCATACTGTCAGTGGACTGGACTGTAGGCATCAAGGAGCAGGATCATGATCAAGACCATTCAGCAGATCACCACCAACATCTCCATCATGGCAAGGATGCAGCCCACCCCCACCAGAATGGAGAAGACAAACCCTGCCACAAACTCTCACCCCACAACGCAGACTTTGCCTTCTCCCTCTACAAGAAGCTGGCCAGCCATCCTGACACCCAGGGCAAGAATATCTTCTTCTCTCCTCTGAGTATCTCCATGGTTCTATCCATGCTGGCCCTGGGGGCCAAGAGCAATACCCACTCACAAATCTTCAGCACTCTGGACTACAGTGCTCTCACAGCTGATCAGGTCAATGAAGGCTATGAGCACCTTCTCCACATGCTGGACCACAGCCAGGATGCCCTACTGTTGGAAATAGGAGGAGCTGCAGCTGTACAAAAAGGCTTCAAGCCTGAAGACAAGTTTCTGAAAGATATCCAGCACTTCTACAAAGGTGAAGCCATCAGTGTGGACTTTTCCACACCTGAAGTCGCTGTGCAGGAGATCAACAAGTTAATTGCCAAAAAGACCAAGGACATGATCACTGATCTGGTCAAGAGTCTGGATGCTGCCACTGTGATGATGCTCATCAACTATGTGTATTTCAAAGGTAAAAGGAGACAAGTAGAACCCACTAGAGATTAAATAATTTTTCATGTATTTCACCTGAACTGCAGTAACCAGTTTTGTATTTCATTCTCTCAGGTAAATGGCAAGAGGCTTTTAAAGTGGAGCACACCAGCAAAGGTGACTTTCATGTGGATGAGAACACCACAGTGCCTGTGGATATGATGAACAGAAATGGTGAATATGACTTCTACTATGACCAGGGCAACTTTACGTCCGTTATCATGCTGCCATATAATGGAAACGCCTCCATGATGATCGTCCTGCCTGACCATGGAAAAATGGAGGAGTTGGAGAAACACATCAGCTAGGATCACCTCAAGTACTGGAAGGACAAAGTCCACAAAATGTAATGTATCATGAAATGCTTTTTAAAATATACTTTCATTTATACATATTAAGTAGTACCACAAAGTAAAACCTTTACTCTCTGACAAGGTTACCAATGACAAAAATGTATTAAATAAATATTTTGCCCATGCTATTCCATGTAAGAGTGCGTTTGCCTGACTGACCATGTCTGTTCTCCAGCACTTTGGACTTGTATATGCCCAAGTTCTCAGTGTCTGCTTCCTCCTGTCTTGGGGACACTCTGAAGGACATGGGAATGGTTGATGCATTCTCAGACAGTGCAGACTTCTCTGGAATCAGTAAGGGGGCCAAGGTGGCAGTTTCCAAGGTATGTGGAGAAATGCTGTCATGTCTAGAGTGTCACATTATGAGTGTGGGAGATATTGTTAATAGACTGCCCATCTTAAATATCCAGTAGAATTTTGACTGCACTCTGAGCCTCAAATAAAAAAAAAAAAAAAAGTGAATTTCTAGGTTTGTCTCTCTTGATATGACACAATATGAAGTTACATTTGTATAGTGCCTTTCAAGTACCCAAGGACACTTTACAATCAACACACTGCACAATGCTTTTACATCCAGTCAACACACTGGTGAGATGCAGCAGGCAAATTCCATCTGTTGTCCACCAAGGACTGTTCAGAAGTTAATGCATCTACTGCTTACATACATTAAAGTGTCATTCAATGACTGCCCAGATTGGTCCTTCCCCACAGGTCCTGCACAAGGCCGTCCTCAGCGTGGATGAGCAGGGCACTCAGGCTACAGCTGCAACTACTCTTGAATTCATGCCCTTGTCATTTATTTTCAAAACAGAAGTCAACAGACCGTTCCTAGTCTTCATTGTGGAGAAGAACACCAGGAGTATCCTGTTCATGGGAAAGATAACCGACCCCACTGTGTAGTGGTAGACGTCTCCCACACAGTCTAGTCAGCAGTACGATGGGAGTGCTACTGATATCTCTCATATCAATTAGCAACAAATATAGTCATGTCTCTGTATTATCTCGGAGCAATGAAAGGCTAAATGTTGTGCTAGTTTAGTGAGCTACATATAGAAGGGACTTCATTTAGCTATAATTAAACTTAAAATTAAATGCTCCTTTCAGACTTAGTCCAGTTCCCTTACACCAGATATGAGAAAAAGTAACAGACTGTTGGATTATTTCTGATGGCACAGTGAATACAGATGTACACAAACCCAGGCATCTGAATGGAAATAAAGTTGTTGAGTGATATTTGAATGAGTCTTCATTTGTTTTGACAAACCAATCATGGCAGTCTGTAGCACACAAATCAGGGGCAGTTATAACATTAGGGATGTTGGTCATATATATCAGTGTTTCATACAAATATTACTTAAGTCATATGGAACTATGTAATTCTAAAACAGACATAGCGATGTGACAGACGTACATTAAGCTCCAAACTCTCTAACAGTCCTGTGACTCATTTATAAATCAGTTTTGAGTTATTTCCCAGTGCGTTGTCTTGTATGTTGATTCACTATGATGATCTGATCACAGCAGTTGGTGCAACATCCAGGCCCCTCTGAGTCTGTCAGGGTTCAAAATCAGATTTATCACCTTTGATTTGGTGTCAGATAAAGTAATAAGAATTACACTAACGCTGTGTCTAAGCCAGTAACTGGATGGGCCATATTTGATGTAATTTGTGTTAATTTGTCCATTTGAACAGTAACTGAGTCAGAAATCAGACTTCAAAATGCTGTTCTCAATTTAAAGAATGTACAATGTATGGTAGCTAGGTCTGACATTGAGGATTTTAGAGGGGATCTCATTTTTTTTAAGATGGTGCATTATAGAGTAAATAATTTTGTTCTTTTTTCAAATTTATTTGATCTTATATGACTTAATGTCTGTACTGGATCTGAAAACCTCCTTGTCCTGTAACAGATATCTTAACTTTATTATATATCTCTAGGATTAGCTAAAACCATATGTATTAAAAGTAATATGTTTTAAACCATTTTATTCTTAGATTTAGTGCTTATATTTTTGCCAAGGACCAATCCCCTCTGATTTTTCCTCCTACCCCTTGTTTTCAAGTGTCATCTTGCTCCTTGCGACTGAGTTACAAAGGCTAGTGGTTGAAATCTACCCCCTTGCTTCTGCATCCATTTATCAATGATTCACAAGGGATTCTGAGAAATTTCTCCTAATGCACAATTTGAAGTGAGACTCTGAATCCCTCAGTTTGGAGGGCCATTTAGCTCTAAGACCTCACCCTAGCCCTCTATCAGAGACCCAACCCCTACTCATGAACACAGTTGTCAGTGTGTGCTGGGAGGTCAATGGTGTTTCCATTGAGATAAGGAATTACATAAACTGAGATGCTCAGTTTATGTTTTCTCTTTACTGTACTTCCTCTCACTAAACGTGAGTGTGAAATTCTCTCTTAATGCTGAGTGACATGAAACTGTACATATATGTGATAATCTAAAAATGTTATTAAAGTGAGTTGAATCATTCAAGATTTATTTGGCTGAATTAGAATTATAACCTGGTTGGTCTTAGAATGAAAAATATGATTAAAAGGTCCAGAATGCAAACAGACAAAATCTTTGCATGAAGTAAAGTTTATTAATCAAAAATAAATCAAAAAGTCAAAAGATGTTATTTCAGAAAATGAAAAGACAGGTTGGGGAAAATGAAGGGAAAAAAGAAATACAAAATAAATTGGTAAAAAGAGCTGGGAAAAGTTAAAGAGTAGGGCTAATTTTGTTGGAGCGCTTGGCACAGGACAAGGTGCTTTTTATAGCCTGCCATCCTCGTCTGAAGAAGATGCGTACTCTCTTCAACCTCTTGCATTCTGAGCCTTTATATTTGAAATAAAAGTAGAATTTTTAAACTGGTGTCCATGGAGTGGATGTATGTAAACTCTGATTATTGATGTGGTGCTTTGATGCTACTCACCAGCTGGGGTGTTCTCCACTTTGACTGCCTCTGTAATAGATTCCGCTACTCCACCCAGATCCTCTCTTACATCTACAATTTATTTTTCCCAAAAATCAATACAAATGCAATTACATAATAAAGTACAGGCACATATTTAAAGTGAACAAACATCATGTCCTACTGT
Organism: Electrophorus electricus; assembly: GCF_041902795.1. Taxonomy (NCBI): domain Eukaryota; kingdom Metazoa; phylum Chordata; class Actinopteri; order Gymnotiformes; family Gymnotidae; genus Electrophorus; species Electrophorus electricus. Next base: position 16,007,260 of record NC_137498.1, read on the forward strand.
GTGTTCTTAATGAAAAGCTAGATTTATGCAAGAAAGTACATCTGCACCTTCTACATGGGCGCTGTGGTCCAAAGAGCAAATCTCTTCCGTTGACTCTGTGATCATAAAGTGTTCAGCAGTTCTGCTCTGGATGGTATGAACCTCCTTACAGTCCTCCTGTTTCTTGGGTGAGAAATGAGAAATAATCAGTGATGAATTGTAAAGGAAATGAATCATCCATTGACCACCCCTGGGCAGTGGAAACTCCACTAATGGACAGCATATTTTGGACTACCATCTGTATAAGTCAGGAAAGTGTGAAGGCTAAATAAATAAAACTGTGGATGCAGTCTATATAAATCATTAAAATTATAGTATAAAATGATGTAGACACTTACACTTTCTCCCAGTTTGGCCGAGTAATGCTGCTTAAACCCAGCAATGGTAGCAGGGTCTCTATGACTCTTGTGTCTTCTGGTAATGATATTAGTAATGAAGTTGTCCCTTGGCATATAGAAAGGACAGAAGAAAGCTCTATTGTATTGAAAGATAATAAAGCCATTTTTTTTTTTTTTAAAAGTTAACAGTTTGTTTGTGTTTTTTGACAACTAAAAAAAAAATTAATTAAAATTAAAGATTTATTCCTAAGAAGTAATTGAATTTGAACTGAAAATTAGGCTTTGATTACAACACAATTTTCTATAAAACAAGGCTTATTTTACATGCATTTGTGCACAGGATTACTTTTGTAGCCTAGTTTCATAACTCTATGGGAATGAGAAATCAAAGCTTATAGATTTTATTGTTTTATATAGTTATATAACAGAACAAATGGCCACCCGTAGCTCAATTTCTTCTACAAATGTTAATACATGTGAAACAAAGTTTGCCTGTTGTCCGACACAGCTTACAAACCATAAAATGCACCACGTACGTGAACATTAGCGAGAACACAGACCGACAGGGGGATAAACACACACAGACATTAGGAGAATAACCCGGTGCAGGTGTGTGTGACTACATAGTCGTGGTTTCACACAAGACCATGAACTCCCACTGCAGGCGGCGGGCCGTACCACGTGACTAGTGGGGCGGGGAGCTCACTATCAGCCCACTAATTAGTTCTCCGTTCAGTCAAAAGTTCTCTATCATTAAAATGTGTGTTCTCTTTTTAAATTCGCATATTGGCTACTTGTTTATAATACGATTCCGTTATCAAATATTTAGTATCTGCCTTTGTAGATAAAACTAAATTCTACTTACGTTTTGTTTTCGTTTCTCAGTACCTCTTATGCGTGAAGAATTGTTTGTAGTCTCTGTTGATGTTTTGTCTAAAATGATCGTCATCGGCAAATCCACTCAGTAAACTGATCTGGGGTCAGAAATAGAATGACACAAATTCTGACATAATCGAGCGCTAAATTCTGTTCAGTGGTTGTTTAGAACAATGAAAAAAGTGCAGCTGAAATGACATTATAGTCTCATATCAGAAATCACACTATCACATTTTAAAATCATTTCCCCCTCTTTATGCCATCATTTTGTTATCAGGTTCAGATTAAAAAATCTAAATAAATAAAGTAAATATAACCTATACATGTAAACTAATTTAATTAATTATATTAATATTAATTAATTAGTAATCATTCCACATAGGTACAGTTCACTCACTCTGTATTCGTTATAATCCAAAGTCATTTGAACACTCATTAAGGATCAAAATGCAACCTAAACAACAACTATAATAATAAATTCTTAAGAAATTATACAATTTTAACTGAAAATTAGGCTTATTAATCACAATACAATGTTCAACAAAACGGCTTATCTTTACTCTGGTGTTTCAGTACTAAGGCTACGCAGTTATGCAAACACTTTCTTGCATAATATATGCTTATATTATGAAATTGAGCAACTAGACAAACAGAATTAAATGCTCCGTTCATTACTGATTCAAATGGTTTATTATTTTTAAAAAATATATTTTTTAAAAGTGCAGGATGGTAGCCCCAAAATAACCTGCACATGGTTTTACAGGGGCTATTCCAGCATGTGCTTTATCACACAATGTTTTGATCACATCTTCACAAAGGTTAATTACTGCTGAAAAGAAATAAGGTTAGCATACATTTTTTTATTTTCTTATAGCCTATAAAGAACACCCAACCAAACAACCTAGCTACAAAGAGACAAGGATAAAAACGTCATTACATGTATTATATAGGCATACAGATTTGAAATTAATGTGGTAAATGCAGTGGACAGGATGGAGTCTAGAATTCATCATATGTTGAAGCATCTGTGGTGACATCCTCATATGGCTCTTCAGTGTCTTCATCAGTTTCACCATAACCTGCCACCATTAGGTGGTGTGTTTCTTTCACAGCTACCAGCTCTGTCTTCAGCTCCTCAAGCTTTGGGAATACAACACTGTGCAGGCCACAGTAAGCTTGAGCAGAAATTCCTGAAGGGTAGTTAAAAAAATAAATAAATCAAACTGGGTAATAAAAGCACCATGAAAAAACACCACAACACAATCTACAATCTAACAACCAAACATCACACCTCATCAAAAATAAACACAATCACATTCTGAATGCAAGATTATATATAATCAGGTCATAAATACAACATGAATAATTAACTGATCATATTAATAGGGCTTTGAAAAGTAGGATCCAGTGTAGAGTCACGTATGAATGCTGGGAAACAAAGTATCTATCAGTATGGCCCTTTGTAGGAAAGATTATCTGTAAAACAGTTCAAGAACATATATATATAAGGCAGGCTTGAACCCAGGTCATCTAACTGATGACACCAATAGCCTATTGGGTGAGCAACCACCCTCTAACAAGGGATAGCCCCTGTCCAAAACAGTTAGATCTTGGATCAGGTAAAACAAAAGGAAAAAAACTAAACACCATGCCGAGCATGGAAAAAGGGAGAACAAAGGACGTAACGGGAAGAAATGGCAACCCCGATGCACTGAGGAAAACCAAACTAAAATTTCCCAAACAAGACCAGAAAACAGGGAACAACTTGAATGGCTAAGGGAAGCCTTGGGAGAGAGACAGACTCGAGAGGGAAGGTGTAAAAACACAAACACCCTCACAGATAAGAAGTGAGGTGTAGCAGGAAGTTACCAGCTAGGAGCTTGGCTCAAATATTTAGCAAACAACCAGCTCTGAATGACTGGGTCATGGGGCTTTTATTAGGTCTAACCCAGCTGTTGGGTGTTAAACCTGATTAGTGGTGTGGTTGACTTGAGGCCTCCCTCTGGTGGCCGGAGGGGCCTTGGCCTGGTGCCAACCCTTACAGTATCCTATATGAAGTGAACTGCATTAACAAGCAAAGCTCAAATTGTTACATAAATGGAGCAACCAAATTGCTCAGTTATAACTATCATTGTTATAAGGATAGTGAATGTCATTAGAACAATGCTAAAAATCATATCATATTTAAAGTAAATATTTATTAATCTAACAAGCAAATGTGGAGGAGTCTGACAGTAAGGTGTGTTTCTACAGGTTGCGTATTGGAACACAACAGGGAGACAAAACACATCACTGCACACACAGGAGACTCAGTACTGCTACCCTGCAGCTGCATAGACTTGCTTGCCAAACCTGAGAGTTTCACCTGGAAGAAATACCACCCAAAAAGAAGAACATGGGATGTGATCTCCAGTGAGAGTGAACAGTACAGAAACAGAGTTCAGCTAGGTACTGCTCACGCTCCAGGAAATCTCTCCCTACTCATATTACACCTGACAGTTGAAGATGAGGGAGATTACGATTGTATACATAAGGAATATGAACAACTATACATCAAACTCACTTTTAAAGGTAAGTAACTTAGATCCATATTCTTAGTGCATTGATAATCTCATAAATAAACTGAACTTTAGCAAACTAGTGTTACATTATACCTGTAGCACCTGTTACACCTAAAGAGCACTCTTAGACCATCAAAGGCTGATATACTGGACATAGTATGAATGCTACAGGTCACTTGGGTAGTGTTTTCTCACTGATGTGGCTTGGTGTGATGGGACAGGTAAGGCCAGATGCTCGCGGATGTAGAGAGAGATTTATTTTGTTTCAACTTTTGATGGATGAACAGGCCAGGGTCAAAACAAGGAAAGCCAAGGCAGGGGTAATCCAAATCATACAGGTAAACTGTCCGAGTCCAACAACCAAAGAGCAATAACAAACCAATCAAACTATACAAAAGGGGTAGGAAAAAATCAGTAGTCTGGAGAACAAAAAACACAATCGAAACACGGGAAAGCAATCAAGGAAATAACTCTCGGTATGCACAGTCGAAACTAGTGGCAATATCGCAGAATTCTGGTGAGGTCTAATGAGGTTTATATACAGGTGGGAAGTAGAAAACAGGTGCTGTCAATATTCTGGTGATGAGGATCTGAATGAATGTGTATGATTGGATGAGTCCTTGACCTTGCGACAAATGGCATGTTGGGTGTTGTAGTGTGCTTGGAGTTCGGTCGACGTGATACTTGGTAGGTGTTTGTTTGCAAAAGGACAGCTAAAACAAGTCCAGGGTAAATATGAAATGTATATTTGTAGTTTGACTAAAGGCTTTATCCAAAATGACAGAAGTGATCTGTTTTTGACTCATCTCATCCAAAATTAGATGTATTCCCAATTGTCCAAAGACATGTTTTACCTGAAAATGGCATTTTTCTTCATGTGCCCTTACTATGACAGTCAATAAAGTGACAGTGCAAAACTATATTTCCCAACCACAGAAGTCTAATTACAGGCTATACACCCACATTGACAGCTTTTTGGTCAACATACAAAACAAATTTAAAATATATATTTTAAATACTTCTAATACTTCATTGGGAATTTTATTTTGACATAATTTGATTTGTTTTGTGGCCGTATCACAACGCTCAAGAGGGATAATTCCAATGCATTAGTGCTAACTCTATAATATAACACCATTACTTGGAAAGTCAACACTTCATTATAAAAATTAGTTTTTAAATAAACTTTTAAACATGCGCTGATGAGCTTGTTCACTTGCCCCCCCTCAGGTACAATCACATGTCTACTAGTGTCACGAATGTAAACCACCCTGAATGTTCCTATACACATTTATAATGGGTCAGTACTGTAGCCAAACTTGCAAACACAAGTAGTACTAAAGCAGTACACTATCTTATGCTAACAAACACATCTCCCTCTCCAGGAATCTCAACAACAGAATTTACATCAAGATTTGATGGCAAAACAAGTGCAAAGGCTCCAGCTGACGCTTCCACTACTGACAGTGCAAAGACTCTGACTGACGGTAACATGCATTTACTGCATATCAACATGGTCTCCTAATATCTTAAAAAGCAATTAAAATGCATGCTGTGTAAAAACATAAACACTAACACGCACACAAATACACATAACATTTGTATAACGTTTGCCTTCAGATGTCCAAAACCCTGCTGGTGATCTATTATATATCCTCATGACTACTGCTGTGGGAGCTGTCCTCCTCCTGCTGCTGGGTCTCGTGGGGGTCTTGTGCTGGAGATACAAAGGTACACATACACACACACACACCACTGTAACATAAGAAAAACAACCTCCACATCATTACTGGCACATGTCCTTCAAGGTCAAATCTTCCATGCTGTGTGTGTGTGTGTTTTTACAGGATTGTTCTGCTGTGCTTTGTTCACCTGTTCAAGTGAGTGCTACTTTGTATGTGAATCCTGGGGGTTCAGATGATATAATACAATTAGTACAATACAGTTCAAATAAGGGATCACATATATCATATACAGCACTATTTTCATGTTTTTTTAAAGGAAAACCATCTTTGGGAAAACACAGGTTCTGAAATTCAAGTTTTGTTGAAGCAGTAACAAATACCTGAGCAGGGGGTTTTATACAGATAGTGTGTGGGGTTCCCTAGTTGTGTGGGGTCCATGGTGAGTTTCTGATACAAAGCAGCTCCTGATACACTGATGAACGTTTTTGATGATGGCTGTTGTGATCTCCAGTTTGAAATCAGTGGAGATGGTGGTGTGTAGAAAGCTCAGACTCCACATCACTTATTGTACTGAGTTACAAAGGGAGATGGACAGTTGTCTTATTTCAGAAATGAATCTTCCATCTCTACTGCTTTTTGCATGTTGACCTCCAAGTTGTTTTCAGTGCACCACAAAGCCAGACGAGCCACTTGACTCCACTAGCAGTCCCGTCAGTGTTGCTAACGAGTCCTGTTAGGGTCATTTGCTTGATGATAGCTGGAAATGCACTTGTTGGTGTAGCAGGAGAAGAGGAGGACTGAGAGTGTCCAGCCTTGAGGAACCCCAGTGCTGATGGATAGGGGCTCTGACAGATAAGGTTCCAGGCACACAAGCTACTTTCTATCTGACAGGTAGATGAAAATGCCCTGAACAGACACAGGGTTCCACTCTCAATTGTGTTGAAAGCCGAGCTGAAGTCTAAGTAAGATAGACTTAAGTAAGAGGTAAGATAGACCCAACTTCTTGAAGCATTTCATGACTACTGATGTTAAAGCTTATGACCTGTAGGTATTAAGGCTGGTTATATTGTCCTTCTTTGGACAAGGATTATTTACCACTAAATTCTACCTGTGTTTCACTTCACCTGTGTCCTTATGGAGCACAGCTCTTATCACTTCATTCATATGAAAACGGAGACATGTTCTGGACATGTACCAGTGATTTCAGACCATATATAGGATATTGTTGTTGCCTTTTGCATGATGGTCACAGGTGCATAAAAGTATTTGGTGCATTTGACTTGTGCATTTGTGTGCATGTATAGACTCCTATATACAGTATTTTTGTGAAAGTGTGTTTTAGTGTTTACACAAGTTTGCTAATTTTCCATTTTTGTGTTTCTACAGGAAGATTCGAGTGTCCTATATGCAACTGTAAATCCAGAATTGAAATGCAAAACAGCAAAAGAACAGGTGTGTATCATACTGAATGTGTGTTTTGTAAACATGTTTGTTATGTAACAATTGTTAATGTGTTATTCCTACAGGATGATGTCACTTACTCCACTGTAGTACACAGTCAGAAAACCAAACCAGCGTCCACTCCAATGGATAATGCAGATTATACAGAATATGCCAGCATCAAATTAAATTCAAGTTAAGCACACACACACACACACACACACACACACACACACACACACACACAAATGCAATCAAGCAAATGGACAAAAAACAAACATACAAAAACATGTATGGTAGTCAGTAAATAGCAAGTATTTTATTTGTTTCATCACTGTAAATGCCTCATTAGGGGTTAATCTGCTGAAAGGTAATTTGAATACTTCTGTGAATTATTAGCTTTTTTGCATGTAATTTATTTAGTAGTAGTGCTTTTGGCTTTAATGAAATAAAAAATGATGTGTAAATTTTCACAGTACGGCCCCTCCTCCCAGACATGTGTGTGTGTGTGTGTGTGTGTGTGCGTGTGTGTTCATTCATATGGCCATGCCATCCCCATGTTTCACACCTGCTCTTGTATATAACTTTCCTGTTTAGTAGTGGATGTTGTCGGTGATTGACCATGTATTAGCCTATGTGCTACGTTGTCTGGTGTTAATAAACGTAACTTTTGTCGGCTTGTTCATGCGTCCTGCCTAGCCTCCTACCTAGAGTTGTATAGCCTGCACTGTATAGATGAACAACTGTTCAATTAATTTTTATTTAGGTTCAATTAAAATTCAGTTATATTACATTGTAAAGCTATAAATGAGACACTGCAGTTCCTGAGGAGTTTTAATAAAACTATAAATGAGTACACGGCAACTTAACAGAAAATAAGACAAATTCAAAATAAATGTCAACAAGCAACACTTGGTATTATATATATATATATATATATACACAGTTGTGTTCAAAATAATAGCAGTCCAACATGACTAATCAGATCAATCACTGTTTTTAGTATAAATTATATTACTGCATGGTATATAAGAGTCATAGAAAACCATCAGACCCAACATTCATGATATGCATGCTCCTGAGTTTGTGTAATTGAATAATTAATTGAAACGGGCGTGTTCAAAATAATAACAGTGTGGAGTTCAATTAGTGAGGTTGTTCCTTCTGTGAAAAAACAGATGTCAATCAGGTGGCCTTTATTTAAAGATGAAGCCAACACATGTTGTACATGCATTTCTCTCTGAAAATCTGAGAAAAATGGGTTGTTCCAGACATTGTTCAGAAGAACTGTGTACTTTGATTAAAACTTTTATTGGAGAGGGGAAAACGTATAAAGAAGTGCAGAAAATGATAAGCTGCTCAGCTAAAATGATCCCCAATGCTTTAAAATAGAAAACAAAACCAGAGAGATGTGGAAGAAAACGGAAGACTACCATTGGATTGAAGAATAGCCAGAATGTCAAAGATTCAGCCAATGATCAGCTCCAGGGTGATCAAAGACAGTCTGAAGTTACCTGTAAGTACTGTGACAATTAGAAGATGCCTGTGTGAAGCTAATCTATCAGCAAGAAGCCCCCACAAAGTCCCATTGTTAAAAAAAAGACATGTGCTGAAGAGGTTACAATTTGCCAAAGAACACATGGACTAGCCTAAAGAGAAATGAAGAAACGTTTTGTGGACTGATGAAAGTAAGATTGTTTTTTTTAGATCCAAGAGCCACAGACAGTTTGTCAGATGACCCCCAAACACTGAATTCAAGCCACAGTACACTCTGAAGACAGTGAAGCATGGTGGTGCACGCATCATGATATGGGGATGTTTCTCTTATTATGGTGTCGGGCCTATTTATCGCATACCAGGGATCATGGATCAGTTTGCATATATCAAAATACTTGAAGAGGTCATGTTGCCTTATGCTGAAGAGGAAATGCCCTTGAAATGGATGTTTCAACAAGAGAATGACCCCAAACACACCAGTAAGCGAGCAGCATCTTGGTGCCAGACCAACAAAATTAAAGTTACGGAGTGGCCAGCCTAATCCCCGGACCTAGTTAGTGACATCAACAATTAATTTCTTAATGCAGGTCACTTCATATAGGATATATTTTGGGGCTACAATCCTGCACTTTTAAAAAATAATAAACCATTTGAAGCGGTAATGAATGGACATTTAATTATGTTTGTCTATGTATGTCTGCATTTACCACATTAATTTCAAATCTGTATGCCTATATAATACATGTAATGACATTTTTATCCTTGTCTCTTTGTAGCTAGGTTGTTTGGTTGGGTGTTCTTTATAGGCTATAAGAAAATAAAAAAATGTATGCTAACCTTATTTCTTTTCAGCAGTAATTAACCTTTGTGAAGATGTGATCAAAACGTTGTGTGATAAAGCACATGTTGGAATAGCCCCTGTAAAACCATGTGCAGGTTATTTTGGGGCTACCATCCTGCACTTTTAAAAAATATATTTTTTAAAAATAATAAACCATTTGAATCAGTAATGAACGGAGCATTTAATTCTGTTTGTCTAGTTGCTCAATTTCATAATATAAGCATATATTATGCAAGAAAGTGTTAGCATAACTGCGTAGCCTTGGTACTGAAACACCCAAGTAAAGATAAGCCTTGTTTTGTTGAACATTGTATTGTGATCAATTAGCCTAATTTTCAGTTAAAATTGTATAATTTCTTAAGAATATATTATTGTTGTTCTTGTTGTTTAGGTTGCATTTTGATCCTTAATGAGTGTTCAAATGACTTTGGATTATAACGAATACAGAGCGAGTGAATTGTACCTATGTGGAATGATTACTAATTAATTAATATATAGTTTACATGTATAGGTTATATTTACTTTATTTATTTAGATTTTTTAATCTGAGCCTGGTAACAAAATGATAGCGTAAAGAGAAAGAAATGATTTTAAAATGTGATTTATAATATGAGACTATAATGTCATTTCAGCTGCACTTCTGCCATTGTTCTAAACAGCCACTGAACAGAATTTAGCGCTCCATTATGTCATAATGTGTGTCATTCTATTTCTGACCCCAGATCAGTTTATTGAGTGGATTTGCCGATGACGATCATTTTAGACAAAACATCAACAGAGACTACAAACAATTCTTCACGCATAAGAGGTACTGAGGAACGAAAACGAAACGTACGTAGAATTTAATTTTATCTACAAAGGTAGATACTAAATATTTGATAACGGAATCGTATTATAAACAAGTAGCCAATATGCGAATTTAAAATGAGAACATAAATTTTAATGATAGAGAACTAATTAGTGGGCTGATAGTGAGCTCCCCGCCCCACTAGTCACGTGGTACGGCCCGCCGCCTGCAGTGGGAGTTCATGGTCTTGTGTGAAACCACGACTATGTAGTCACACACACCTGCACCGGGTTATTCTCCTAATGTCTGTGTGTGTTTAAACCCCGGTTGGTGTGTGCGTCCCTGTCGGTCTGTGTTCGCTAATGTTCACGTACGTGGTGCACTTTATGTTTGTAAGCTGTGTTCAACGTTGCTCATGTTCATCTTGCCTGTTTCGTGTGAGCGCCACTGTGTTCGTTATTCGTGTTCGTCTAATAAACGTCTGTCAACGTCAAGCGAGTTTGTGGGACCTCCGGCACCCGGGCCCTCACAGCTGGTTAATTTAACGGACCGCACAAATATATTATATTGCGGCATAAGTGAGCAAAGAATGAACTAACTAAAAGGAAACGTTGATGGATAAAAGGGGAAGTAGCTGAAAATATTCGCGTAACTGAACTCCATTAGATGAAATGCGTTGACTGAGACAAGGGAAAGTGACTTCTGCGCTTGTTTTAGAAAAGCCTCTGTAAGACCACGAGTGTGGCCATTATGCACTGTCGGACAACAGGCAAACTTTGTTTCACATGTATTAACATTTGTAGAAGAAATTGAGCTACGGGTGGCCATTTGTTCTGTTATATAACTATATAAAACAATAAAATCTATAAGCTTTGATTTCTCATTTCCATAGAGTTATGAAACTAGGCTACAAAAGTAATCCTGTGCACAAATGCATGTAAAATAAGCCTTGTTTTATAGAAAATTGTGTTGTAATCAAAGCCTAATTTTCAGTTCAAATTCAATTACTTCTTAGGAATAAATCTTTAATTTGAATTTTTTTTTTTAGTTGTCAAAAAACACATACAAACTGTTCACTTTTTAAAAGAAATAAAATGGCTTTATTATCGTTCAATACAATAGAGCTTTCTTCTGTCCTTTCTAGATGCCAAGGGACAACTTCATTACTAATATCATTACCAGAAGATACAAGAGTCATAAAGACCCTGCTACCATTGCTGGGTTTAAGCAGCATTACTCGGCCACTCTGGGAGAAAGTGTAAGTGTCTAGATCATTTTATACTATAATTTTAATGATTTATATAGACTGTATCCACAGTTTTATTTATTTAGCCTTCACACTTTCCTGACTTGTACAGATAGCAATCCAAAATATGCTGTCCATTAGTGGAGTTTCCACTGCCCAGGTGGGGTCAATGGATGATTCATTTCCTTTACAATTCATCACTGATTATTTCTCATTTCTCACCCAAGAAACGGGAGGACTGTAAGGAGGTTCGTACCATCCGGAGCAGAACTGCTGAACACTTTACGATCACAGAGTCAACGGGAGAGATTTGCTCTTTGGACCACAGCACCCATGTAGAAGGTGCAGATGTACTTTCTTGCATAAATCTAGCTTTCCATTAAGAACACACAGTAGGATATGATCTTTGTTCACTTTAAATATGTGCCTGTACTTTATTATGTAATTGCATTTGTATTGATTGTTGGGAAAAAAAAAAAACATCTGTAGATGTAAGAGAGGATCTGGGTGGAGTAGCAGAATCTATTACAGAGGCAGTCAAAGTGGAGAACACCCCAGCTGGTGAGTAGCATCAAAGCACCACATCAATAATCAGTGTTTACATACATTCATTCCATGGACACCAGTTTAAAAATTCTACTTTTATTTCAAATATAAAGGCTCAGAATGCAAGAAGTTGAAGAGAGTACGCATCTTCTTCAGACGAGCATGGCAGGCTATAAAAAGCACCTTGTCATGTGCCAGGCGCTCCAACAAAATTAGCCCTACCCTTTAACTTTTCCCAGCTCTTTTTACCAATTTATTTTGTATTTCTTTTTTCCCTTCAATTTCCCCAACCTGTCTTTTCATTTTCTGAAATAACATCTTTTGACTTTTTGATTTATTTTTGATTAATAAACTTTACTTCATGCAAAGATATAGTCTGTTTGCATTCTGGACCTTTTAATCATATTTTTCATTCTAAGACCAGCCAGGTTATGATTCTAATTTGGCCAAATAAATCTTGAATGATTCAACTCACTTTAATAACATTTTTAGATTAGCACATATATGTACAGTTTCATGTCACTCACCTTTAGTGAGAGGAAGTACAGTAAAGAGAAAACACAAACTGAGCATCCTTGTCTCTATGGAAACACCACTGACTTCCCAGCACACACTGACAACTCTACACCCAGATCTCCACTACCACTGTGGACACACACTGACTCCAGAACTCTCACAGCATTACTTCAGTACTCCAGACCCTAATGTCCACCCAGCAGAGAGGAACTGGGAACAAATGAACTTGGCCAGAGCTCTTATGTTTCTTTTCAAGTTCACATCACCAGCTTTACGGAGACATACTAAACCACACTCAGTGCCATCATGTCCTTTGACCTGTGAGGACTCTGGTTGTTTCTTCCTTTGTGATGTATCCCACAACCCCACATTGACCATGATGCTGCATCTGTGAAACCATATAGGAGACACACATGCTCATTATAAAGCAAAGGGGGTAGAGTCTGATGTAGAGGAGAGAAACAAACAGACATATTATCCCCTCACTCTTATTCTCAAACTCCTCCTTCTAAGTTTATAGTTTTAAAATGCAGTTTATAGAGTTAATCACTTCAAAGCTTGTGCACATACAAATTTTTGCATTATTTTTTCATGGCTTGATATATTTTAGGTTTGCACTGTCTTATGATGTCCTGTGTACTTAATATTTTATTCATTGTATCAAATTTGTTTTATTGGTAAATATACTTTGAACTATTATGCACTGTCACTACAGAATGCTGTCTGCTTTATGTCTCCAGAGACTATAAGCATGCAAACACACACACACACACACACACACACACACACATTCAAGAATTTCTAGATAGTGAGAGGACCTGCTTTTTGTTTGCTTTTTCAGTTTCCACATCACAATAATTTGTTGTGGACCATTGCTTATGCAAAAAAGTTCTTTAAGATTTTTTGTGAGTAATATGCATTTCTGGATTTACTAAATGAGTCAAAAATAAACAACAAAAACCTGCATTACTCACAATAAGAAGCTATTTGAACTTTGATAAACTCTATTAATCAGCCTTTGAACATGGACATGGTTTGGGTAGTACATGAGCAGTCCCTTTTCTCAGTGAAGTACTGACATCTCTCCTCACAGTACACAATATTACCCAAATTATCAGTAACCATACCAGTCCTACTCATACTAAACCTGTTTTGTACTAAATTAAATTCAAACTAGACCTGCCATTGAGAACACACTGGAGCCTAGTTATAGTTTTAGTCTTTGTTTAAAACATCATCCTTTATCCCAATTTCACATTAGAATAGACCCAGCAGTCAGAGTTGTGCTGTTTTGATTATTAAACTACACTTTACCGAATAAAAGTAGTATTTTGTACTATTTCTAGCTAGAAACCACTGATAAGCCTGTCATGGCATAAGGCAAGAAATAGACTAGAAGGAAACTGAGCTTGTGAGTGTGTGACCACAGTTCAGCTGCAGAGGGGCAGAAGCAACACGGTTGTCACTTCTGGTCTAAAATGGGCTTTAGACTCTGATCTGGTACCCACTGCCCACTGCTTGGAACTGTGAGAAATGAAACCGCAGCAGACGTCAGACATCCTGAGCTCTCAGACCACATTAAAATGCATACACATATCTAATACTTTTCTACCACAAACCATATTTTTCTCACACCACTAATAGATTAAGAACACTGCTGTAAAAGTGGAGCCTGTATGTTATATTTGATGTATTCACTGAGCTGAGTTATTTCATGACACAAGTATTTACATGAAAGTAGGGTCATACACTACCATGACTGCAGACATTAGCATTAGTGTATTTATACAGCAGGAGACAAACAGGGAATATCTGGGAACAATTACTGGGAGGGGTAAGAGACAAAACTCACATGAGACACATGTCAAGGGGCAGAGCAGGGGAGGAGCTGCAAACTAAAACATACAAAAGCACATGGAGACAAAGACGTACTAAAGCAATAACATGTAATTGTCTTCTACTCTTTACTACAGTGTAGCCTATAGAAACGTATACCTGGAAATATAGGACAATTATATTTTAACTATATTAAAAAGTACACAGACTTCATAAGATGGAATCATAAGATATGCAGAAATATTTAATAATTATTTGTTATGTAAAACATTTTTCCAGTTCTACCCGAAAAAAGTCAGCTTGCTTAAATAACATTTTTATATTAACAAATAAATGTACAATTTCATGCAATTCAGCATTAAAAGAGAATTTCACACTCACCTTCAGTGAAGAGAAGACACAAACTCAGCACAATTGTCACTATGGAAACACCAGCACACACTGACAACTCTACACCCAGAACTCCACTACCACTGTGGACACACACTGACTCCAGAGATCAGTCCAGAATTCTCTCAGCAGTACTTCACTGAAGTCCACAAGGACTTCACTACAGTAATGTGGTGTCTTGTGAGTCCTGAGTACACCTGAAGTCTGTTTTTTCATTGTGTAGTTTCACAGAGCCCACAGGGCCTCTGTGAACTAGACATGCATGTTGTGGTTTCAGTGTGGGGGGAAGAAAGAGGAGGCTTGAGAAACCACCAGAAGGCTCAAAAAGCCTCCTTGTTGACACCTTACCGTTAAAGCAGCCATGTAACACAGCCAGTCTACTGATGGACAAAATCTGCATAAGCTACTTATAGTGTAGCCATGACACTTTATAAACATAAAATACATAAATACAGCAAACATCAGTTAAACAGAGCCTGGGTGATCAGTTATAATTAGACTCTGCCTTTGCTATGAGCCGTTACACTTAATACTAAAAACTGCTGGTTAAAACAGCAAGGACTGAAAGCACGACTAACAGCTCGCTCAGACCACGTGTTTCTTTTTAAAAACAGCTCAGCTAGCACAGATGTCCTAAATCCAGTCACTGTGGTCCAGAGAAACATCATTATTTCCCATGTTCCTCTGCCTCATACACATTCACTTGGGCCCAATCACATTTCACCCCTTGACCCTACCAGTTAACCCTGGGCCTCCATATGCGGTGTTCATAAGTAAGGGTTGGGTGTCCGATAGAGGGCTAGGGTGCACTGTTAGTGCTAAATGGCCCTCCAAACTGAAGGTTTTCAGAGTCACACTCCAAATTGAGTGTGAAATTTCTCCCTTGTGAATCATTGATAAATGGATGCAGAAGCAAGGGGGAAGATTTCAACCACTACCCTTTGTAACTCAGTCCCAAGGGGCAAGATGACACTTGAAAACAAGGGGTAGGAGGAAAAATGAGAGGGGATTGGGCCTTGGCAAAAATCTAAGCACTAAATCTAAGAATAAAATGGTTTAAAACATATTACATTTAATATGCATGGTTTTACCTAATCCTAGAGATATATAATAAAGTTATCTGTTACAGGACAAGGGGATTTTCAGATCCAGTACAGACATTGTCATATAAGATCAAATACATTTGAAAAAAGAACTAAAATTCTTACTCTCTAATGCACCAACATTAAAAAACATTAGATCCCCTCTAAAATCCTCAATGTCAGACCTAGCTACCATACATTGTACATTCTTTAAATGGAGTCACAGGTCAGTCAGAGAGTATGGAGGTTAATGTACATTTGTCACATTGCCATGTCTGTTTTAGAATTACATAGTTCTCATGACTTAAGTAATATGTGTATGAAACAATGACAAATATCACTATAGCATTCTGAAGTCTGATTTCTGACTCAGTCACTGCTCAAACAGACAAAGCAGAACTGTATACGTATTTTTACAATTATGGCTCCTCTAGTTACTGCCTTAGAAGCAGTGTTACTGTAATTCTTATTACTTTATCTGACACCAAACCAGAGGTGATAAATCTGATTTTGAACCCTGACAGACTCAGAGGGGCCTGGATGTTGCACCAACTGCTGTGATCAGATCATCATAGTGAATCAACATACAAGACAACACATCGGGACAAGAACAGGACCTCTAGAAAGTTGGACTAGACATTAATTGCTTATTTTTTCACTTATTAAATTCATTTTTCTTTTTAAATTGTTATTATTGTGGTGACCATTGTCAGCCAAAGGAGGATGGGCCCCCCTTTTGAGTCTTGGTTCATCTCAAAGTTTCTTCCTCTTACTTCTTCCTCTTGGGAGATTTGTCTAGCAATTGTTGCCCTTCGCTTGCTCACTGGTAGCTTGGACTTGGACATTTGTAAAGCTGTTTTGTGACAGCATCTGTTGTAAAAAAGCATTATATAAATAAACTTTGATTTGAAAGAACTCCAAATTGATTTATAAATGAGTCACAGGTCAGTCAGAGAGTTTGGAGGTTAATGTATATTTGTCACATTGCCATGTCTGTTTTAGAATTACATATTTTCCATGACTTAAGTAATATGTGTATGAAACAATGACAAATATCACCAACACCCCTGATATTATAACTCCCCTGCCCCTGATTGATGTGTTAGAGACTGCTATGATTGTTTTGTCAAAACAAATGAAGACCCATTCAGGTCTCACTGAAAACCTTTATTACCATTCAGATGCCTGAGTTTGTGCACATTAACACAGCACCACCCAGGGCCCAGGGCATGGTAAACATTGTGCCACCAGGGCAGAGGGGATGGTAAACACAGTGCCTCATAGGCCCAGGGCACAGTAAGTCCTCACAATGACATTGTTTCTTAATGGTGAGGCCAAGGTTTCTGTCAGATAGTGTAGTGGACAACATACATTCTACATAGTGCAGCTTTAGATATGATCTGAAAATGTATTGTAAAAGTTGATAAATTCGATAAAGATTTGGCAGTTCTTTTTATCAGGTGGATAGATATATATATATATATATATATATATATATAAAACCCACACGCAGAAGCTGAAAGCAACAGTACATTTGTGGTGTGTGTAGAGTTCACATCTCTAGTGGTGGAGTGACATTCTTACAGAGTGAGGACCAGTTTTTTGGCCAACAAACACGTTACTTCTGCAAACAAATTCCACATCAAATTTGAAACTGAACCAAGATGAAAATGTGCAATTAAAATTCAACCTGACTTATGTTTCATGCACTGCATTGTGGGTAAAAATAATGCTCTGAAATTAAATGCTCCTTTAAATATCTGTTCAAACTTTTTGAAAGTCTCAGGTAGCCAGTTTTGTGGCTGCTGTAATTCCACATGCTGTTGTAACAGACACAGTTGTACTGCGCCTTTAAGAGGGAGCTTTATGATTATGTAGATTGAGTAACAGACAGAGAGAGAGAGAGAGAGAGAGAGAGAGAGAGAGAGAGAGAGAGAGAGAGAGAGAGAAAACCGTCACCTTTCTGCTCACCCTCTCAACACTCCTTTTTCTTTGGTAACGCTGTACGGTGCTTTTTACTGTTTCCTTTACATATAAGTAGAATGATGATAGCCGTGTGACCTGGCTTGATGTGGTCCAGGAGAGAATAAAAGTCTTTCGTATTACGCACACCAGTGTGTGTGTCACTCCATGTTAAATCCATGCATCGTGGTTACCCCGTAGCACCTGTTCCTCACTCCAGGTAGGAAGCGTTACACTATTTTCATTAATAAGCCTTTAAAGTACTTTGGGTGTCGTAGTGAAATGAAATCACCAAACAGCAGTGAGGGAGCTTATGTTGGGTCTCACCCCCTGAGCTTCTACATCGTTTCTCTGTGACAAAGGACGGAGCCACTTAACTAAGAATGAGACCGTCCTCACTGACAATGTGAGAATATCTGATAGATCACTGACTGATAAAGAAGAAAGAGGACATACCACATGACAACTTACAAAACCTACCGCATCTCTATATTTGGTGTGTGTGTTGTGTTGAGGTTATTTGGTCAAAGTTTCATCTGAATACACTTCCTCTCCACTATGTGTTCTTGTGAAGTCATTCAGTAGACTGTATTGAAGAGTGTGTACGGTGTGTATCAGCAGTCCTGCTTTAGCTGTGTATAGTGTGTGTAACACAGTAAGAATGCAGGTGTGTGTTTATCTGCTCCTTGTGCTCCACGCTGCTGATGGTGAGTGTTACCTTCTCTCTACAGGTGTTGTCATCCTTATACATTCATTTGCACAAAGGTATTTATATCTGGGATCAGCAGAGAGCAGCAGCTAACCACTTACCCCAGATTCGGTCTATTGACCAATAAATTTTGCCTCTAGTTTAGAACAAAAGATGATAAATGCTAACGTTGCTAACAAACACTGGAAGTTAACAGCAACTAAAATATTGTTTTCGTAAATACATGTCCACAAACTTCTCTCAAGCCGGTCAAACAGCATCCAAGTGTTAATAAATGTCTCCCAGACTAGTCGGTGTGTCGTATAACTCACTGTGAACTAGACAAGTGAAGAAACACGTCACCGGGAAGCGACCTGGATGAGGTTTGAGGACATGTAGCTCGCTATCTGACTTATTTACAAATCCTATTAGCTATCGTTGCTGTTGGCTTCCAATGTTTGTTAGCAATGTTAGCAGCTTTTGTTCTAAAGGAGCAAAATACGGACTCCAAACATGTCTTGTCCACCCGGGTTAAGGGAGAGTAAAGTAAATTTGTTTCTTCGCCGACTTGTCCCGTTAAGTGGCACTGAAATCTGTGCTGTTGAATGATGTGTCCAATATAGAGAATTGTGTTTAATGTATTGAAAAATGTGTTTTAGAAATACAAAATGAGTGTAAATAAGGAAAGGTGCTTTTGGTTTAGTATAACAGGTCAGGAGATGGGCTACATGAGTTAGTGGTTTCAATTATTGTGTCACATGTCCCTGTTTTTGTGTCTTGCAAAAAACTGTAATATTACAAAGACAGTCCAGTTTCCCAGCAAGCACCTCTTCCTCCTAGCAAACCTGTAGCACTGTTTAACAATTTAACAATACATAACTAACACACTCTCTCTCATGCGCACAAACGCGCGCACACACACACACACACACACACACACAAAAACATGCACAGCTGCTGCAGGATGGCCAGACCCACATCTGAAGGACTTGGAGAAAGACAATTTTACACACACAGTAAATGTACATTCAAAGTGATACTTGTAGATGCAAAAACACCCCCTCCCCCGCCCTGCTCTCTCTCTCTCTCTTCTTGTTTGGTGTTTGGGCTTCAAGTTCTCCTATGTTTTTCCTCTTATCTTATAGAGGCTTAGAAAAAATTACAAATAAAAAATGAACAAATAAGAAAAAAATAAAACCATAAAGACAGTACAGTTTCCTAGCATGCACTTCTTCCTCCTTGGTGCAGTTTAGCAATACATAAATAACACACACACACACACACACACACACACACACACACACACACACACAGACATGCATATGCGATTGCTTCCTTTTTGGGTCCGTGAGCTTAAAATTCTGCTGTGCTGTTCCTCTTAGTGTTGTGTGAACGACATGTTTACTTCTTTCACTCACCCATGAAGACTGTCAAACAGTCTCCAAATCCTCATCAGTGACAGAGATTCAGCTCTGAACTTAATGGTTTAATCAGTCAATCATTAACTGACTCTGGCAGCATAAATTCCAATGACTCCAGTTTAAAGACTGTTTTCTTATTTATTCCTACGTTATTCTGATGTCACCATAGTCATGGCTACCAGTTTACAGATGTGAGAATTCCCAGCATGCACCGCTTCCTCCTCACATATGTATTGCTAATCTGGGTGCACTGGGTGCTACGTGTGACATGTGCTCACTTGTTTATTTCTGTTTGTGTTATTTATTCCTCATTTGTTCATCAATTGGTCAGGAGGCTTGGACAGCCCATGCTGCTACACACACACACACACACACACACACACTCTCTCTCTCTCTCTCTTCTTGTTGGGTGTTTGGGCTTCAAGTTCTCCTATGTTGTTCCTCTTATCTTAGAGGCTTAGAAAAATTACAAATAAAAAAATGAACAAATAAGAAAAAACTAAAACCATAAAGACAGTACAGTTTCACAGTATGCACATCTTCCTTCTCACATATGTATTGCTAATCTGGTTGCACTCGGTGCTACGTGTGAAATGTGCTCACTTGTTTATTTCTGTTTGAGTTATTTATTCCTCATTTGTTCATCGATTGGCCAGGAGGCTTAGACAGCCCATGCTGGGGGTTTTGTCTTTTTACAGTTTTTATTTTATTTTGTTGTTGTTGTTGTTACAGCGCAGTGCACACTAGCCTACAGCCTCAATTAGTTACTTTATAGATATCCACCATCATCAAACAGTTGTTAAACAGCTTTTGACAGCTTTAACAACAAAAAGAACAAAGTAACAGAGAAAAGGTGAGAAAATGTTTCTACCTCCTGTGATAACTGTTGGGTTGTGATGACATTGTACTGTCTACAGCCAAAGTGGTCTTTACTTTGGTGACTCCTTTAGTGGTTCTGTGTCAGTTTGTGGATTTCACAGCTTCTCTTAAGTAGTTTTTTCTTAATAGTATGAAAACTACAACATGATCATAGACTGCTGCAGTCCACCTGTACTTTATGAATAATATGAATGCTATCAGACAATGCTCATGTTTACCTGATTAAATGATCAATGTTTATTTTGATCAGCATGTAGTCTAGAGATCTTCCTGTCTGATCTGTCTAATATTTGCTAAGCTACACATTCAGTTTGGCCCTCTGATCACTAAGTGCAGGAGTGAAATGATGTGACCAAACAGTGCTGAGGGGGATCACTGTGTAGCACTACTTCTTACTGCAGGATCACTTTACTGAGGATGGGGACTGAACACTGGGCAGCTCAGGAGGAAGTGATGACACTAGAAAGACACTGTTTCACTGTTAGATTTAGTCTGTATGTGAGAGAGAAAGAAGTGGAGGAATAATTTATTTTGCACTTGAACACACGTCCCCTCTACTGTGGACATTAGTGGGTGGTGAATTTCAGTGGAGTTCTACTGAGAGAGTTGTAGAGTTCCAGGTCATAGTTGTGTGGTGGTTTCACTAGACAGACTGTAGTCTGGGCTACAGTTTTCAGTGTTCAGTACACTGTAGTTTTGTAGAGTGTATAAGATGTGTAGCAGTGTTACTGCTGTAGCTGTGTGTAGTGTGTTGTGGAATGCAGGTGTGTTTTCATCTGCAGATGTTTTTTACTTCCTTTTTGGTAATGATGTGCAGACGAAGTCTTGTGAAGCGTTTGAGGTTCTTCCTTATTGTACTGCTGAAGGATTCGAAGCTTTGGAGCATTGAAAGCTGGTGACAAAAAGCGACACCTGGTGGTTTTCAGAAATTATAGCAGCCATAGATTCAAAACTGCACAATACAACACTCCACCGCCTTCATATTTCATTAAAAAAATGATGATCAGTAATGATGTTTAGTAATTAAATTTTGCAATAATTTGTTTAAAATCATTGTTTACCTTTTTATGTGAAAACGCACTACAAAACTATACTGTCAGACAACAGGGTGACGTTATGAAACATTTACTCTCCCTTTTGGCTTCTATAATTTGCACATTTCCAATTTTTTAGTAAAAAGATAAAGCTTCCAAGTTATAGGACAGTGCCAAACTTATGAAGCAGTCTCAACCTCATCCTGTCTATCTGTGATGTTTGAAGATTCAAACAAGATTAGTCACGTTATGAGTAACTTTAGTGGGAGGGGAGAGGGAGAGAAGGAGGGAGGGAGTGGAGAGAGATGGAGGGAGGGGAGGGAGGGAGGGAGACAATCTATAATCAGTATAATCAGACATTTACATCTTATAACTTGATGGTCATGCATCCATCATACCAACATCTATTGGGAAATATCTTAGTGATTTCCAGTACCATCATCAGTTGGCTGGTACCATCAGTACCATCAGGTGACTGGACCTGGAGCAACTAAGTATGTCATATATAATAGTTAAGTATGTCATATATAATAGTTAAGTATGTCATATATAATAATAATGGAGTATGTCATATATAATAATAATAATAATTAATTATGCCATATGTAATAATAACCATTTTACATGTACATGTGCAGCCATGTTTAATAGTGAAGGCCTTTATCTCGTGTGTTTCTGCAGGCTGCAGTTTGGCAGAGAATCAGAAGACAGACGACGTCACTGCATACACAGGAGACTCAGTACTGCTGCCCTGCTCCTGTACTGACCCACACGCCAAACCTGAGAGTTTCACCTGGAGGAAACACAACACAAGAAGACAAACATGGGATGTGATCACCAGTGAGAGTGAACAGTACAGAAATAGAGTTCAGATGGGTACTGCTCACTCTCCAGGAAATCTCTCTCTACTCATATCACACCTGACTGAAGAGGATGAGGGAGCCTACAGCTGTTATCTTACAAAGAAGAAATATAAATACATCAGACTCACCATTAAAGGTAAAACATTGTTTTTGATCCAAATCCAACTGCAAATGATAAATCCAGCTTTAAGGTTTTCTTATGTATCCACACTAGCAAAGTCTTGGTTGTCTGAGTTACTTGTAGTCTTTCTGCTGTTATATTTGTTGTTGTGCTGTCATCTGTGCACATTACCAGTAACGTTTAGTTCAGTGATGGTCAAATACTCCTTTAATTGTAACAAATGTCTTGTGTAGTTCAAGTAAGAATGTCTCAGGTTTTAACACACATGGCCTGTAAATCGTCACCTATGCAGGTTTCAGCTCATCTTTCACCGTCACCTCCTCCCTGACGTCACGCTTTCCCGCGTGCTTTGTTTAGGTGTTCTTCCTGGTTCTGTTCGCTCGTGTCCGGTGCTTCTTTGTTTTGGTTTTTCTGTTTCGACCCCTCGTTTGGTTTTTCTGTCACTGTTTTCATCTTTGTCTAGTTTGCATTCGTTAGTCTTTGTATAAATATCCCTTGTTTTATCTTCTTGGTTGTGGGTATCTGAATGTGCGCTCTCTCGTCCTCCCATGAGTTTATTGTTGTTTGGTAACGTTATTAGCCTGCTCGTTATTCTAGTGTTTACTGTTTAACTTCCTTCTTGGTAATGATGTGCAGACGAAGTCCTGTGAAGCGTTTGAGGTTCTTCCTTATTGTACTGCTGAAGGATTCGAATCATTGTAGCGTTGAAAGCTGGTGACAAAACAGCGACACCTGGTGGTTTTCAGAAATTATAGCAGCAAAAGATTAAAAACTGCGCAGCACTATGAATAATACAACACTGCACCGCCTTCATATGCCATTAAAAAAATGGATGATCAGTAATGATGTTTAGTAATTAAATTCTGCAATAATTTGTTTAAAATCATTGTTTCCCTTTTATGTAAAAACAACAGGTTGGCGTTATGAAATGTTTATTCTCCCTTTTGACTTCCAAGTTATAGGACAGTACCAAACTTATGAAACAGTCTCATCCTCATCCTGTGCTTCAGTGATGTTTGAAGCTTCCACCATCAGTAGTCACATGTTATTAGTAACATTAGTGGTAATATTAGTGGTAATAGAAACATTAGTGGTAATATTAGTGGTAATAGTAACTGATAAAAGCTTCGGTACACTGTGATATGAGCTTTGGTGCCTTAGTATCAAAGGTTCCATCAGAAAAAAAAAAAAAAAAATATATATATATATATATATATATATATATATATATATATATATATATATATATATCTGCACAGTTCTTATGAAGCATGTTCATCTCCAAATGTACCAAATGTATCCAAATTTCTCCAAATGTACCTCCTCAGTCCACCAGCTCTGCCCCAGCATTTTTAATTTTTTTTTTGCTTAATCTTGTAGCTGGTTGACATGAGGCTTTAAATTTATTGTTTTATAATTTTCTGGAATGTCTATGGAAGCCATAACTAATATGTTTCTAAATCCTAGACTGTTGATTAAGTGTGGTCACTGTTCACCCCCTGAAATATGCTGCCTGCTAAGGCATCTTATTTAGGCTAAATTTGAAGGTGGCATCGGACTCTGAATCTGCGGTAAAAAAGCAGCGGTCACACCGAATGCAAGTAAAATCTGCCTGGCAAATAAACCCTTTGACTTGAATGAGCATGGATGAAAATGCGAAAACTGCGGGAATTTGCTTGCGGTAGTGAGTAAGTTCATGTTGCACCCACTAATCTATAATATATGGATCTATGATTTAGATCAATGTTTGTGTCAAGTTAATCTAGTTTAAATTTACTAGAGGAAAACTAGAGGACTGGGCTTTACTTGCTTCTTTCTGAAAGAAAAAAATAGCTGTTATCTTTATACTCATTATTAACACAATGTCTCAAAAACCAGACTAACAAGTCAGATAGTGATAGTTGTTTTCTGAATGACTGTTTCCTCCAAATTTCCCTCCAAGAACACTATCAAGGCACATAGTCACCTGATTTTGCTCCACCCATGTGAAAACATTAGCAAGGTGGCAGTTAGATGTGACCGACGCTTAAGTCTTAATAGGAATGTGATGGGAATGTAATTAGAATGGGAATCTAACTGGATCATCTCTATAAGGTCCCATTTCTGTTAGAA
This sequence comes from Electrophorus electricus, assembly GCF_041902795.1. Lineage (NCBI taxonomy): Eukaryota > Metazoa > Chordata > Actinopteri > Gymnotiformes > Gymnotidae > Electrophorus > Electrophorus electricus. The sequence continues at coordinate 16,032,020 of NC_137498.1, forward strand.
TGGTTCCTACTCAGACCTTTGCCTGTATAGACACAACTAGACACACACACATACCAAGTGAGATGAGGTGGAAAACTGAACACACGAGCACTTGAAGAATGTGATCAGTATCGTGTTGTATGTGGCAGTGGATGGCTGGCTTGATATAAAGAATTGTAGTGAAGGCTTCACAGTTATACATGTTGTCTCTGACCTTTCCCTGTCTATTAATGTTATGCCGTTACCTTAGACATACATAAACATCTTATGAAGAGCAAAATTGAACAGTTTTTTAAGGACCAGGGCAAAATAGGCAACATATCACTTTGAATACAGAGTAATTTACAAAAGAGTCATATGGGAGTTTCATTTCAGCCTCACCACCAAGTCTCAATATTAATATCACATGATGGACCTGTCTGAGTTACAAATGTGCAAACCTTATTACTACAGTAGTTATAAAGGTTTGTTATCTTAACATATGTTATTTTAACTCACCTGACTGAGGTGTTATATAAATTAATCAACCGATAGTATTATGTTACCAAGAGAAGCCTATATAACAGTTAATGTCTGTCAGAATCAGCCTTTATAAAGTCATATGTAGGTTTGCATGAGCTGTTACGAAGGATTTATGAAGACCAGTTTTAAGGAAAGTGTTAGTAAAATTGAAATGCAGATTTTGATCAAATATTAAAAATGTGTTATATTTCTGCTTACCAACAAACAAACATACCTCAAATTGTTACCTAAATGGAGAAACTGAATTATTCAGTTACGCCTTCTAACTATCAGGGTTATAAGGATAAAAATGTCATTAGGACAATGCCAAAAATCATATAATAATAAAGTAAATATGTATTAATCTTACAGGCACATGTGGTGGAGTCTGACAGTGGGGTGTGTTTCTACAGGTTGTGTACTGGAACACAACAGGGAGCTAAAACTCATCACTGCACACACAGGAGACTCAGTACTGCTACCCTGCAGCTGCATCGAACTACACAACGGACCTGAGAGTTTCACCTGGAAGAAATACAACCCAAACAGAAACACATGGGATGTGATCTCCAGTGAGAGTGAACAGTACAGAAGCAGAGTTCAGCTGAATACTGCTCACTCTCCAGGAAATCTCTCTCTACTCATATCACACCTGACTGAAGAGGATGAGGGAGACTACAGATGTCTAACTAAAGGGAATAAACACAAAGACATCAAACTTTATGTTTCAGGTAAAATATTATTAGTAAACACAGTCCTAATGCAAAGAAAATCACATAAGTAGATTTAGCTTGGTTCATTTTCCAGAATGAACTTTTCTTTTTAAACATACAATTAAATGTAATATAAATACATTCACCACTTATGACTGAAATTCAAAAACAGGACATTTAAAAATAGAGAAACACCATTACATATTTATGTATCTATCATGTGGACCACATTATCCTCAGATATTAGTCACCAGACACCCTCTGTCACCAGTCTAGAAGAGTTAAACACAACTGACATACATTTCACCTGCCCTCACTGAACACTTTCAGTACCTCTAATAAGTGAATGTGTAGGTATAATTACAGACTGTGTCCACCTGGTGTCTTACACAGTTTGTGTGTCACCCTGCACCCAGGACATCACTGGTCAGTTTCTGACCACAGATGTCCCAGTATATGTGGATACTGAACCATTCTCCACACAACAGTCCCACTACAGTGCTGGAGGCTTGGTAGTGGGTGTTGTACTGGTATGAGTGGTTCAGGTACAGCAGTGTTACTGGATTCAGTGCTACTGGTAGGTTGAGAGTGTTCTGACAGTGAAAGATATCCAGCCAACAGTGGTTCAGTGGTCAGACACTGACCATGACTGGAGTTGGAAGATGGTTAACACTAACTGTGTGTTACACCAGATGGGCTAGAACCACTGACTCTACAAGATTTTTCTAATCCATTTATATTTTAATGCATGTGACAGAGAGCATAAACTTGCATAAAAGGATGTTAAACATTTCACAAATGGATTTGTTTTGTCTTCATATGATGGGTCACAGATGAATGTCACTGGTTGTACAGGTTACTTCATAACAGTAGTGTAACATGTCAGTGTTTCTGCTCTATCTAGTCTGTAAGGATGTTGTGAAGCCTCCCACAGTGCTGAGTGGATACGTGGGAGGGTCTGTCCTGCTGCCCTGTTACTGCACCGAACTGCTGGCTGAGCCAAAGACTGTCAGATGGAGTTTTATAAATGAATCTGATGTCATCTACCCAATTGACCAGACAAACCGTTACACTGATAGAATTCAGCTAGTTCCTGCTCCAAGAAATTTCTCTCTATTCATATCTGGTCTGACTAAAGAGGACTGGGGACAGTACAGGTGTAGCATCAGCAGTTATCATCTTATAGATGTGCAACTTCAAGTAACAGGTAAACCAACCTCTTGTGTATTTAATGTATGAAATGTTGTTGACTGCATATAGTGACTGATCTGTACCAATAACTAACTACTGCACTACATAAAACAAAAAATCTATCCAGCGGCAGGATCTGCAGTTCTACTTCTGTCTGTTTCTAGTTACAGCTTCTGTTTGTATTTGTATTTCATGCCTGTAGTTAATGACTCTTGTCTTCTGTCCTGTTTAGGTTCTAGTCAGTTATATACCCATATTACACACGACTTGTTTAGTTTCCTTATTTAGTTACTACTGTTCTCATTTGCTCTAGAGAGAGGGGGAGAAAGAGAAAGAGGGAGAGAGAGAGGGGAGGAGAGAAAGAGGGAGAGAGAGAAAAAGAGAGGGAGGGAGAGGGAGAGAAGGAAAAAAGAGCAGAGGGAAGAGTCTCCTCTCACAGCTGGTGCTGTTCATTAACACACACTAACACTAACACATCAGGACCAGTCTGAAGTACAATCAGACCAAATCAAATTATTACACTTCACAAACTAAACTACATCACCCACTGGAACACAAACACAAGCACAAAGCAAAATGCAGCGTTATCTGGCCCTAAAACATCAGTACACGGTAGCAGACGACCTGTACACAGTGACTGACATTAAACACAGAACCACGTTGACAAAGTCCAGACTCAGAGAACACAGCCTGGCCGTCCAGACCAGCCGATATAAATGTCATGGCTGCCCAGAGAACAGAGACTCTGTCAGCAATGTAAATATGACACTGTAGAGATAGAGCTGCACTTCCTCACTGAATGTGAAAAATTCATCCAAATATGGCAAATTTACTATACAAAATCTGAGACGATCCACCCCAACTTTAAGTGTCTGTCTAACACTGACAAACTGCCCATCCTACTGGGCGAAAAGAAGGAAAGCAGCGCTTTAGCTGGGTGATACATATCTGCCTGCCATAAGATGAGGGACAGTGATTAACCCACCCAAACACACACACACACACACACACACACACACACACACACACACACACACACAAACAGACTATATTACCCAGTTTATAAAAGTTACCTAACTATTTATTATTATTAACTATTTATTATTTTCCATTCTTATAATTTATTTATTTCCCTATCTTTTCACTTCTTCCCTTTTACTTCTTCCAATTATTATTATCTCAGACCAATTACAGTTTCTCTTCAAGTTCTTTATCATAACAGAATTCTTAATTTCCATAATTGCAAAGGTTGTAATGTTGTGTAATGTTCATGTTGTAATTCTGCTTTGGCAATACTATAGTTGTATATGGTCATGCCAGTAAAGCTTACTGAACTGAAATGAACTGAGAGAGAGAGAGAGAGAGAGAGAGAGAGAGAGAGAGAGAGAGACACAGAGAGACTCGACTCAGGAGCCCCTTATTCATTCACTCACAGAAAATGACTGAAGCACACACTGCACCTATAGAACCTGTAACCTCACACTTAGCCATCCTATTAACCACCAGTAACACAGCGAACCGAAGACTTTTGCTTTTACAAACTGTACATTTATCAGTTCTGTAGTACAAAATATAAATGTAAACATGTAAAATGCATGAAAGCACAGAACCTTCAGTACTTTCAACTCATCATACTTTCTATTCTTGTAGAGGCCCCACATTCATTCTGTTCATCAACTACCACTGAATTTAAGATGCTTTTGTTTAATAATATTCTCCAGTTAACCCACTATATACTGCTACTACGAATACTACTACTAATGATAATAATAATAATAGTAGTAAATGACATGTAGTATAGTTTAACATTTAGTTTAAGAGGGAGTGTTTGGAAGAGGAAACAGTTCACAGCTGTGTTAAATAAATATATTCTGCTGCTGTGTAAGACTGGGGTCAGTGTTTGTTGTGTTGTTACAGTCTCTCCTCAGACTCTGCCCTACATCCCCTTTGCTTTGGTCGCTGTTATCTTCCTCCACATTATCGTGGCTGTGGTTTATTACACCAAGAGAAACAAAGGTAAAAATCTCATTAGCAAGCTGTTATAATCAGATTGTTTTCTCATTGTGTCTATTAACATCCATTTTAGCATGTGCAGAGTCAGATCCTGAATGAACTGAGTTGTTCTTGTTCATGTGACCTGCTTCAGTGTCAGAAATGAGCAGAGTTCACTATAACACTGCTGGTGGAGATGGAACAGCTAGTCTGCAGTAGAGAAGAAAACCAAGAGAAATCAACAGACCAGCTTCAGACCTACACACCTGTTTAACAGACCTGCCACACACATCTGATCAGCTGTACCCACTGACCTGACCAAGTTTGTGCGTTAGAGATTTATCAGAATATCTTCATTTGAATACAGTTCCTCTCCACTGTAAGTGTAGCTGTCAGGTTATTCACTAGACTGTAGTTTTGAAGAGTATGTACGGTGTGTAGCAGCAGTCCTGCTGTGTGTGTGTGTGTGTGTGTGTGTGTGTGTGTGTGTGTGTGTGTGTGTGTGTGAAACTCAGTAAGAATGCAGCTGTGTGTTTATCTCCTCCTTGTGCTCCACGCTGCTGATGGTGAGTGTTACCTTCTCTCTACAGGTGTTGTCATCCTCATACATTCATTTACACAAAGGTATTTATATCTGGGATCAATAGAGAGTAGCGGCACCCAGCCATCAGAAATCACAACACCTAAAATACATGTTTGGTGTTTAACTCATTTTTTATGACAGTACAGTGTAGTCACATATTCTTACAACAGCCGTCAGAAATGGTGATCTGTGTGTTGAGGCTCTATAGTGACAGAATTCGGTGCTCACAGATTTTGTCGTACCACTGACATTTAACCATCGGAAGGCTCAGAGCAATGTCTGTTCTGCTTATTTTCTTAAATTCACCTTAAAGGTACTTACATGTTTGATATCACGGTGTTCAGAACAATCTCAGCTATCTTCCTGTTGAGGTAGAATTTGATGTGGATCACTGCATAAAGCAATGTATGGAATATGGAAATTTTTCATCTCATGAGAAAAAATACCTTTACTCTTGTGAACCTGTTTTGGTGATTGAAATAGGTTTACCACAATAGTGAAATAAATGAATAAAGTAATATTAAAATGTCTAATAAATGTCTAAAATCACATTGTGTACATTTATTGAGTAAAAGCATGGTCTGTTAGCAACATTAGCATCTTTTGTTCTAAACTAAAGGATCAAAATGTGCTCCTTTAATTTACTCCAACCATGTCTTGTCTACCCGGGTTAAGGGAAAATAAAGTAAATATGATTCTTCACCGACCTGTCCCATTAAGTGGCACTGAAATAATGTGCTGTAGTTCGGTCCGGTAGAGAGGAACCGGTGCTAATTACTTGCTAATTGCTAATTAGATACTAGCATAAAGTAGGACTTGTAGGGGCAGGACTAAGACTGACAAAATATAGAACCAGAGAACTTGTGGGGTTTTTGTTTGTTTGTTTTTGGTACACTTGAGGAGGCTAACTGCTAAATCAACATGTTAAATGCTGTAAATGTCAATTTAAATGTCAATTTAAATATTGTCAATCTAGAACTAAATTCTGACTCCTACAAGCATCATTTTGCTCTATGAGTCTGTAAAAAATGTATTGCGTTTTATTATTACATTATGGTATTTTTTCCAAGGAATAATTTTTCTGCATTTTATGTTTTTATCTCTATTGAAGGATTTTTTTTTTATATTTGACCTTTAAATAGCAGCATATTTTTTCTGTTATTAATCATACCTTTTAAAGTCAAATGCCATCCATTGTCTGTATGCAGTGAGTCTATTGCTGTTTCATAAATAAAGAGCCAAAGCAGGACAGAGTTGTAGTTTCTGTTTACATCCACTGATAAACAACTACATCATGAAAGTGTGTGTGGTGCAGTTTGACAGCAGAATGTGTGTAGAGTGCAGTTCACTGACAGCAGTTGGACATGCCACTATCTGTTGGACGTCACTGTCTGTGATGTGTCTAGCTGGGGGGGAATTGGCATGCACACATACATGTAAACACACACATACATACACACACATAAAAACATATGCACCCACATCCATGCACATTCATACAAACAAAAACATACACACACACACACACACACACACACACACACACACACACACACACACACACACACACACGGCTGCTTCAGGATGGCCAGACCCACATTTGAAGGACCTGGAGAAAAATACATAATTTTTCACACACATTAAATGTACAAAGTGATACACACCTACTACCAGCCCACACACACACCCACACTCACAAATATATGCCTGCTCCCGTATATGTGTATATAGCCACCAGTTTACAGATGTGAGAATTGTACTCACTTCTTTATTTCTGTTTGTGTTATTTATTCCTCACTTTTATTGTTTGTGATGCAGCTCTTTGGTCACTACACACTTGGTCAAGAAGACTGGACAGCCAGTGCTGATGCACACAAACACATACACACATTCATGCCTACACTAACACATTCATGCATGCTTGCACGCGTGCGCACACACACACACACACACACACACACACACACACACACACACACACACACACACACAAACACACACAGACACAGACACAGACACACATGTCCATGCTTCTTTTTTGGTTTTGTGGGCTTTAGGTTCTGCTGTGATCCAGATATCGACTTCATGTTTTAATCATTCAATCAACTAACTGACTCTGGCAGCATGGATTCTGTCACATTCACTCCAGTGACTCCAGTTTAAAGACAGTTTTCTTAATTAGTCTTTTTTTTTGTCTCTGTGGTCAAAGCAATGAGTTTACAAATGTGAAAATTCCCAGCATGCATATATTTCACCTCCCATACATATTGCCACAGCAATTGGTCAACAACTCTGAACATGTTCTACTAAAGTCCATTCTTATTCAGTCCTTTTACTGATATCTACATCTCAAGGTGAAAACTTCATGATTAAACCCCTATGTCATCTCTTGGAAAGACTGAAACAAAAACACTGAATGACTGATGGAAATTTTTAAAAAAAAGAGTTATTCTCTATACATCTGTCCCGGCCAAAAAGTCATCTGCACAGAATATCACACAAGGAAGTAGTAATTAGGCATGTTGAGACTGTACAGTATAGTAGGGTTTGTGGACAAGCATCATCCATCTCGGTTCTCCAAGTCAGTTTCTCCCACAGGATGGCAGTGCCGTCCTGGAGTGATAAAGGCAAAAGGTATCAAATACAAACAGAGAAGATTGACTCTGCTTATTGGTTTTGCCAAAGTCAAATCTGGTTTCATATCCTTAAAGGGCCCCTATCATGGAAAACTGAATTTCACTCACTATATTAAAATGAAAAATGTAAGTAATATGTAAATATTGTTAAATTTTCAAAACACATTGTTTATTCTCCCATTCCTTACAGTCCATATATGAAATCTAATCTGTAAAAATAGCCTGTTTTGAAATCACTGTTTCTCTGATGTCATGAGAACCAGCTCATTTACTTATCTCTGCCTCTTTGGCCTACAGCAGTTTAACCCCCAACACCTACATTGCAGTTCTCAGACATATTTCAGCTCTTAGTGCTTTTTAAATGAAGCACAATACAGGGCAGCCAATCAGAACAGAGCTCATTTATCTTACATCTTAAAAGCACAGCAACAGAAATGGCCTGTTTAATTCCAGGGGATAAATAGAGGTTAGAAAATAGCTGTGTAAAACTGAATTATTAACTGACTTTTGCTGAAGATTAAGCCACACAAACATTCTAAGAGTACACCAAAGCAAACTATAAAACAAAGGAAAATTGTAGGATATGCGCCCCCTCTAAAGACCATTTGGTGTATTTGGTGAGGTGGGAAAGTGAGTGGCTACAGCTACAGCTGAGGAAGCACCAGGGGTTCCTGTCTGGGTCCCACTGGGCAGCCATATACAGGGCAGCTGTGTACAGCACAGGTTCTGAACTTGGCTAAAGGGTGCAGTTTCAGCACCTTGGACAGCAGTCAGGCTGCCTTGGAGATGAAAGATGTTTGGTCTGTGGTACTGGTCTACAACTCTGAACACATTTTACTAAAGTCCGTCCTTATTTGGTCCTTTTAATGAAATCTACATCTCTCTGTACAAACCCCTTCTCTAAATAAACCTCTATATAATCTCTTGGAAACATTGAAATAAAAAATGGAAAAAAAAAAAAAAACTAGCAAAGCATTAGCCATTAGATTAGAACATATTATTCCATCACTGATCAAACTGGTTTCATCAAAGGAGACACTCAACCATTAACATGGTAGACTACTTAACCTAATACTGTGACGGTGGCAGTTCAGAGGAAGGGAGAGGCAAGGTTGCACCAAAGTGCTCTTTATTTTCCATTGTGAATATGTGACGATACCACTACTAACGACAAACACTACTCTGTTCCAATAGTCCTTGTAGCGATGTACACGTTCGGAGTGAGCAGTCGGACTGGCCAATAATGTTCAGTTTTTTCCTCACATTGCGTAAAATCTTTAACACCACACCTAAGGCCACAGTCAGTACTAATGTAATAACATCATAAAATGTGTATAGAGGTACTAGGCAAGGAAGCCCACTCTCTCTATTGCTGTTCTTAGTTCTTATATTTATATATTTATTTATTACTATTTTTGCTTTTTGTGGCTTTTTGTCTTTTTAGTTTTTATTTTATTTTGTTGTTGTTGTTGTTGTGACAGTGCAGTGCACACTAGCCTACAGCCTCAGTTAGATACTTTATAGATATTCACCATCATCAAACAGTTGTTAAACAGATTTTGACAGCTTTAAAAACAAAAAGAACAAAGTAACAAAGAGAAAATGTAAGAAAAAATGTTTCTACTTCCTGTGATAACTGTTGGGTTGTGATGACATTGTACTGTCTACATCCAAAGTGGTCTTTACTTTGATGACTCCTTTAGTGGTTCTGTGTCAGTGGGTGGATTTCACAGCTTCAATTAAGTAGTTTTTTCATAATAATATGACAAACTACAACATGATCATAGACTGCTGCATTCCACCTGTCCTTTATGAATAATATGAATGTTATCAGACCTCATGTTTAAATGATTAAATGATCAATGTTTATTTTGATCAGCATGTAGTCTAGAGCTCTTCCTGTCTGATCTGTCTAATATTTGCTAAGCTACACATTCAGTTTGGCCCTCTGATCACTAAGTGCAGGAGTGAAATGATGTGACCAAACAGTGCTGAGGGGGATCACTGTGTAGCACTACTTCTTACTGCAGGATCACTTTACTGAGGATGGGGACTGAACACTGGGCAGCTCAGGAGGAAGTGATGACACTAGAAAGACACTGTTTCACTGTTAGATTTAGTCTGTATGTGAGAGAGAAAGAAGTGGAGGAATAATTTATTTTGCACTTGAACACACTTCCCCTCTACTGTGGATTTTAGTGGGTGGTGAATTTCAGTGGAGTTCTACTGAGAGAGTTGTAGAGTTCCAGGTCATAGTTGTGTGGTGATTCCCACAGACAGATTGTAGTCTGGGCTGCAGTTTTCAGAGTATTCAGTACACTGTAGTTTTGTAGAGTGTATAAGATGTGTAGCAGCGTTACTGCTGTAGCTGTGTGTAGTGTGTTGTGGAATGCAGGTGTCTTTTTATCTGCAAATGTGTCTTTACTTCCTTTTTGGTAATGATGTGCATAGGAAGTCCTGTGAAGCGTTTGAGGTTCTTCCTTATTGTACTGCTGAAGGATTCGAAGAATTGGAGCATTGAAAGCTGGTGATAAAACAGCGACACCTGGTGGTTCTCAGAAATTATAGCAGGCATAAATTAAAAAGTGTGAAATACAACACTCCACCGCCTTCATATGCCATTAAAAAATGATTTATTTGATGATGATCAATAATTATGTTTAGACATTAAAGTTCTGCAATAATTTGTTTAAAATAATTTTCCCTTTTTTATGTGAAAACATAACAGTAAAATGTTGCAAACTGTACAGGGAGACAACGGGTTGACGTTAAGAAACGTTTATTCTCCCTTTTGGATACTATATTTTCCACATTTCACATTTTTTAGTAAAGAGATATAGCTTACAAGTTATAGGACAGTGCCAAACTTATGAAACAGTCTCACCCTCCTCCTGTGCTTCATTTACGTTTGAAGTTTCCATCATCATTAGTCACATGTTATTAGTAACTTCAGTGGCAATATTAGTGGTAACAGTAACTGATACAATCTTCGGGACACTGTGTGATATGAGCTTCGATGTCGTAGGATCAAACGTTACATGATTTATTTATTTTTTCTGCACAGTTCTTGTGAAGCTTGTTCGTCTCTTTTTTGGTGTTGCGTTTAGTTAGTGTTTAGTTTGTATAATTTTCTTACTTCTGACGTTCTGTCTACATGTTGTAGAAATAAATAACTTTCGTTTACACATGTGTCGTTCTGAAAACGGCACAGTGTGCAGAACATTAATGTAGGTGGACCAGCTGGATCAAAATCACTAATGTGTTCTTATTTTAGATTTTTGGTGTAAATCATCTAAAATAAGTAAGACTTTTCTATGACAAGTTGCAAATAGGCCTAAATAAACCCTCATAAAAGTTGATTTAGTTAATGTTGATGTCAATTTGATATTACAAGTGACATTTGGAGCTTCTGTTACTGTAATTATTTACCCCTGTCCCACTTACCTACAACCAACAGCAGAGGTGCAGGCAAAGGTTTAATGCACATAAAACTACAAAATGTATCTGATTCCAAATTATGCCTGTAATTTCAATTTATATTCTGAAGAAAATGCTCTACTGTATAGCCTAACGTGTTATGAGAATATGCATAACCACCTTTCTAAAATTTTCAATCTTAATACATCCTGCTTTGTCAGAGGTTCAGACAGCCTAACATAGGATTTGATCTACTAAACTTGCAGTGCAGAGATTGGATACTTTACAGGAAACTGGTGTCAGCACTCTATAAAAATATTGATGGTTCTTCACTGCAGTCAGTACTTAAATATCTGCATTCAATACTGTCATGCTTGCTGCCCCAGACTACACCTCCCATCACTCTCAGTCCACCAGTGCAGTGGATTTTCCCCTCTTAACCCTTTGCTACATTGAACTCATATGAAGCTCAGCTCTTCATGTAGTATTTGTAATCATACCGATGGAGTCCAGATGCTCACAGATGATGTTAAGAACTCAATTTATTAATTAGCATAATACAAGACAATTGGTTATACATTAGAATAGAATAGATATTATAATGAAACTAAATAAATAACATGTTACAGAGATGCAACAGTACTTTGTAAATGTTACGAGAGAGAGAGAGAGAGAGAGAGAGAGAGAGAGAGAGAGAGAGAGAGAGAGAGAGAGAGAGAGAGAGAACGAGCACGTACAAGCCCAAGGGAGATATTTCTATTATATATTATCTGAACATGTAAGGTAGAATTTAAGATTTGGTTATTAGGCTGCTTTCAGTCATAAACCAAACCTTGAACTCAATATATCATTGTGGTGCTGTTATATCTAATTACATATAATCCATGTATATCTGATTCAGTGCTCAAACTAGAGCATAATAATCAGAGTAAAGTAAATAATCAGTACATGGTTGTATAGTAAATGTTACTCTGAACAATCACTCTAGTAGTTGTAGGAAGTAACATTTCAGTGCAACTTACAAGTGTGTAATTACGCTAAAGAGAATTACGCTTTCTACTTACAGTAATATGTTTAAAGCAAATCACTGTGTGCTTCAGACAGTTAAGCCATGTTAAAAAGAAAACCAAAGATGAAATTCAAATTTTGGTACATGCACAGGGGGGGATTGATAGTGAGGGTGTGTTTCTGCAGGCTGTACACTGGAACATCAAAAATCACACTGATCACTGCATACGCAGAAGACTCAGTACAGCTGCCCTTTTCCTGCACTGAACCACACAGCAGACCTGAGAGTTTCACCTGGGAGAAACACCAAAACTCCAGTTATACTGAGATCTCCAGTGAGAGTGAACAGTATAGAAACAGAGTTCAGCTGGGTACTGCCCACTCTCCAGGAAATCTCTCTCTACTCATATCACACCTGACTGAAGAGGATGAGGGAGACTACAGGTGTCAATCTAAAGGGAATAAACACAAAGACATCAATCTTTATGTTTCAGGTAAAATATTATTCAGAAACACAGACAAATTAAAATCTCACAAGTAGATTTCACCTGGCACATGTCTACCATGAACTTTACAAATAAATGTAATATAAATACATTCACCACACACTTTATAAGAAACAAGATCACATATTACTAACAGGACACTAAACAGGACATTTACAAATAGAGAAACAGGATTACATATTTATGTATCTAACATGTGGACCACATTATCCTCAGATATTAGTCACCAGACACCCTCTGTCACCAGTCTAGAAGAGTTAAACACAACTAACATACATTTCACCTGCCCTCACTGAACACTTTCAGTACCTCTAATAAGTGAATGTGTAGGTATAATTACAGACTGTGTCCACCTGGTGTCTTACACAGTTTGTGTGTCACCCTGCACGCAGGATATCACTGGTCAGTTTCTGACCACAGATGTCCCATTATATGTGGATACTGAACCATTCTCCACACGTCAATCCCACTACAGTGCTGGAGGCTTGGTAGTGGGTGTTGTACTGGTATGAGTGGTTCAGGTACAGCAGTGTTACTGGATTCAGTGCTACTGGTAGGTTGAGAGTGTTCTGCCAGTGAAAGATATCCAGCCAGGAGTGGTTCAGTGGTCAGACATTGACCATGATTGGAGTCGGAGGGTGGTTAACACTAACTTTGTATTAAACCAGATGGGTTAGAACCACTGACTCTACATGGTTTTTCTAAGCCATTTATATTTTAATGCATGTGACAGAGAGCATAAACTTGCATAAATTCTGTAACAAAAGGATGCTAAACATTTCACAAATGGATTTGTTTTGTCTTAATATGATGGTTCACAGATGAATGTCACTGGTTGTACAGGTTACTTCATAACAGTAGTGAAACGTGTCAGTGTTTCTGCTCTCTCTAGTCTGTAAGGATGTTGTGAATCCTCCCATAGTGCTGAGTGGATACGTGGGAGGGTCTGTCCTGCTGCCCTGTTACTGCACTGAACTGCTGGCCGAGCCAAAAACCGTCAGATGGAGTTTTATAGAAGAATGTAATTTCATCTACCCAACTGACCAGACACACCGTTACACTGATAGAATTAAGCTGGTTGCTGCTCCAGGAAATTTCTCTCTATTCATATCTGGTCTGACTAAAGAGGACGGGGGACAGTACAGGTGTAGCATCAGCAGTCATCATCTTATAGAGGTCAAACTTCAAGTAACAGGTAAACCAACCTCTTGTATATTTAATGTATGAAATGTTGTTGAGTGCATATAGCGACTGGTCTGTACCAATAACTACTGTACTACATAAAACAAAAAATCTATCCAGCGGCAGGATCTGCAGTTCTACTTCTGTCTGTTTCTAGTTACAGCTTCTGTTTGTATTTGTATTTCATGCCTGTAGTTAATGACTCTTGTTTTCTGTCCTGTTTAGGTTCTAGTCAGTTATATACCCATATTACACACGACTTGTTTAGTTTCCTTATTTAGTTACTACTGTTCTCATTTGCTCTAGAGAGAGAGGGGAGGAGAGAAAGAGGGAGAGAGAGAGTAGGAGCACGGGATACGGGATAACAGGAACCCGAACCACAGCTGGGATCTGGGACAGTTACAAAGATATGAATGGGGACAGACAAAGGCAGACACTGGGATTGGTAGAATAACAATGAAAGATTGTCAGTTCCAGTACAACAGAGATGTTACAGGAGGTGAAGTGGGCGGCTAAGCCGGGAATGAGGGAGAGAGAGAGAGAGAGAGAGAGAGAGAGAGAGAGAGAGAGAGACAGAGAGAGAGAGAGAGAGACTAACAAATGCCTGGAACTCCAGCGCACACTGACAAAACAAGTCCAACAGCTTCATTCTAAACCTACTACTACAATAACATCTGAAAATGGTTAAAGGTTTTTCATCTGTGATGTTTCCGACAACAAATGTAGTCTTAATGACATTGACAATGTCAACTTTAATTAATTACTAATATTATCAATAATAATCAATATGAATATTGTCAACTCTCAATCAAGTATAATGCCAAAATTTGTAATTTCAGATTGTAGATACACAGAGACTCATTCATGCTCCATCCTCTTTGTTTTTGTGCCAAAAAAAAACATTTGTATTGAATGCTTGTTATGAAAATCATACAATATAATATTAAAAGTGACAAATAATACATCATATTTTAATTCTGCTTCCTACATTCCCACATGCAGGAAATGCAGACAATTCTCCAGTATACACACGTCATGTCATCTTAGCTGGTGTGGGGGGTTTACTGCTGTTGACGGGATTAGGAGGAGTCATCTGCTGGATACAGAGGTACACACACACACACACACACACACACACACACACACACACACACACAAACACACTCCTATTCAAGTTCACAGACAATTATAACACGTCTCAGTGTGAAGTTCTCTATACAATATTATCCAGTAATACAGACCTCTGCTCACCTGGTAGACAGGTAGTGCACAGTGCTGATAACACACTGTCATGGGTTTGCTTCCCAGAGAGCACACATACTGATAAACATGTGAGATGCTCTTGATAATAAAACCTGTATATAAATAAATACATACATATCTGTCCATCTCACACTGAGTTAATTTTGTAGTTCAGAGACGTGAACAGACGGTGAACAGAGAGGGACAAACAGGACAGAGGAGAGATCAGCAGACATGGATGAGTGTCACACATCCATGTTATAATATCAGTGAACTCTGATTCAGTGCACAGATCTGTTCTACAGTGTGAGAGCTTGGATTAGTGATTAGTTTCTGCACGTTAAGACCCAGTGAAAGTCATGCAGGTACTGGTGAGAGGTCATGTGTTTCTGAAAGTATGGAAAAACTTTAAGGGCCTTATTCTTGTGTGCACAGAGAACTTCACTACAGTCTTTACTGCAGTGCACACAGTCGATTCTGATTGCTAAATTATAACAGACAGTATGACATCATCTAATATGCTGTAGTTTAGCAGAGCAGTTAATTGTTTAATATTCTGTAGTTTCACAGAGTAGTTTTATTTGCCTAATGTGCTGTAGTTTACCAGTGGCTTTTCAGCAGTCATTCACTTATGACTGTTGCAGCTAGAGATGTTAAGCATTGCATGTGTGTGTGTGTGTGTGTGTGTGTGTGTGTGTGTGTGTGTGTGTGTGTGTGTGTGTACGCTATATGCTTGATGATAACTTTATTATGATCACCTGCTCTATAGCAGTACCTTTATGCTACTGGGCCTTTTTAGACACCTCACTGCACTCAGAAGTAACTTCTGAATCAACCAAAGTAGTAGAAAAGTGCCAGAAAGGTTAGAGGGATGAGAGGGACAGGAGATAAACATCCTAACAGGTCATATCAGCGTCATGCAAAATGGTTTATCAAAAAGGTGTCATTTTATTAGAATCCATGAACAACATGCACAGAAGAAACAGCCATGCAGATACACGTCTCCGTGACATACCATATAAAAAAGTGTGAACAAACAGTCTGTAAAATGAATCTGATGACTGATAAACGGCATATGTCACGTTTCGTACTTTCTGCAAGTAGGATTGTGTATCATTTGGGTTTTTTTCTGATGTCATTGCTAAAACAATACTTTTAAAATTGAGCAAGTACCTAAATTGTGCCTGAATCAGTGCTAAAAAACTAAAGTCGACTAAAGTTTTTTAATTGTATTTCTTTTTTATTTGACTATTCACTACCTACTAGCTAACAGTAGTTGTCTGCTGGCCTTTAACTAGTGATGACCACGTGACATGCAGTAACGCTTCTGTTACCTGTAGTGTCTGTTTCAGAGCACCAGAGGGGAAATATTTTAATAGACAGCTCAGGCCTTTAAAGGAGTATTTAGGTGAAAAGTCTAATTTACATTATTTTTCCCCTTAGACAAAATTATTTTGAGTGCAATTCTGTTTAAGTTTGCTAACAAACATTGGAGGTCATCAGCAACCCAAATCTAACCTTCATAAATACATGCCCACAGATGACTCTCAACCAGCTCAAACTGCATCCAGGTCTTAATAAAGGTCTCACAGACTAGTCAATGTGCAGTATGACTCACTGTGAACTAGAAAAGTGAATAAACTCGTCACTACAATCTGGATGAGGTTTGAGCAGGTTAAGAAAGCTTTGTGGACATGTAGTGATCTAACTTATGTATGAAGACCATTATGTACTAAGGTTATACTTGGGTTGCTGTTGACATTCAGTAGACTATGTTTCTAAAGAGTGTGTATGTTACTGTAGGTTACTATGGAGGTCAAGGCCTGTTTGATACTCAAAAAGGATGGCAGAGGTCCTCATCCTGGGAAATTTGAACTGTTTCCATCAGGTGATTTTCACAGACTGCACATTAACTGGGGGAACCAAAAGGGTCATGTGGGAGGGTCTGTTCTACTGACCTGCTCCTGGACTGAATGTCAAATACCACACACTCTTAAATGGATCTTCAGAGAGGAAGAAATCTACCTCACTGACCAGACTCAGGGTTACACAGGCAGAGTTCAGCATCTTAAAGATACTCCAGGAAATATCTCTCTACTCATATCACCCCCGACTGAGGAGGATGGGGGAGTGTCCACCATACCTATGTAAACACTGCAGTCCACTTCCTCCCACTGACTGGACTCTGGCTATCAGGTGTTTCCCTCTGACTCATGTTGCCTTTATCACTCCAGGACGGCACTGCCATCCTGTGGGAGAAACTGACTTGGAGAACCAAGATGGATGGTGCTTCTCCACAAACTCTACTACACTGTACCATCTCAACATGTCTAATTCCTACTTCTTTGTGTTATATTCTGTGCAGATGACTTTTTGACTGGGACAAATGTATAGAGAATAACATTTTTTTTTAAAGTTATATCATTCATTCAGTGTTTTTGTTTTAGTCTTTCCAAGAGATGACATGGAGGTTTAATCATGAAGTTTGCACCTTGAGATGTAGATATCAGTAAAAGGACTGAATAAGGATGGCCTTTAGTAAAACATGTTCAGAGTTGTTGACCAATTGCTGTGGCAATACTTATGGGAGGTGAAAGACATGCATGCTGGGAATTTTCACATTTGTAAACTCATTGCTTTGAAAACAGAGACAAAAGAAAAAAAAAATTAAGACTGCTTAAGAAAACTTTAAACTGGAGTGAATGTGACAGAAACCATACTGCCTGAGACAGTAGTGATTGATTGATTAAAACACAAAGTTCATAACTGGATCACAACAGAACCTAAAGCCCACAAAACCAAAAAAGAAGCATGGACGTACGTGTGTGTGTGTGTGTGTGTGTGTGTGTGTGTGTGTGTGTGTGTGTGTGCAAGCATGCATGACTGTGTTAGAATAGGCATGAATGTGTGTATGTGTTTGTGTGCATCAGCATTGGAGGAGCATATGTGAGGAGGAAGCATATGTGAGGAAGAAGAGATGCATGCTGGGAATTTTCACATCTGTCAACTGGTAGCTATATACGCATATATGCGTATACAGGAGCGTGCATGTATTTGTGAGTGTGGGTGTGGGTGTGTGGGTGGGGTAGTAGTTGTGTATCACTTTGTATATTTAGGGTGTGTGTAAAATTATCTTTTTTCTCCAGGTCCTTCAATGTGGGTCTGGCCATCCTGAAGCAGCCGTGTGTCTGTGTGTGTGTGTGTGTGTGTGTGTGTGTGTGTGTGTGTGTGTGTGTGTGTGTGTGTGTGTGTGTTTGTGTGTGTGTATATGAATGTGCATGGGTGTGGGTGCATGTTTCTCGTGTGTGTGTGTGTGTGTGTGTGTGTGTGTGTGTGTGTGTGTGTGTGTGTGTGTGTGTGTGTGTGTTTGTATGTATATGTGTGTGTGCCAATTCCCCCCAGCTAGACACATCACAGATAGTGATGTCCAACAGACAGTGGCATCCAACTGCTGTCAGTGAACTGCACTCTACACACATTCTGCTGTCAAACTGCACCACACACCTTCATGATGTTCTTGGTTATCAGTGGGTATAAACAGAAACCACAACTCTCTGTCCTGCTTTGGCTCTTTACTTATGAAACACAATAGACTCTCACAGTGGAAGTGATGCGTACAGACAACGGTTGGCATTTGACCTTAAAAGACATGATTAATAACAGAAAAAAATATGCTGCTATTTAAAGGTCAAATATCAAAAAATCCTTCAACAGAGATATACACATAAAATGCAGAAAAATTATTCCTTGGGAAAAATTCATGAACGTAATAATAAAACACAATTAATTTTTTAGATCAGCAGAGAGCAGCAGCACCCAGCCATCAGAAATCACAACCCCTAAAAAACATTCTGATTGGTGTTAAACTTATTTATTATGACGGTACAGTGTGGTCACAGTTGTCAGAAATGGTGATCTGTGTGCTGCAGGTTCTATAGTGACAGAATTCAGTGGTCACAGATTTTGGTGTAGCACCATCATTTAAACATCTGATGGCTCAGAGCAATGTCTGTTTCTGCATATATTCCTAAATTCACCTTAAAGGTAATAACATGTTTGATATCATAGTGTTCAGAACAATCTCAGCTATCTTCCTAATGAGGTAGAATCTGACATAGATCACTGTATAAAGTAATATTATTGATTATGGACATTTTTCATCTCATGTGAAAAAATCCCTTTACTAATTGGGAACTGTTTTGGTGTTTGAAATAGGTTTACCAAATTCTGTGGTTCACAGTAGTGCAATACATGAATAAAGTAATATTGAAATATATAATAAATGTCTAAAATGAAATTTTGTACATATATTGAGTAAAAGCATGGTCTGTTAGCAACATTAACAGCTTTTGTTCTAAATTAAAGGACCAAAATGTGCTCCTTTAGTTTAGACTCCAAACATGTCTTGTCCACCCGGGTTAAGGGAAAATAAAGTAAATTTGATTCTTTGCCGACCTGTCCCGTTAAGTGGCACTGAAATCTGCGCTGTGGTTTGGTCCGGTAGAGAGAAACTGGTGCTAATTACCTGCTAACTGCTAATTAGATACTAACATAAAGTAGGACTTGTAGGGACATTACTAAGACTGACAAAATATAAAACTAGAGTGCATGTGGGGTTTTTGTGGGGTTTTTCTTTGTTTGTTTGTTTGTTTGGGCTACAGCAGGGGACATCAGGGGGTGGAGGGAGGAGCCATGGCAGATGAGACGGGTGTAGGCTCAGTAACATCATGACATCAGGGATGGGTGAACCTCAGCAGAAAGAGAGACTAAATTATTAGGCATGTCCACGTACAAGGGTGTGTAAATTAGGGAACTATAATGTGCATACCATCCCGTGTCGAACAGAAGAGGATGAGCCTGGATTCTTGATCTCTTAAAGCTAATTTATGTAATGTTGCCTTGGTATAATACCTGCTGAGAAGCGCATTATACAAATACATTTCTGTGGAATTGAATAATGCAAGGCTACAATATAATTTTTAAGGATGGAGTTCCTCATAAAAACACTGCTATTGAACTGATTAGGAATAGCGTGGTACTAGGGCTTTGGTTGAGGTTATCTGAGGTTATCTGGCCAACCCTCGATGGAGACATTGGGCATGTGGCAGGCAAAACTCACATCCTTTTTCCCTTGACGAAAAGCCAGTGAAAACATAGTCACTGTGTGAGGGTTAAGGAATAACCTCTCAACACTGGCCTGGTAGCAGAGGCCTCAGACTCTGTCAAATTTCAAAGTTTCTTTGTCACGTACATAGTCATACATGCTATAACTGGCAGTGAAATGCTTTATGTAACTGCTCTGTCCGTGGCTGAGGAGAGATACAGGGTAATGGAGAGTGGTTTAATGAATAAATAAATATGTTATGATGAATGAAGACAGGATGTATACTATGCATATATACAATGTACAATTTCCAGTTTTTACAATTTAAAATTCACAGTTTTTTTTTTTTTTTTTTTTTTTTTATGATGTTTGTGGACATCATACACAGAGTAGTCCCTTCAGTTCCATCAGTTGGCCTGATTCAGGGCCCAAATGGCCTGCGAGAAGAAGCTCCTCTTCAGTCTCTCCGTGTTGGTCTTCAGGGAGCGAAAGCGCTTCCCTGACCTCAACAAAGAGAAGAGCCTATTGTTGGGATAGGTGGCCTATTGTTGGGACAGTCCTTCACAATCCTCCTGGCCTTGGTCTGGCAACACTTGTAGTAGGTGGTCTGTAGGTCAAGAAGTTCCATATGAAGTTCCGCTCTGCTCAACGCACCATGCTCTGGAGTGCTTGTCTCTCCTGCTTGGTGCAGTTCCCAAACCAGACTGTGATGTTTCCTGTAAAAATGCTCTCAATAGTGCATGTGTAGAAGGTTCGCAGCACCTTAGAGGGCGGTCTGAAGTCGCTTAGATGTTTGAGGCGGTAAAGACGCTGACGAGCCTTCTTTGCCAGGGAGTTGGTGTGGCGGGACCAGGACTGTCTACTCTCTCCACCGTGGTTCCATTAATCCTAACAGGCTGGTAGTGCCATTCCTGCTTCTTGCTGCAGCTCCTTTGTCTTGCTGACGTTTAGGAGGAGACTATTTTCCTGGCACCAGTTCTCCAGGTAGGCCCTCTCGTTGTTGTGCGAGATCAGAACCATGACGACGGTATCGCCAGCAAACTTGGCAATGATGGTAGAGCTGGAAGTGGCCACGCAGTCTTATGTGTAGAGTGAGTAGAGCAGGGGGCTTAGGACACAACCCTGGGGAGCTCCAGTGCTGAGGGTGAGGGTGGATGAGACACAGTTGCCCACCCGTACTGATTGTGATCTGTCTGTTAGGAAGTTGGAGACGTGTATGTTGGTATCGTGTGACAACAAGATGATGTAATGTACTTTACTGTCCATTGTAGATCGCTCATGGAGATAAAACACAACACGCTAGTATCAGATTAACACACACACACAAGCACTTGAAATGTATACAACTGAAAATTTGTAATTCATTGTTTAGAGTTTAGATTCTGCATGAATTCATTGTGCTTATTTGCTCCTGTGAACATGAATATTCAGCCTGGTGACAATCTGCATGCAGGAACAAGTCAGAATACCACAGACCAAAGGAGGGAGGGAGGACAAATATGAACCACTAAAAGTAGAAAGAGAGAAGTGTGTGTGAGCTGAAGTATTTGTCATGGTTTCAGTTCTCACATGCTCAAACACTCACACCCCACAGTCCTAAAAACAGTGTGTTTAGGTATGTTGGGCTTTGTTGAGGAGCAGTCAGATAGTTCTTCATGTGGTCAGTAATGTCTCACTCCTGCTGCAGGGAGATCACACGTACAGTAAGACAGTCACAGATCAGCACTAAAGAGGATAGAGGAGGACAGCACACAACATACACACACGTACAACAGACGAGTGTGTGTGGGGGTACTCAAGGCAAATATACACATGCACTGCAGACCTGTGTGTGTGTGTAATGTTGCTGGCCCGAGTGCAGCAGGACGTACAGACTTCCTTGACGGTGCAAGACATTTATTAACATTAAACACATACGACACAGGAAGCACTCACACACAACACAATAAACATGACTCTACACTTAACATTAAACAATGAACAGATATACATTAACACGTGACTACACAAACTAACTTTGCGGCTACAGAGCTCGAAATTAACACACATGTAGCGACAATAACCAACAGCGGTGCACATACTCACAGGTTTAAATAGACAAACAGTAAACCCTGCGCAGGTGTGTGCAGTCCCGGAGGGCGTGGTTACAAAACACACGTGACTCGTGGGGGGCGGAGCGTTCCGTGACGGTGTGGACGTGTGACTGGGTGCACAACTCAGTAAACTCTTATGAGTTTACGTGTAATTAAAATTTCAAACCAAAACGTATTCAGTTTAACATACTGGCAGGTATTTTTTCCAAGTGCATTTTACACTGATAAAATCCTGTCAAAACCGCAATCCACTAGGTGGACCTATACTACACTTAAATTATATGGAAACACGAATTAAAAAAAAAAACAAAACAAAAAAAACGGTAGATAAGACTGATATAATTTCTAAAAAGTAAAAAGGCAAGCATTCCTTTTATAAGATTGATGTATATTTTACTGAGATAAAGACAGTCATACTTTTAACCAGCACATTATTGCAGGTAAGAAAAGGATTTTGTTATGCAGATGCTGAAAGCAACAGTACCAAGAGGCTGTACCAAATATATCTGTGTGTGAGTGAATGTGAGTGTGAGAGAGATGCGAATAAAAGTTCGTCAGAGTTTCATCTGAATACACTTCCTCTCCACTATAAGTGTAGCTGTGAAGTCATTCAGTAGACTGTATTGAAGAGTGTGTACGGTGTGTATCAGCAGTCCTGCTGTAGCTGTGTGTAGTGTGTGTGTTTATCTGCTCCTTGTGCTCCACGCTGCTGATGGTGAGTGTTACCTTCTCTCTACAGGTGTAGACAAGTGAAGAAACACGTCACCGGGAAGCGACCTGGATGAGGTTTGAGGACATGTAGCTCGATATCTGACTTATTTACAAATCCTATTAGCTATCGTTGCTGTTGGCTTCCAGTGTTTGTTAGCAATGTTAGCAGCTTTTGTTCTAAACTAAAGGAGAAAAATATGGACTCCAAACATATCTTGTCCACCTGGGTTAAGGGAGAATGAAGTCATTTTGTTGACTTTATTTGTTAAGTGGCACTGAAATCTGCGCTGTGTTTCGGTCCGGTAGAGAGGAACCGGTGCTAATTACTTGCTAATTAGTTACTTCAGACCAGCATACGATAGGAATTGTAGGGACATTACTAAAACTGATGAAATTAAGAGTATTGTGACTCTTACAAGCATCATTTTTGCCCTATAACTCTGTACATTTACAAAAACAATTTGTTTTTTTTTTTTATCATGGTGTGGTATGTGAAATGTGCTCACTTGTTTATTTCTGTTTGTGTTATTTATTCCTCGCTTGTTCATTCTGTGTATGATGCAGCTCTTGTCCACTACCCACTTCTGTATCCAGCTACCTGTGACCGAGGTCACACCTCATTGTGGTTGATTGTGTATGTGGTACAGTCCTGTACATGTGGTGTGTGATGTATGTGTTTGGTGCTTCTGTGTGTTTGCCCAAGTGGGGAGTGTGGGTGGGTTTGGGGGAGAGACTAAAGAGAATTCTGATCTCATGAATTTTGACCTACCCATAATATCCCTTATTGAGCTAGCAGTCAAACAAGATGGTATTATTCTATTTTACTGTGGAGACCAGAGGAGGGGCAGAGCTCCCTAGCTGCAGGTTAAAGAGTTGGACTGGTACTGAATAAATCCATTTCCATTAGCAGGTCTCCGCTATCAGGACTTCCCAGAGGGTTTCAGCCAGACAGCTGTCTCCCACTGTGAAGACAGTTTTTTACCTGTTTATTATGGTTTACCCCCGTGCTGCTCAGGGACACTGACTATAGTACTTGCTGACACTTCCTACAGTGTAGTGACTCCAATTAGGCTAGAGTCCTGCTCAGCTTTCCTGAAACACAACCCATGCTTAACGACATGGTCAACTAAAGTGGCCCAGATCTCATCCGTGATGGTTGCTCTTCCTCCCCCTCATCCTCTTCCTCATCCTCGCTCTCCAGTACTGACCTCCATTGATATCCAACCAAGATATCGAGCCTGTGGCCTCTTTATAGTGCTCAGGTTCTGATTTCTAAGTGTCATTAGTAAAATTTGTCAAATGTCTTCACCTATGAGTACTGGGTTTGATTAATTGATAAATGGATGCATCATTTGCATTTGAGGGTTTTCCATAAGAAACACGTATTTCTGTTGAATGATGTGTCCAATATAGAGAATTGTGTTTAGCGTATTGAAAAAAAATGTGTTTTAGATATACAAAATGAGTGTAAATCAGAGAAGGTGCTTTTGGTTTAGTATAACAGGTCAGGAAATGGGCTACGTGAGTTAGTGGTTTCAATTATTGTGTCTCATGCCCCCGTTTTTGTGTCTTGCAAAAAACCTGTAATATCACAAAAACAGTACAGTTTCCCAGCAAGGACCTCTTCCTCCTTTGAGCACTGTTTAACAATTTAACAATACATAACTCACACAAACACACACACACACACACACAAACAAAAACATGCACAGCTCCTGCATGATGGCCAGATCCACATCTGAAGTACTTGGAGAAAGAGACAATTTTACCCACACAGTAAATGTACATTCAAAGGGATACTTGTAGATGCAAAAACACCCCCTCCCCCACCCTGCCCTGTTCTCTCTCTCTCTCACACACATACACACACACACACACAGACACACACACACTCTCTCTCCATGTTGGGTGCTTGGGCTTCGAGTTCTCCTATGTTGTTCCTCTTATCTTAGATGCTTAGAAAAATTTACAAATAAAAAATGAACAAATGAGAAAAAAACTAAAACCATAAAGACAGTACAATTTCCCAGCATGCACTTCTTCCTCCTCACATATGGATTACTAAACTTGGTGCACTTTAGCAATACATAAATAACACACACACAGACATGCATATGCGCATGCTTCGTTTTGGGTTCGTGAGCTTAAAATTCTGCTGTGCTGTTCCTCTGAGTGGTGTGTGAACGACATGTTTACTTCTTTCACTCACGCATGAAGACGGTCAAAGTCATCAAATCCACATCAGTGACAGAGATTCAGCTCTAAACTTCATGGTTTAATCAGTCACTCACTAACTGACTCTGGCAGCATAAATTCACTCCAGTGACTGTTTTCTTATTTAGTCCCAAGTTGTTCTGATGTCACCATAGTCATAGCTACCAGTTTACAGATGTGAGAATTCCCAGCATGCACCGCTTCCTCCTCACATATGTATTGCTAATCTGGGTGCACTGGGTGCTACGTGTGAAATGTGCTCACTTGTTTATTTCTGGTTGTGTTATTTATTGCTCATTTGTTCATCAATTGGTCAGGAGGCTTGGACATCCCATGCTACTGCTGCACACACACACACAAAACACACACTGTTTCTGTTAGTGGTATTTTTTTCCTCACTTGTTCATTCTGTGTATGATGCAGCTCTTGTCCACTACCCACTTCTGTATCCAGCTGCCTGTGACAGAGGTCACACCTCATTGTGGTTGACTGTATATGTGGTACAGTCCTTTACGTGTGGTGTATGATGTAACGGTTTGGTGCTTCTGTGTGTTTTACTAAGTGGGGAGTGGGGGTGGGTTTCAGGGAGAGGCTACAGTGAGTTCTGATCTCATGTATTCTGCCAAGCTCATCATATCCAAGACGATGCTACTCTGTGTTACCATGGAGACCTGAGGAGGGGCAGAACTCACTACCTACAGGATAAAGAGTTGGACTAGTGATGAATAAATACATTTGGCAAGACAAGTGAGGTATCCAGGTCCAGCTTTATGATGGGTGTGAAGACCCATTGTGCAGAAAATGCAAAAATTAAAAAAAAAAAGCAAATTCATTAGAATGGAAACGCATGTGCTACAGTTCCGAAATGAAGTGCAACTTCAGAAATGCTGCAAACTCAGTCACGACACAATGGAACTGTTTTCTGAAGTTGCATCACATTATTCAAAATGATGTGTGCTATATTTTGGAAAAGTGTTTTCTGAATTTGTATAGCGTTCATGAATTTGGATCAAGTTTGTAAACTGTAGCACGTGTGTTTACCTTCTGTGTTCTTGAAAAGAAACAGTAAATCAAACATGATGTGGAATACAAGTGTAGCAACAAGAGTGAAGGTGAAGTAGGTGAGACACTGATTCAGAGATGGAACTGCACCTTAACAACCACAGCACCACAAAAGGTACCAAATACAAACAGTGCAGACTGACTCTGCTTATTGGTTTTGCCAAAGTCATATCTGGGCCCCTACCATGAAAAACTGAATGTCACTCACTTTATTGAAATAAATAATTTTTAAGTAATATGTAATTATTGTTACATTTTCAAAACACATTGTTTACTCTCCCATTTCTTACAGTCCATATATGGAATATAATCTGTAAAAATAGCCTGTTTTGAAATCACTGTTTCTCTGATGTCATGAGAACCAGCTCATTTACTTATCTCTGCCTCTTTGGCCTACAGCAGTTTAACCCCTAACACCTACATTGCAGTTCTCAGACATATTTCAGCTCTTAGTGCTTTTTAAATGAAGCACAATACAGGGCAGCCAATCAGAACAGAGCTCATTTATCTTACATCTTAAAGGCACAGCAACAGAAACTGCCTGTTTAATTCCAAGGGATAAAGAGAGGTTGGAAAATAGCTGTGTAAAACTGAATTATGACTCTTTTTGGAAGATAACGCCACAAAAACATTGTAAGAGGACACCAAAGAAAATTATAAAATAAAGGAAAAATATAAGACACTGTTTCACTGTTATATTTAGTCTGTATGTGAGAGAGAAAGATGGGGAGGAATAATTTATTTTGCACTTGAACACACTTCCCCTCTACTGTGGACATTAGTGGGTGGAGAATTTCAGTGGAGTTCTACTGAGAGAGTTGTAGAGTTCCAGGTCATAGTTGTGTGGTGATTCCCACAGGCAGACTGTAGTCTGCGCTGCAGTTTTTGGAGCGTTCAGTACACTGTAGTTTTGTAGAGTGTATAAGATGTGTAGCAGCGTTACTGCTGGAGTTGTGTGTAGTGTGTTGTGGAATGCAGCTGTTTTTTTATCTGCAGATGTGTCTTTACTTCCTTTTTGGTAATGATGTGCAGACGAAGTCCTGTGAAGCCTTTGGGGTTCTTCCTTATTGTACTGCTGAATGATTCGAAGCTTTGGAGCATTGAAAGCTGGTGACAAAACAACGACACCTGGTGGTTCTCAGAAATTACTGCAGCCATTGATTCAAAACTGCGCAGAACTATGAACTATACAATACTCCATCATCAAAAAAATGATGATCAGTAATGATGTTTAGTAATTAAATTCTGCAGTAATTTGTTTAAAATCATTGTTTCCCTTTTTATGTGAAAACATAGTACAAAACTATACTGGGAGACAACAGGTTGACGTTATGAAACATTTACCCTCCCTTTTGGGTTCTATAATTTGCACATTTCCAATTTTTTAATAAAAAGATAAAGCTTCCAAGTTATAGGACAGTGCCAAACTTATGAAACAGTCTCAACTTCATCCTGTGATCTGTGATGTTTGAAGCTTCAAAGAAGATTAGTCTCATGTTATTAGTAACTTTAGTGGTAATAACTTTAGTGGGAAGGGAGAGGGAGAGAAGGAAGGAGGGAGAGCGAGAGAGAGAGAGAGAGAGAGAGGGAGGCAGAGACAATCTATAATCAATATAATCAGACATTTAAATCATATAACTTGATGGTCATGCATACATCATACCAACATCTATTGGGAAATCTCTTAGTGATTTCCAGTACCATCATCAGTTGGCTGGTACCATCAGTACCATCAGGTGACTGGACCTGCAGCAATTAAGTATGTCATATATAATAGTTAAGTATGTCATATATAATAATAATGGAGTATGTCATATAATAATAATTAATTATGTCATATGTAATAATAGCCATTTTACATGTACATGTGCAGCCATGTTTAATAGTGAAGGCCTTTATCTGGTGTGTTTCTGCAGGTTGCATGTTGGTAGGGAATCTGAGGACAGACGACATCACTGCATACGCAGGAGACTCAGTACTGCTGCCCTGCTCCTGTACTGACCCACATGCCAAACCTGAGAGTTTCACCTGGCAGAAATTCCAAGACTTAAGTCACACTGTGATCTCCACTGTGAGTGAACAGTACAGAAACAGAGTTCAGCTGGGTACTGTTCACTCTCCAGGAAATCTCTCTCTACTCATATCACACCTGACTGAAGAGGATAAGGGAGTCTACAGGTGTTATCTTACAAACCAGAAATATAAAGACATCAGACTCACCGTTAAAGGTAAAACACTGTTTTTGATCCAAATCCAACTGCAAATGATAAATCCAGCTTTAAGGTTTTCTTAGGTATCCACACTAGCAAAGTCTTGGTTGTCTGAGTTACTTGTAGACTTTCTGCTGTTATATTTGTTGTTGTGCTGTCATCTGTGCACATTACCAGTAACGTTTAGTTCAGTGATGGTCAAATACTCCTTTAATTGTAACAAATATCTTGTGCAGTTCAAGTAAGAATTTCTCAGGTTTTTAACACACATGCTTCTTTGTTTTGGATTTTCTGTTCCGACCCCTCGTTTGGTTTTCCTGTCACTGTTTTCATCTTTGTCTAGTTTGCATTCGTTAATCTTTGTATAAATATCCCTTGTTTTATCGTCTTGGCTGTGGGTCTTTGAACGTGCGCGGTCTCGTCCTCCCGTGAGTTTATTGTTGTTTGGTAACGTTATTAGTCTGCTCGTTATTCTAGTGTTTACTGTTTAACTTCCTTCTTGGTAATGATGTGCAGACGAAGTCCTGTGAAGCGTTTGAGGTTCTTCCTTATTGTACTGCTGAAGGACTCGAAGCTTTGGAGAATTGAAAGCTGGTGACAAAACAGCGACACCTGGTGGTTTTCAGAAATTATAGCAGCCATAGATTCAAAACGGCGCAGCACTATAAATAATACAACACTGCACCGCCTTCATATGTCATAAAAAAAATGGATGATCAGTAATGATGTTTAGTAATTAAATTCTGAAATAATTTGTGTAAAATCATTGTTTCCCTTTTATGTAAAAACAACAGGTTGGCGTTATGAAACGTTTACTCTCACTTTTACCTTCTATAATTAACGCATTTCCATTTTTTTTAGTAAAAAGATAAAGCTTCCAAGTTATAGGACAGTGCCAAACTTATGAAACAGTCTCACCCTCATCCTGTGCTTCAGTGACATCTGAAGCTTTGACCTTCATTAGTCACGTGTTGTTAGTAACTTTAGTGGTAATATTAATGGTATTATTCACTTTAGTGCTAATAGTAACTGATACAGGCTTCGGTACACAGTGCGATACGAGCTTTGATGCCTTAGTATTAAATGTTACATCACAATTTTATTGTTTCTGCACAGTTCCTGTATCGTTTTTCTCCCTTTTTGGTGTTCCATTTAATCAGTGTTTAGTTTGCATCATTTGGTTAATTTTGCCGTTGTGTCCACCTGTTTTGCAAATGAAGAACTTTCGTTTACACATGTGCGTCAAGTCCTGTCTGCTTCTGCGTTACATTATCGTTCTGAAAACTGCACAGTGTGCAGATCATTAATGTAGGTGGACCAGCTGGATCAAAATCACTAATGTGTTCTTATTTTAGCTTTTTGATTTGAAACATCCCTCGACTTTGACACACATTTATTAACACATAACACTTACGACGACGGCACTCACACAACATAAACAGATAACACGAATACATGTAACACTGGCAGGAACATGACGGCAACATGAACATATACGTTTAACATGAATACACGTAGGACTAGCAACACAAACAATGACCAACACTAATGCACACACCAACAGGGGTTTAACTACACACAGACACACACAACATTAAACCAGGGGCAGGTGTGTGCCATCATGGGGGCGTGGTTACAAAACAAAAAATCACTTCAACTGCAGGCGGTGGGCCGTACCACGTGACCAGTGGCGAGGGGAGCGTTCCGTGACAATTGCTGACTTAATATAAAGAATTCTAGTGAAGGCTTCCACACTGATGCGCTATCAGAGTTACATATATTGTCTCTGACCTTTATTTAACTGTTAGTTTTGTGGCATTACTTAAGACATTCACAATCATATAAACATCAAAATGGAACACTTTATTTCAGGACCAGGGCAAACGCATCACTTTCAGTACAAAGTAATTTACAACAGAGTCATATGGGAGTTTCATTTCAGCTTCATCACCCAGTTTCAAGAACAGGAAGGTACTGCATGGTTTGAGGTGCTCACATCTGTTTAGTTTTACTAGTTGCCTCACTTGCTAAGCGACATCTGATCATTATTATCACATACCGAATGTCTTCTATTGGTGTGGTTCTGTAGGCTGTATACTGGAACATCACAGGAACTCCGAAATCACTGCATACACAGGAGACTCAGTACTGCTGCCTTGTTCCTGCACTGACCTACACACCAAACCTGAGTTTCACCTGGAGGAAATGCAACACAAACAGAAACTCATGGAATGTGATCTCCAGTGAGAGTGAACAGTATAGAAACAGAGTTCTGCTGGGTACTGTTCATTCGCCAGGAAATCTCTCTCTACTCATATCACAGCTGACTGAAGAGGATGAGGGAGACTACAGGTGTTATATTAAAGACAATGAATACACATACCTAAGACTTTATATTTCAGGTAAAACATTATTAGCAACCACATTCCTAATACCATTGAAAACCTCGTAAGTCGATTTAGCCTGGCTCTCCACCATGAACTTACTTTTTAAACATACAAATAAATGTAATATAAATACGTTCACCACACACTTTATTAGACACACATACCTCACATTTTACTAAAATTCAAAAACAGCACATTTAAAAATAGAGAAACACCATTACATATTTATGTATCTATCATGTGGACCACATTATCCTCAGATATTAGTCACCAGACATCCTCTGTCACCAGTCTAGAAAAGTTAAACACAACTAACATACATTTCACCTGCCCTCACTGAAAACTTTCAGTACCTCTAATAAGTGATGAATGTGTAGGTATAATTACAGACTGTGTCCACCTGGTGTCTTACACAGTTTGTGTGTCACCCGGCACCCAGGACATCACTGGTCAGTTTCTGACCACAGATGTCCCAGTATATGTGGATACTGAACCATTCTGCACACGTCAGTCCTCTGCACACGTACAGTGCTGGAGGCTTGGTAGTGGGTGTTGTACTGGTATGACTGGTTCAGGTACAGCAGTGTTACTGGATTCAGTGCTACTGGTAGGTTGAGAGTGTTCTGCCAGTGAAAGATATCCAGCCAGCAGTGGTTCAGTGGTCAGACACTGACCATGACTGGAGTTGGAGGATGGTTAACACTAACTGTGTATTACACCAGATGGGCTAGAACCACTGACTCTACAAGATTCTTCTAATCCATTTATATTTTAATGCATGTGACAGAGAGCATAAACTTGCATAAATTCTGTAACAAAAGGATGTTAAACATTTCCCAAATGTATTTGTTTTGTCTTCATATGATGGTTCAAAGAATAATGTCACTGGTTGTACAGGTTACTTCATAACAGTAGTGTAACATGTCAGTGTTTCTGCTCTCTCTAGTCTGCAAGGATGTTGTGAATCCTCCCACAGTGCTGAGTGAATACGTGGGAGGGTCTGTCCTGCTGCCGTGTTACTGCACTGAACTGCTGGCCGAGCCAAAAACCATCAGATGGAGTTTTATAGAAGAATCTAATGTCATCTACCCAACTGACCAGACAAACCGTTACACTGATAGAATTAAGCTGGTTGCTGCTCCAGGAAATTTCTCTCTATTCATATCTGGTCTGACTAAAGAGGACGGGGGACAGTACAGGTGTATCATCAGCAGTGATTATCTTATAGAGGTCAAACTCCAAGTAACAGGTAAACCAACCTCTTGTGTATTTAATGTATGAAATGTTGTTGACTGCATATAGTGACTGATCTGTACCAATAACTACTGTACTACATAAAACAAAAAATCTATCCAGCGGCAGGATCTGCAGTTCTACTTCTGTCTGTTTCTAGTTACATCTTCTGTTTGTATTTGTATTTCATGCCTGTAGTTAATGACTCTTGTCTTCTGTCCTGTTTAGGTTCTAGTCAGTTGTATACCCATATTACACACGACTTGTTTAGTTTCCTTATTTAGTTACTACTGTTCTCATTTGCTCTAGAGAGAGGGGGAGAAAGAGAAAGAGGGAGAGAGAGAGGGGAGGAGAGAAAGAGGGAGGGAGGGAGGGAGGGAAGGAGGGAGAGAGGAAGAGACTCGACCCAGGAGCCCCTAATTCATTCACTCCCAAAAAGAGAGAGAGAGAGAGAAAGGGAGAAATGGAGAGTGAAGGAGGGAGGGGGAGAGAGAGAAAAGGAGGGAGGGGGAGAGGGAGAGATAGAAAGAAAAAGAAAAAAAGAAAAATAAGAGCAGAGAAGAGTCTCCTCTCACAGCTGGTGCTGTTCATTAACACACACTAACACTAACACATCAGGACCAGTCCGAAGTACAATCAGACCAAACCAAATTATTACACTTCACAAACTAAACTACATCACCCACTGGAACACAAACACAAGCACAAAGCAAAATGCAGCGTTATCTGGCCCTAAAACGTCAGTACACTGTAGCAGACGACCTGTACACAGTGACTGACATTAAACACAGAACCACGTTGACAAAGTCCAGACTCAGAGAACACAGCCTGGCCGTCCAGACCAGCTGATATAAATGTCATGGCTGCCCAGAGACTCTGTCAGCAATGTAAATATGACACTGTAGAGACAGAGCTGCACTTCCTCACTGAATGTGAAAAATTCATCCAAATACGGAAAATTTACTTTACAAAATCTGAGACGATCCACCCCAACTTTAAGTGTCTGTCTAACACTGAAACTGCCCATCCTACTGGGCGAAAAGAAGGAAAGCAGCGCTTTAGCTGGGTGATGCATATCTGCCTGCCATAAGATGAGGGACAGTGATTAACCCACCCAAACACACACACACACACATGCATACACACACACACACACACACACACACACACACACGCATACACACACAGTTTATAAAAGTTACCTAACTATTTATTATTATTAACTATTTATTATTTTACATCCTTATTATTTATTTATTTATCTTTCTTTTCACTTCTTCCCTTTTACTTCTTCCAATTATTATTATTTCAGACCAATTACAGTTTCTCTTCAAGTCTGCTTGGCCAAACTGTACATACATCAGTTCTGTAGTACAAAATCTAAACATGTTAAATACATAACAGCCCTGAACCCTCATTTATTATAACTGATCACACTTTTCTAATCTTGCAGAGGCTCCATATAAACCTGTAAATCTTACTGCATTGGACACTGACACAACAAGTCCAACAGCTTCAACTAAACCTACTACTACAATGACGTCTCCAACAGGTTAGAAGACATTCAGTCCATCATCTACCAATGGAGGTAACACACATTGGTTTAACGAGTGCGGGGCAGGATGCAAGCGTGATTTATCTTTGATGCGGTTTTAAATGAAAATGAAAGCACACATGAACATACCATGTGAACGTCGCATACACAGAGTAATACATGCGATTAATGCAAAATAACTGACATTAGTGTTTGGAAAGGTTCAGGCTTTATATGGGAAATAATGAGGGTGAGACTAGACCCTATGGCCAGCTAAGTGAAAGAGGAAACACAGGACCCCTGTGTGATGGTGGTGAGGGGTATTACGGTAGCACCCACACCCCCCTTAACACGGGGCTCCTGTGTGATGGTGGTGAGGGGTATTACGGTAGCACCCACACCCCCCTTAACACGGGGCTCCTGTGTGATGGTGGTGAGGGGTATTACGGTAGCACCCACACCCCCCTTAACACGGGGCTCCTGTGTGATGGTGGTGAGGGGTGTTACAGTAGCACCCACACCCCCCTTAACACGGGGCTCCTGTGTGATGGTGGTGAGGGGTGTTACAGTAGCACCCACACCCCCCTTAACACGGGGCTCCTGTGTGATGGTGGTGAGGGGTGTTACAGTAGCACCCACACCCTCCTTAACACGGGGCTCCTGTGTGATGGTGGTGAGGGGTGTTACAGTAGCACCCACACCCCCCTTAACACGGGGCTCCTGTGTGATGGTGGTGAGGGGTGTTACAGTAGCACCCACACCCTCCTTAACACGGGGCTCCTGTGTGATGGTGGTGAGGGGTGTTACAGTAGCACCCACACCCCCCTTAACACGGGGCTCCTGTGTGATGGTGGTGAGGGGTGTTACAGTAGCACCCACACCCCCCTTAACACGGGGCTCCTGTGTGATGGTGGTGAGGGGTGTTACAGTAGCACCCACACCCCCCTTAACACGGGGCTCCTGTGTGATGGTGGTGAGGGGTGTTACAGTAGCACCCACACCCCCCTTAACACGGGGCTCCTGTGTGATGGTGGTGAGGGGTGTTACAGTAGCACCCACACCCCCCTTAACACGGGGCTCCTGTGTGATGGTGGTGAGGGGTGTTACAGTAGCACCCACACCCCCCTTAACACGGGGCTCCTGTGTGATGGTGGTGAGGGGTGTTATAGTAGCACCCACACCCTCCTTAACACGGGGCTCCTGACGTGCATAACAGTTGACAAGGGAGCCCGAGCCCGGCGTCACACAGCAGGGTGTGGAGAACCTGGACAAGGACAGGTGGAAAAGGAGGAAAAAAAGGGGCAAGTCCATCGGGTGAGGGGTGGAAACAGGACTTTGTACCACAACCAGAGACCTGACAGCAGGCTGGACAGGAGACGACTGGGTTCCAGCTTGGGCAGTGGGATGGACGGGAGCCCGTCTGAGAGTAGGAGCAGGACCCTGCATAGGCCTGGACCGGGAGACGGGCAGGACAGGAGACGGGATAACAGCAACCCGAACCACAGCTGGGATTGGGACAGTTACAAAGATATGAATGGGAACAGACAAAGGCAGACACTGGGACTGGTAGGGTAACAATGAAAAGTCGTGTCAGTCCAAGCACAACAGAGATGTGACAGGAGGTGGCCAGGCCAGGAATGAGGGAGCATGTCTGCAGAGAGAGAGAGAGAGAGAGAGCGAGAGAGAGAGAGAGACCCCCCCCGGGACAGCTATTCTGCTCAGGTGAAGACTAATCCACTCCATGAGGACTTGACCCAGCAGTCCCTGTTTCATTCACTCACAGAAAATGACTGAAGGACACACTGCACCTACAGAACCTGTAACCTCACACTTAGCCATCCTATTAACCACCAGTAACACAGTGAACCGAAGACTTTTGCTTTTACAAACTGTACATACATCAGTTTTGTAGTACAAAATATAAATGTAAACATGTAAAACGCATGAAAGCACAGAACCTTCAGTACTTTCAACTCATCATATTTTCTATTCTTGCAGAGGCCCCACATTCATTCTGTTCATCAACTACCACTGAATTTAAGATGCATTTGTCTAATAATATTCTCCCATCAACTCCATAAAATGATTCCCCACTATATACTACTACTACGAATACTAATAATAATAATAGTAGTAAACGACATTTAGTTTAACATTTAGTTTAAGAGGGAGTGTTTGGAAGAGTAAACAGTTCACAGCTGTGCTAAATAAATGTATTCTGCTGCTGTGTAAGACTGGGGTCAGTGTTTGTTGTGTTGTTACAGTCTCTCCTCAGACTCTGCCCTACATCCCCTTTGCTTTGGTCACTGTGATCTTCCTCCACATTATTGTGGCTGTGGTTTATTACACCAAAAGATTAAAAAAAAAAAAGGTAAAAATCTCATTAGCAAGCTTTTATAATCAGATTGTTTTCTCATTGTGTCCATTAACATCCATTTTACCATGTGCAGAGTCAGATCCTGAATGAACTGAGTTGTTCTTGTTCATGTGACCTGCTTCAGTGTCAGAAATGAGCAGAGTTCACTATAACACTGCTGGTGGAGATGGAACAGCTAGTCTGCAGTAGAGAAGAAAACCAAGAGAAATCAACAGACCAGCTACAGACCTACACACCTGTTTAACAGACCTGCCACACACATCTGATCAGCGTTAAGTGGCACTGAAATCTGCGTTGTGGTTCGGTCCGGTAGAGAGGAACCGGTGCTAATTACTTGCTAATTGCTAATTAGATACTAGCATAAAGTAGGACTTGTAGGGGCAGGACAATCTAGAACTAAATTCTGACTCCAACAAGCATCATTTTTGCTTGTCTGTAAAAAATGTATTGCGTCTGTAAAAAATGTATTGCGTTTTATTATTACATTATCGTATTTTTCCCAAAGAATATTTT
This sequence comes from Electrophorus electricus, assembly GCF_041902795.1. NCBI lineage: Eukaryota > Metazoa > Chordata > Actinopteri > Gymnotiformes > Gymnotidae > Electrophorus > Electrophorus electricus. Next base: position 16,068,408 of record NC_137498.1, read on the forward strand.
TTCCTGCATTTTATGTGTGTATTTCTATTGAAGGATTTTTTGAAATTTGAATTTTAAATAGCATCATATTTTTTTTCTGTTCTTAATCATGTCTTTTAAAGTCAAATGCCAAACTTTTGGCTGTACGCATCACTTCCACTGTGTATCTATTGTTGTTTCATAAATAAAGAGCCAAAGCAGGACAGAGAGTTGTGGTTTCTGTTTACACCCACTGATAACCACACACATCATGAAGGTGTGTGTGGTGCAGTTTGACAGCAGAATGTGTGTAGAGTGCAGTTCATTGACAGCAGTTGGACATGCCACTATCTGTTGGACATCACTATCTGTGATGTGTCTAGCTGGGGGGGAATTGGCACACACATACATACACACACATAAAAACACATGCACCCACACCCATGCACATTCATACAAACAAAAACATACACACACATACATACACACACATACGGCTGCTTCAGGATGGCCAGACCCACATTTGAAGGACCTGGAGAAAAAAACATAATTTTACACACACACTAAATGTACAAAGTGCTACACTCCTCCCCCCCCACCCCCCCCACACACACACACACTCACAAATATATGCCTGCTCCCGTACATGCGTATGTAGCTACCAGTTTACAGTTGTGAGAATTGTACTCACTTCTTTATTTCTGTTTGTGTTATTTATTCCTCACTGTTTTATTGTTTGTGATGCAGCTCTTTGGTCGCTACACACTTGGTCAAGAAGAAAGGACAGCCAATGCTGATGCACACAAACACATACACACATTCACGCCTACACTAACACATTCATGCATGCTTGCTCGCGCACACACACACACACACACACACACACACACACACACACACACACACACACACACGTGTGCGTCCATGCTTCTTTTTTGGTTTTGTGGGCTTTAGGTTCTGCTGTGATCCAAATATCAACTTCATGTTTTAATCAGTCAATCACTAACTGACTGGCAGCATGGATTCTGTCACATTCACTCCAGTGACTCCAGTTTAAAGACTGGTTTTCTTAATTAGTCTTTTTTGTTTGTTTTTGTCTTTGTGCTCAAAGCAATTAGTTTACAAATGTGAAAATTCCCAAACTTCATGATTAAACCCCCATGTCATCTCTTGGAAAGATTTAAACAAAAATACTGAATGACTGATGGAAATTAAAAAAAAAAAATGTTATTCTCTATACATATGTCCCAGTCAAAAAGTCATCTGCACAGAATATAACACTACTACACAGTGTAGTAGAGTTTGTGGACAAGCATCATCCATCTCGGTTCTCCAAGTCAGTTTCTCCCACAGGATGGCAGTGCCGTCCTGGAGTGATAAAGGCAACATGAGTCAGAGGGAAACACCTGATAGCCAGAGTCCAGACAGTGGGAGGAAGTGGACTGCAGTGTTTACACAGGTATGGTGGACACTCCCCCATCCTCCTCAGTGGGGGGTGATATGAGTAGAGAGTTATTTCCTGGAGTATCTTTAAGATGCTGAACTCTGCCTGTGTAACCCTGAGTCTGGTCAGTGGGGACGATTTCTTTTTCTCTGAAGATTCTTTTAAGAGTGTGTGGTATGTGATGTTCAGTCTAGGAGCAGGTCAGTAGAACAGACCCTCCCACATGAACCTTTTGGTTCCCCAAATTAATGTGCAGTCTGTGAAAAACACCTGATGGAAACAGTTCAAAATTCCCAGGATGAGGATCTCTGCCATCCTTTTTGAGTATCAAACAGGCCTTGACCTCCATAGTAACCCACAGTAACATAAACACTCTTTAGAAACATAGTCTACTGAATGTTCTACACTTACAGTGGAGAGGAAATATATTCAAATGAACTTTTGACAAACATCTAACCCCAACACACACACCAAATATTTTTACCACCATGTGTGGTCAGTTCATTTTACTATCGGTTCAAAGGGATCTTTTCTTCTTATTAATGAAAATAGCACATGCAATTAGAGCAGCTAAAGAACTGGCTAGCTGAGACTTTTAAAAAGTGTTGAACGGATGTTAAGGAGCATTTTAAATTCAGAACATTCTTATTACCCGCAATGCAGTGTGTTAAGTATTTGTATGGTCAACCCTCAGTGAGGAGACCGGTTTCATCTTTGTGAACCTCAGATGCCTGGAAAGAAGTCCTGAGCTGCACACAAGACACTGAGTCAGCAAGCACTCAGAAGTGCTCCAGCTTATTCTCACACAGGGCTTAGAATATATAGACAGCATGAGTGACAAAAAAGAGGAAGAATGTAGTTTTGGCAGACTGCTATCACAACAAACGTAGAAAACCTGCTTGGCAACAATATAAAGTGACTAAAACAACTATAGAATCTCTGCTTGGCAACAGAGCAAAGATAAATGATTTAAAAATAGCTATTATACTGTTTTTAAATGGAACCGTTTGTCAGAGGATATTTGAAGAGTGCTGACAACGGTGTGCAGCTTAGCATTGAAAAGTCATGGAAATACCAACCTGTTCATTGAACAGTTGTGGCATCCACCAGTGTTGATAATTGAGGTGATGTTGGTTAAGTAACGTGTGGCTTATAACGCAAGTTCACGGCTACCAGAGGGAGGCCACAAGCCGGGAGCTAGTCAGGGTTGGTTAGCCTGATCTCCTTCAGGTGGCATCACCCTACATAACAGCTTCATAAAGGCCCCTCTTAGAAAATCTTGTTGTGACACACGTGTTACGTCTGTCAGGGTGCCTCACCCCTGATCAACCTGACCGTCACAGGTTACATATTGAAATTGTGATTGGTGGGTTGTGGGAGTTGTGCATGCAGACAAAACCAGACCGGGGCATGTGGTGCATTGCATTGCTCGTCCATGTTTTCCTCAGTGTCAGTTGGCTGTTGGTTTATGGGGCAGAGTTGGTGGCTCTTAATGAGGGTACAACCTAATCAGAGTGTGCCAAACAGCTAGCAGGAGGCCTGGTTGGCTCAAATGGTCTTCCCACTTTTGTGGTTGCACTAGGAGTCATATGCATTTCACATAGAACTGCAGCTAGCAGTTTTTTGATCATGTAGTCTGTTCATCCCACTATGCCTGACGACCGAGGGTAATAGTGGATGTGAAACTTTGATGCTCAGATGTTTACAGAGCTGATGAGTCATGCAAAACATCAAAGCACTCAAACAGGCAATGTTCAGGATGGTAGAGAAAAACAGATGTCTTTATTGACACCAGTATGGTTTACAACAAAGGAGTTGCCTCGAGAACAACTGCAGACCTTACATTTGGGATCTTCTTTTATCTTTCTTGCTACACCGCCCCACCAAAGTAGAGTGTCACCCTCCAAGGACGCCATTTCTTATTGTCTTATGTCTCAGTGAAATGTTGTCTCTCCAGTCTTAGCCCTCCATTACTTTTTCACACTTATCTGTACCATCTTTGCATTAGAAAAATCATCTTTGTGTGTTAATATCTGCTTTGGTCATTATTTATATTCCAGCATTCAGCCGATATGTGTCATTTCGCCCGATTCCTCCTCACAGTACAGCACCCAGCAGGCTGTTTGTCACCCAACCCAGGGCTCCACCAATCATGAACTTCACGTCAGATCGTCATTACCGGAATATTGAACTCCCCTGTGTACTTGATTATTTAAGCCTGTCTCGAACATTAGGACACTGTGAAGTATTGCCTCTAGAGTCCTATGCATACCGAACGTTATTTGGATTGTTTTTCTGTGTACCGAACCTTGACTTTCTAACAATGTTATGGCCATCTGGTGGTGCTACCACTGCAGTAGGACTACAAGTTCAAATGTAGCCAGTTGTGCTGTTTTGAGTCTGGGCCTACACTGCACTATGTAGTACTGTGCACAGTGGCTTGGTGGTTAGCATGTCTGCGTTTCAGAATTGGTGTCTCAGGAGTTTCTGCATGTCTGCGTAGGTTTCCTCTTTGTTTCCTGGGTGCTTTCTCCCACACGCCAAAAACATGGAGGTTAGGTTGATTGGTTACTCTAGAATGTCCTGGTGTTAATGACTGCGAACTCAGTGGTGGATGGTGCACTGTCCTGGGTGTTGTCCTCTCTCTCCCCTTCCTGTACATGATGCAGTCCCCCGGGGGGCTGTGGTTTCCAGTTGACTGAAGATTGGGCACAATTGACTGCCGATTGCTCTTGTGTACTGAGAAAGGCGCTATATAAGGGTAAAGTCATATCATAGAAAACTCTAGCAATAAATAGACTTGAAACAAAAAAACTTGTGTGTGACCACTGCTCCACCACAGCAGTGCAGAAAGAGTTGCTGTTTCTGGTCTAAAATGGGCTTTAGACTCTGATCTGGTGGACGCCCACTGCGTGAAACCTTGAGAAATGAAACCACAACAGACGTCAGACACCTTGATCTCTCAGACCAGAACAGATACACTTTATTCTGGGGCATTCACAAGATGCTTTGAGATCATCGTTAAACATGGGCGTCCAAACCACAAAAATTAAACATACCATTTTGCATTTTATATATAACAAATGACGTTTAGACTACATTTGTCTAATGAGCTAGCACTGACACTGAAGCGTAGATTTTACCAGATTAAAGCCAGAGCCCTTTTTAGACCATAAGCAGCAACTGTTTCTGCACTGTTGGGGTGAAGCAGTGATCACACACAGTTTTTTTGTTTTGTTTCGAGTCTATTTATTGCTAGAAATTATGATTTTACCCTTATATAGTGCCTTTCTCAGTACCCAGGAATGCTTTACAATCAACACACTGCACCATGTTTTTATATCCTGTCAACACAATCAGCAGTCAATTGTGTACAGCATACTCTCAACTGGAAACCACAGCCCCCTGGGGGACTGCATCGTGTGCAGGAAGGGAAGAGAGAAGATAACACCCAAGACAAAGCACCATCCACCACTGAGCATGCAGTCATTAACACCTGGACAATCCAGAGTAACTTGCGTATCTTGAATATGGTTTCACAGAAGCAGTCGTTTGGGCAGTGTGGGTGTTTGTATCATGAAGCATCGTGTCACAGAACAGGAAATGACAGCAAGATTTCTCAGCAGTCAGAGGATGATGTAGCACCATGTCTGTTCGGGGAAGTCTAAAAAGAACCGCTAATGATAAAATGAAAAGAAGAAATAAGAGCTCTGGCCAAGTTCATTTGTTCCCAGTTCCTCTCTGCTGGGTGGACATTAGGGTCAGGTGGACTGAAGTACTGCTGAGAGACTGCTGGAGTCAGTGTGTGTCCACAGTGGTAGTGGAGTTCTGGGTGTAGAGTTGTCAGTGTGTGCTGGGAGGTCAGTGGTGTTTCCATAGTGACAATGCTGCTGAGTTTGTGTCTTCTCTTCACTAAAGGTGAGTGTGAAATTCTCTTTTAATGCTGAATTCCATTAAATTGTACATTTATTTGTTAATATAAAATGTTATTTAAGCAAGCTGACTTTCTCAGGTAGAACTGGAAAAATATTTTGCTTAAAAAATAATTATTAAATATTTCTGCATATCTTATGATTCCATCTTATGAAGTCTGTGTACTTTTTAATATAGTTAAAATATAATTTATTGGTCTGAGAGCTCAGGATGTCTGACGTCTGCTGCGGTTTCATTTCTCACAGTTCCAACCAGTGGGCAGTGGGTACCAGATCAGAGTCTAAAGCCCATTTTAGACCAGAAGTGACAACCGTGTTGCTTCTGTCCCTCTGCAGCTGAACTGTGGTCACACACTCACAAGCTCAGTTTCCTTCTAGTCTATTTCTTGCCTTATGCCATGACAGGCTTATCAGTGGTTTCTAGCTAGAAATAGTACAAAATACTACTTTTATTCGGTAAAGTGTAGTTTAATAATCAAAACAGCACAACTCTGACTGCTGGGTCTATTCTAACGTGAAATTGGGATAAAGGATGATGCTTTAAACAAAGACTAAAACTAGGACTAGGCTCCAGTGTGTTCTCAATGGCAGGTCTAGTTTGAATTTAATTTAGTACAAAACAGGTTTAGTATGAGTAGGACTGGTATGGTTACTGATAATTTGGGGAATATTGTGTACTGTGAGAAGAGATGTCAGTACTTCACTGAGAAAAGGGACTGCTCATGTACTACCCAAACCATGTCTATGTTCAAAGGCTGATTTACAGAGTTTATCAAAGTTCAAATAGGTTCTTATTGTGAGTAATGCAGGTTTTTGTTGTTTGTTTTTGACTCATTCAGTAAATTCAGAACTTCATATTACTCACAAAAAATCTTAAAGAACTTTTCTACATAAGCAATGGTCCACAAGAAATTATTGTGATGTGGAAACTGAAATACCAAACAAAAAGCAGGTCCTCTCACTATCTATAAATTTTTAAATGTGTGTGTGTGTGTGTGTGTGTGTGTGTGTGTTTGCATGCTTATAGACTCTGAAGACAAAGCACACAGCATTCTGTAGTGACAGTGCATAATAGTTCAAAGTATATTTACCAATAAAACAAATTTGATACAATGAATGAAACATTAAGTACACAGGACATCATAAGACAGTGCAAACATAAAATATATCAAGCTATGAAAAAGTAATGCAAAAATTTGTATGTGCGCAAGCTTTGTGGTGATTAACTCTATAAACTGCATTTTAAAACTATAAACTTAGAAAGAGGAGTTTGAGAATAAGAGTGAGGGGATAGTATGTCTGTTTGTTTCTCTCCTCTACATCAGACTCCACCCCCTTTGCTTTATAATGAGCATGTGTGTCTCCTATATGGTTTCACAGATGCAGCATCATGGTCAGTGTGGGGTTGTGGGATACATTACAAAAGAAGAAACAACCAGAGTCCTCACAGGTCAAAGGACATGATGGCACTGTGTGTGGTTTTGTATGTCTCTGTAAAGCTGGTGATGTGAAATTGAAAAGAAACATAAGAGCTCTGGCCAAGTTCATTTGTTCCCAGTTCCTCTCTGCTGGGTGGACATTAGGGTCTGGAGTACTGAAGTAATGCTGTGAGAGTTCTGGAGTCAGTGTGTGTCCACAGTGGTAGTGGAGATCTGGGTGTAGAGTTGTCAGTGTGTGCTGGGAGGTCAGTGGTGTTTCCATAGAGACAAGGATGCTCAGTTTGTGTTTTCCCTTTACTGTACTTCCTCTCACTAAAGGTGAGTGACATGAAACTGTACATATATGTGCTAATCTAAAAATGTTATTAAAGTGAGTTGAATCATTCAAGATTTATTTGGCTGAATTAGAATCATAACCTGGCTGGTCTTAGAATGAAAAAATATGATTAAATGGTCCAGAATGCAAACAGACTATATCTTTGCATGAATTAAAGTTTATTAATCAAAAATAAATCAAAAAGTCAAAAGATGTTATTTCAGAAAATAAAAAGACAGGTTGGGGAAAATGAAGGGAAAAAAGAAATACAAAATAAATTGGTAAAAAGAGCTGGGAAAAGTTAAAGAGTAGGGCTAATTTTGTTGGAGCGCTTGGCACAGGACAAGGTGCTTTTTATAGCCTGCCATGCTCGTCTGAAGAAGATGCGTACTCTTTTCAACCTCTTGCATTCTGAGCCTTTATATTTGAAATAAAAGTAGAATTTTTAAGCTGGTGTCCATGGAGTGGATGTATGTAAACTCTGATTATTGATGTGGTGCTTTGATGCTACTCACCAGCTGGGGTGTTCTCCACTTTGACTGCCTCTGTAATAGATTCCCCTACTCCACCCAGATCCTCTCTTACATCTACAGATGTTTATTTTTCCCAAAAATCAATACAAATGCAATTACATAATAAAGTACAGGCACATATTTAATGTGAACAAATATCATATCCTACTGTGTGTTCTTAATGGAAAGCTAGATTTATGCAAGAAAGTACATCTGCACCTTCTACATGGGCGCTGTGGTCCAAAGAGCAAATCTCTTCCGTTGACTCTATGATCATAAAGTGTTCAGCAGTTCTGCTCCGGATGGTACGAACCTCCTTACAGTCCTGCTGTTTCTTGGGTGAGAAATGAGAAATAATCACTGATTAATTGTAACGGAAAGGAATCATCCATTGACCCCACCTGGGCAGTGGAAACTCCACTAATGGACAGCATATTTTGGATTGCCATCTGTACAAGTCAGGGAAATGTGAAGGCAAAATAAATAAAACTGTGGATGCATTAAAAAGATGTAGACACTTACACTTTCTCCCAGATTGGCACAGTAATGTTGCTTAAACCAAGCAATGGGAGCAGGGTATCTATGACTCTTCTTGCTTCTGGTGATAATATTAGTAATTAAGTTGTCTCTTGGCATCTAGAAAGGGCAGAAGAAAGCTCTATTGTCACTGAACGATAATAAAGCTGTTTACTTTCTTTTAAAAAGTTTCCATGTTTTTGGACATTAAAAAAAAAACTTTAATTTTTAAGAATTAAAGATTTATTCCTAAAAAGTAATTGAATTTGAAATGAAAATTAGGCTTTGATTACAACACCATTTTCTATAAAACAAGGCTTATTTTACATGCATTTGTGCACAGGATTACCTTTGTACCCCAGTTTCATATCTCTATATGGAAATGAAAAATCAGAGCCTGTATACTTTAAATATGTATATACAGTTATTATGTAACAGAACAAATGGCCACCCGTAGCTCAATTTCTTCTACAAATGGTAATAAATGTGAAACAAAGGTTGTCTGTTGTGCGACAGTGCATAATGGCCACACTCGTGGTCTTGCAGAGGTTTTTCTAAAACAAGCCCATAAGTCACTTTCCCTTGTCTCAGTCAACGTATTTCATCTAATGGAGTTCGGTTACCAGAATATTTTCAGCTACGTCCCCTTTTATTTATCAAGGTTTCCTTTTGTTAGTTCACTCTCTACTCACTTATTCCGCATTGAAAATATTTGTGCGGTCTGTGAAATTAAACAGCTCTGACGGCCCGAGTGCCGCAGGTCCCACAAACTCCCTTGACGTAGACAGACGTTTATTAGACGAACACGAATAACGAACACAGTGGCGCTCACACCAAAAAGGCAAGATGAACATGTACAGCATTGAACACAGCTTACAAACATAAAGTGCACCACGTACGTGAACATTAGCGAACACAGACCGACAGGGATACACACACCAACCGGGGTTTAAACACACACAGACATTAGGAGAATAACGCGCTGCAGGTGTGTGTGACTACATAGTCGTGGTTTCACACAAGACCATGAACTCCCACTGCAAGCGGCGGGCCGTACCACGTGACTAGTGGGGCGGGGAGCTCACTATCAGCCCACTAATTAGTTCTCCGTTCAGTCAAAAGTTCTCCATCATTAAAATGTGTGTTCTCTTTTTAAATTCGCATATTGGCTACTTGTTTATAATACGATTCCGTTATCAAATATTTAGTATCTGCCTTTGTAGATAAAATTAAATTCTACTTACGTTTTGTTTTCGTTTCTCAGTACCTCTTATGCGTGAAGAATTGTTTGTAGTCTCTGTTGATGTTTTGTCTAAAATGATCGTCATCGGCAAATCCACTCAATAAACTGATCTGGGGTCAGAAATAGAATGACACACATTATGACATAATCGAGCGCTAAATTCTGTTCAGTGGTTGTTTAGAACAATGACAGAAGTGCAGCTGAAATGACATTATAGTCTCATATTATAAATCACATTTTAAAATCATTTCCCCCTCTTTACGCTATCATTTTGTTATCAGGCTCAGATTAAAAAATCTAAATAAAGTAAATATAACCTATACATGTAAACTATATATTAATTAATTAGTAATCATTCCACATAGGTACAGTTCACTCACTCTGTATTCGTTATAATCCAAAGTCATTTGAACACTCATTAAGGATCAAAATGCAACCTAAACAACAACAATAATAAATTCTTAAGAAATTATACAATTTTAACTGAAAATTAGGCTAATTGATCACAATACAATGTTCAACAAAACAAGGCTTATCTTTACTCGGGTGTTTCAGTACCAAGGCTACACAGTTATGCAAACACTTTCTTGCATAATATATGCTTATATTATGAAATTGAGCAACTGTAGAAACAGAATTAAATGCTCCATTCATTACCGCTTCAAATGGTTTATTATTTTTTAAAAATATATTTTTTAAAAGTGCAGGATTGTAGCCCCAAAATATATCCTATATGAAGTGACCTGCATTAAGAAATTAATTGTTGATGTCACTTACTATTATTATTGTTATAGTAGTAGTATTTAGTGGGGAATCATTTTATGGTGTTGATTGGAGAATACTATTAAACAAATTAATCTTACCATCAGTAGTAGTTGATGAAATTAATAACTTCTAACCATTTGGAGGTGTCATTGTTGTAGTAGGTTTAGTTGAAGCTGTTGGACTTGATGTGTCAGTGTCCACTGGAGTAAGATTTACAGGTTTATATGGAGCCTCTGCAAGAATAGAAAAGTGTGGTCAGTTCTAAGTATGAACTCTGTTTCTGTACTGTTCACTCTCACTGGAGATCACTTCCCATGTGTTTCTGTTTGTGTTGTATTTATACCAGGTGAAGCTCTCAGCTTTGGTGTGTATATCAGTGCAGGAACAGGGCAGCAGCCTGAGTGCTGCAGCTGATATGCATGAGATTTAACTGCACCACAATAATACATTGATTTCAAGATTTGGTTTTATGACTGATGGCAGTCTAAAAAGTAAATCGTAATTGTTCAAATTCTACCTTATATGTTCAGATAACATGGAGTGCCTCTTATACATTATCAGAAATATATGACATGTCGTCTCTAACTGGACTCCTACTAGATGTTTTCAGTGTTTCTTATAAAGTAGCTACTGAGAAGATATTTGATGATCTACAGATGTAGAGAGAAAGTCAACTCACCATCAGCAGCAAGGAGCAGATAAACACACACCTGCATTCTTACTGAGTTCCACACACTACACACGGCTACAGCAGGACTGCTGATACACACCATACACACTCTTCAATACAGTCTACTGAATGTTCTGATAACTACAGTTACAGTGGAGATGAAGTGTATTCAAATGAAGCTTTGACAAACTTCTATCCCCAACACACAACAAATATAGGGAGGCAGTAGGGTTTTATAAGTTTTTAAAAGTCATTTGGTGTGTCCTCTTTCTTCCTTAACAGTCTCACATTATAAGTGAAAATGTCATCATTCTTACTTAAGTTGGCTCAGTCCGTTGTCACAGAGATGTGGCGGCCCAGTGGGACAGACCCAAAATGACTCCCTAAGTGCTGTTAGTTCAGTCTAGCACACCTGCCCCTTTGTACATGCATCATTTATGAACGTATTTAAATCCCTCTGTCACCGGAGTGGTTGTCGGTCTTTGTTCGTACTCAGGTTGGTGTTAATGGTCGTTTAATAAATGCATGTCTTCGTCAAGAGACGTCTGCGCTTCCTGCGCCTTGCCTTGCGGCACTTGGGCCATCACAACAAACAAAATATTTGTATTTTCTTATACCTGCATGCAGGGGGTGGCATAACGTGAATAAGTGAATAAATCATATAAAAGCAGACATTGTGTTCACTTTGTTTTCAGTAGGCTACACCAAAAGTGAGGAGAAGGCCTTCAGTATTTTGAGGAGTTCCCTTCAGTATTCTGGGAAGAGTCTCATATATAGTCAGGGCCATTGGACCTGGACTTCACCATCTCTCACACCAATCTTATTCCCACTTCCTAAAAAAAGAGAGAAGCCTGCAGCCAAGGGATCAGTTAAGATGAGACAAAGAGCAAACGTAAAAATAATGTATATGTAACATGCTGCAACCGTCCCTGATCTGGGCTGAGACCTTCCCCAAGGTCGGGGTCAGTTGCAACATCTGACTTCTTCGATTCAAATAAATAAGTGGATGTCATGTGTAATCATTTACCATTTTTTCTTCACAAACTCAAATATTTACTGTATAAACTGAAAAATCTTTAGGATTTAGCGTTGTTGTGCATCACTAAACTAATATTTAGTTGTATAACTACTGTTTCTGAGAACTGCTTCACATCTGTGTTGCATGGAGTCGACCAACTTCTGGCTGCTGTAAACAGGTATTCCAGCCCAGGATGCTTTGACAACTTTCCACAGTTCCTCTCCATTTCTTGGTTTTGCCTCAGAAACAGAATTTTTTATGTCCCCCTCAAGTTTTCTATCGGATTAAAGTCCGGGGATTGGGCTGGCCACTCTGTAACTTTAATTTTGTTGGTCTGGAACCAAGATGCTGCTCGCTTACTGGTGTGTTTTGGGTCGTTGTCTTGTTGAAACATCCATTTCAAGGGCATTTCCTCTTCAGCATAAGGCAACATGACCTCTTCAAGTATTTTGATATATGCAAACTGATCCATGATCCCTGGTATGCGATAAATAGGCCCGACACCATAATAAGAGAAACATCCCCATATCATGATGCGTGCACCACCATGCTTCACTGTCTTCAGAGTGTACTGTGGCTTGAATTCAGTGTTTGCGGGTCATCTGACAAACTGTCTGCGGCTCTTGGATCCAAAAAGAACAATCTTACTTTCATCAGTCCACAAAACGTTTCTTCATTTCTCTTTAGGCCAGTCCATGTGTTCTTTGGCAAATTGTAACCTCTTCAGCACATGTCTTCTTTTTAACAGTGGGACTTTGCGGGGGCTTCTTGCTGATAGATTAGCTTCACACAGGCGTCTTCTAATTGTCACAGTACTCACAGGTAACTTCAGACTGTCTTTGATCACCCTGGAGCTGATCATTGGCTGAGTCTTTGCCATACTGGTTATTCTTCAATCCATTCAAACGGTATTCTTCCATTTTCTTCCACATCTCTCTGGTTTTGTTTTCTATTTTAAAGCATTGGGGATCATTTTAGCTGAGCAGCCTATCATTTTCTTTATATCATTTTCACTTCTTTACATGTTTTCCCCTCTCCAATCAAAGTTTTAGTCAAAGTATGCTGTTCTTCTGAACAATGTCTGGAACGACCCATTTTTCTCAGATTTTCAGAGAGAAATGCATGTACATGTGTTGGCTTCATCTTTAAATAAAGGCCACCTGATTGACATCTGTTTTTTCACAGAAGGAATGACCTCACTAATTGAACTCCACAGTTATTATTTTGAACACACCCATTTCAATTAATTATTCAATTACACACCTACTGGTAAATTATTTACCATGTAGTAATATAATTTCTACCAAAAACAGTGATTGATATGATTAGTCATGTTGGACTGCTATTATTTCATCTCCCTTTGTAACTCAGTACAGTAAGTGATGTGGAGTCTGAGCTTCCTAGACACCACCATCTCCACTGATTTCAAACTAGAGATCACAACAGCCATAATCAAAAACGTTCATCAGTGTATCAGGAGCTGCTTTGTATCAGAAACTCACCATGGACTCCACACAACTAGGGAACGCCACACACTATCTGTATAAAACCCTCTGCTCAGGTATTTGTTACTGCTTCAACAAAACCTGAACTTCACAACTTGTGTTTCCCAAAGATGGTTTTCCTTTAAAAAAAATTTAAAACCATAAAAAAGTGCTGTATGTGATATATGTGATCCTTTATTTTAACTATATTGTACTAATTGTATTGTATCATCTGAACCCCCCTCAGATACAAAGTAGCACTCACTTGAACATGTGAACAAAGCACAGCAAAACAATCCTGTAAACAAACACACACACACACACACACACACACACACACACACACACACACATACACACACACACCATGGAAGATTTGACCTTGAAGGACATGTGCCAGTAATGATGTGGAGGTTGTTTTTCTTATGTTACAGTGGATGGTATGTGAGCATTCACCTGTGTCTCCTGCTCTCTCTTCTCTTCTGTTTGCCCCTTTCTTAGCCTCGTTTGTCCATGTCTCTGGACTACATTAGAAAACCAGACAGTGTGACCCACAACTTGTATGCATGCATGCGTGTGTGTGTGTGTGTGTGTGTACCTTTGTATCTCCAGCACAAGACCCCCACGAGACCCAGCAGCAGGAGGAGGACAGCTCCCACAACAGTAGTCATGAGGATATATGATAGATCACCAGCAGGGTTTTGGACATCTGAAGGCAAACGTTATACAAATGTTATGTGTATTTGTGTGCGTGTTAGTGTTTGTGTTTTTACACAGCATGCATTTTAATTGCTTTTTAAGATATTAGGAGACCATGTTGATATGCAGTAAATGCATGTTACCGTCAGTCAGAGTCTTTGCACTGTCAGTAGTGGAAGCGTCAGCTGGAGCCTTTGCACTTGTTTTGCCATCAAATCTTGATGTAAATTCTGTTGTTGAGATTCCTGGAGAGGGAGATGTGTTTGTTAGCATAAGATGGTGTACTGCTTTAGTACTAGCAGTACTAGGGTAGCAGTACTGAGTCTCCTGTGTGTGCAGTGATGTGTTTTGTCTCCCTGTTGTTTTTTAATTGCTCAATTTAATACTGATTTAATACTCAACCTGTAGAAACACACCCTACTGTCATACTCCATCACATTTGCTTGTTAAATTAATAAATATTTACTCTAATATTATATGATTTTTAGCATTGTTCTAATGACATTCACTATCCTTATAACAATGATAGTTATAAGGTGTAACTGAGCAAATTGGTTGCTCCATTTAGGTAACAATTTGAGCTTTGTTTGATATTAAGTACCAATTTAACAATTTTTTAATATTTGATCAGAATCTACATTTCAAATTTACTAACATGTTTGTTAAGAGTGGTCTTCATAAGTCCTTCATAACAGCTAACACAAACCTAAATACACTTTTATAAAGGCTGATTCTGACAGACAGCTGTCATACAGTCTTCTCTTCATAACACAATACTATCAGTTGATTAGTTGACATAACACTTCATTCAAGGGCTATAGGTTGTTTTTTTGTTTGTTTTGTTTTTTTACCTAAGTTTTAAATATGTTTCCAGTTAAAATAACATAACGGGACCCCCCAGCAGACAGAGTCGGCTGAGAATGAGGATGGCCACTATAGCCACCCCAATACCCCCAGAGAAAAATCGGGGCTGATGACCAATACCGTTTGTTCATCTTATGTAGCCCAGTTCTGTGTTGTTCCCATTTGTCTGTCTTTATGCTCACTGTTATGTTTTATTATTGTTGTTCTCCGTTAGTCTTCCCTTAATGTTGTATTCCCTTGTTGCTCATTTCTCGCCCTCATCCTGTTCTCATATTATTATTCTTCTGTTAGCCTGTTTGTTCTTCATTCTATAATGTGTTGTTAGTCTTTGTTGATTATTAAACTTATTATTCATTCTATTCAATCAGTTTGGTTCGTTATGGCGTCGTCACTTCACACGAGTGTTCACTCTCCACCCCTCCCGCGTTACAATTAGTTGTTGCTTACCAAGTGAGGGGTGACATCTTAGAACAGGCCAGACGCTTGTGGACAGCCGAGTTTTATTTGTAGCGGAATAAGCAACAATTGTAAAGTGAAACAGGCGAGAGTAATGGCCAGATATACACACACCAGGGAATTGCTCAGTACATGCTGATAGACCAGCGATAACACTTTGCAGGGAGTGAACGAAACCAGAGAGAATAAATAGTGTAGCAAAGATGAGACACAGATGACACTAGTAAACTGGTGATGAGGATCTGGTGAGGTTGTGCCGGGGAAGACGGGAGTTGCAATCACGGACTGAGGGCGGTTGCGGGACATGAGGTTACTAGGAAAACTGAGCAGATGTGAACACCTCAAACCACGTAGTACCTTTCTGTTCTTGACACTGGCTGGAGAGGCTGAAATGAAAACTCCCATATGACTGTGATAAATGAACGCTTTGACAATGATTGTCATGACACTCAATTGAAAGTGTTCTGGCCTGGTCTATAAATAAGGTGTTTTATTTTGTTACTAATAAAATGTAGTTTGATCTCTAATGCCACACCATTCTACCAGTCACAGAAAGATCAAACAATATATGTATAACTCTGTGATAGAGCATCAGTGTGGAAGCACTAGAAATCTTAATATCAAGCCAAGTGCCACATACAACACATGCTACTGATCACATTCTTGAACTACCAAGTTGCCACTGTTGGGCCCCTGAACAAGGCCCTTAACCTTAAATTGCTCAAGTTATACTCAGTCATAATTATAAGTAGCATTGGATAAAATCAATTTGTTATTTTAGCATTCTGTTTCTAATGTTTGATCATTCATGATCACATATGTAATTTTTTCATTAGGCTACTTATGTTTATTACAGTAAAGGATCCAATACTGCCTCTTGCATTGTGATTTTAACACTGCCAGAATGCAATGTAGACAGAATAGGTGGGTTACATAAAGGATCCAATCTCTGCACCGCACATTTAGTAGGTTAAACCCAAAGCTAGGCTAAGAGAATGGTAAAACCCTGAGAAAGCAGTATAGTTTTGTATCAAGTTTTCACATAAAAAGGGAAACAATGATTTTAAACAAATTATTGCAGAATTGAATTACTAAACATCATTACTGATCATCCATTTTTTTTAATGACATATGAAGGCGGTGGAGTGTTGTATTATTTATAATGCTGTGCAGTTTTGAATCTAAAGCAGCTATAATTTCTGAGAACTACCAGGTGTCACTGTTTTGTCACCAGCTTTCAATGCTCCCAAGCTTCGAATCCTTCAGCAGTAAAATAAGGAAGAACCTAAAATGCTTCACAGGACTTCGTCTGCACATCATTACCAAGAAGGAAGTTAAACAGTAAACACTTGAATAACGAGCAGGCTAATAACGTTACCAAACAACAATAAACTCACGGGAGGACGAGAGAAAGCACATTCAAAGACCCACAACCAAGACGCTAAAACAAGGGATATTTATACAAAGATTAACGAATGCAAACTAGACAAAGATGAAAACAGTGACAGGAAAACCAAACGAGGGGTCGGAACAGAAAAACCAAAACAAAGAAGCATGTGTGTTAAAAACCTGAGACATTCTTACTTGAACTGCCCAAGATATTTGTTACAATTAAAGGAGTATTTGACCATCACTGAACTAAACGTTACTGGTAATGTGCACAGATGACAGCACAACAACAAATATGACAGCAGAAAGTCTACAAGTAACTCAGACAACCAAGACTTTGCTAGTGTGGATACATAAGAAAACCTTAAAGCTGGATTTATCATTTGCAGTTGGATTTGGATCAAAAACAGTGTTTTACCTTTAATGGTGAGTCTGATGTATTTATATTGCTGGTTTGTAAGATAACAGCTGTAGTCTCCCTCATCCTCTTCAGTCAGGTGTGATATGAGTAGAGAGAGATTTCCTGGAGAGGGAACAGTACCCAGCTGAACTCTGTTTCTGTACTGTTCACTCGCACTGGAGATCACATCCCATGCGTCTCTGCTTGTGTTGTGTTTCTTCCAGGTGAAACTCTCAGGTTTGGCGTGTGGGTCAGTACAGGAGCAGGGCAGCAGTACTGAGTCTCCTGTGTATGCAGTGATGACGTCTGTCTTCTGATTCTCTGCCAAACTGCAGCCTGCAGAAACACACGAGATAAAGGCCTAATTAATATTTAATATGACATACTCCGTTATTATTATTATATATGACATACTTAATTATTATATATGACATACTTAATTGCTCCAGGTCCAGTCACCTGATGGTACTGATGGTACCAGCCAACTGATGATGGTACTGGAAATCATTAAGAGATTTCCCAATATATGCTGGTATGATGGATGCATGACCATCAAGTTATATGATTTAAATGTCTGATTATATTGATTATAGATTGTCTCTCTCCCTCCCCTCCCTCTCTGCCTCCCTCACTCCCGCTCCCTCCATCCCTCTCTCAATCACTCTCTCTCTCCCTCATTCCCTCCCTCCCTCTCACTCACTCTACCTCTCCACTCCCTCCCTCCTTCCTTCTCCTCCCCTCCCCTCCCACTAAAGTTACTATTACCACTAAAGTTACTAATAACATGTGACTAATCATGTTTGAAGCTTCAAACATCACAGATACACAGGATGAGCTTGAGACTGTTTCATAAGTTTGGCACTGTCCTATAACTTGGAAGCTTTATCATTTTACTAAAAAATTGGAAATGTGCAAATTATAGAAGCCAAAAGTAAATGTTTCATAATGTCAACCTGTTGTCTCCCAGTATAGTTTTGTATTATGTTTTCACATAAAAAGGGAAACAATGATTCTAAACTAATTATTGCAGAATTTAATTACTAAACATCATTACTGATCATTTTTTTAAATGAAATATGAAGGCGGTGGAGTGTTGTATTGCGCAGTTTTGAATCTATGGCTGCTATAATTTCTGAAAACCGCCAGGAGTCGCTGTTTTGTCACCAGCTTTCAATGCTCCAAAGCTTCGAATCCTTCAGCAGTACAATAAGGAAGAACCTCAAAGGCTTCACAGGACTTCGTATGCACATCATTACCAAAAAGGAAGTAAAAACACATCTGCAGATAAAAACACACCTGCATTCCACAACACACTGTAGCGACAGCAGTAACGCTGCTACAGATCTTATACACTCTACAAAACTACAGTGTACTGAACACTCTGAAAACTGCAGCCCAGACTACAGTCTGTCTGTGGGAATCACCACACAACTATGACCTGGAACTCTACAACTCTCTCAGTAAAACTCCACTGAAATTCACCACCCACTAATATCCACAGTAGAGAGGAAGTGTGTTCAAGTGCAAAATAAATTATTCCTCCACTTCTTTCTCTCTCACATACAGACTAAATCTAACAGTGAAACAGTGTCTTTCTAGTGTCATAAATTCCTCCTGAGCTTCCCAGTGTTCAGTCCCCATCCTCAGTAAAGTGATCCTGCAGTAAGAAGTAGTGCTACACAGTGATCCCCCTCAGCACTGTTTGGTCACATCATTTCACTCCTGCACTGAATGTAGCTTAGCAAATATTAGAGAGATCAGACAGGAAGATCTCTAGACTACATGCTGATCAAAATAAACATTGATCATTTAATCAGGTAAACATGAGGATGGTCTGATATTCATATTATTCATAAAGTACAGGTGGAATGCAGCAGTCTATGTTGTAGCTTTCATACTATTAAGAAAAAACTACTTAAGAGAAGTTGTGAAACAGAACCACTAAAGGAGTCACCAAAGTAAAGACCACTTTGGATGTAAACAGTACAATGTCATCACAACCCAACAGTTATCACAGGAAGTAGAAACATTCTCACCTTTTCTCTTAGTTACTTTGTTCTTTTTGTTGTTAAAGCTGCCAAAAGCTGTTTGATGATGGTGGATATCTATAAAGTAACTAACTGAGGCTGTAGGCTAGTGTGCACTGCACTGTAACAACAACAACAACAAAATAAAATTAAAACTGTAAAAAGACAAAAACCCCAGCATGGGCTGTCTAAGCCTCCTGGCCAATTGATGTACAAATGAGGAATAAATAACACAAACAGAAATAAACAAGTGAGCACATTTCACACGTAGCACCCAGTGCAACCAGATTAGCAATACATATGTCAGGAGGAAGAGGTGCATACTGGGAATTCTCACATCTGTAAACTGGTAGCTATGACTATGGTGGCATCAGAATAACTTGGGACTAAATAAGAAAAGTCTTTAAACTGGAGTCACTGGAGTGAATTTATGCTGCCAGAGTCAGTTAGTGTTTGACTGATTAAACCATGAAGTTCAAAGCTGGATGACTGTCACTGATGAGGATTTGGAGACTGTTTGACAATCTTCGTGGGTGTGTGAAAGAAGTAAACATTTTGCTCACACACCACTCTGAGGAACAGCACAGCAGAATTTCAAGATCACGAACCCAAAAAGGAAGCATGCGCATATGCATGTCTGTGTGTGTGTGTGTGTGTGTGTGTGTGTGTGTGTGTGTGTGTTATGTATTGCTAAAGTGCACCAAGTTTAGCAATACATATGTGAGAAGGAAGAGGTGCATACTGGCAAACTGTACTGTCTCTATGGTTTTATTTTTTTCTTATTTGTTCATTTTTTATTTGTAAATTTTTGTAAGAGAGAGAGAGAGAGAGAGAGAGAGAGAGACAGAGAGAGTGTGTGTGTGTGTGTGTGTGTGTGTGTGTGTGTGTGTGTGAGAGAGAGAGAGAGAGCAGGGCAGGCCGTGGGAGGGGGTGTTTTTGCAGCTACAAGTATCACTTTGAATGTACATTTACTGTGTGTGTAAAATTGTCTTTCTCCAAGTCCTTCAGATGTGGATCTGGCCATCCTGCAACAGCTGTGCATGTTTTGTGTGTGTGTGTGTGTGTGTGTGTGTGTGTGTGTGTGTGTGTGTGTGTGTGAGTGAGAGAGCGAAAGAGAGAGAAAGAGAGAGAGAGAGAGAAAGAAAGAGAGAGACAGTGTTAGTTATGTATTGTTAAACTGATAAACAGTGCTCCAAGTTTGCTAGGAGGAAGAGGTGCTTGCTGGGAAACTGGACTGTCTTTGTGATATTACAGTTTTTTGCAAGACAAAAACTGGGACATGTGACACAATAATTGAAACCACTAACTCATGTAGCCCATCTCCTGACCTGTTATACTAAACCAAAAGCACCTTTCCTTATTTACACTCATTTTGTATTTCTAAAACACATTTTTTCAATACATTAAACACAATTCTCTATATTGGACATATCATTCAACAGCACAGATTTCAGTGCCACTTAACGGGACAAGTCGGCGAAGAAACAAACTTACTTTATTCTCCCTTAACCCGGGTGGACAAGACATGTTTGGAGTCCGTATTTTGCTCCTTTAGAACAAAAGCTGCTAACATTGCTAACAAACACTGGAAGCCAACAGCAACGATAGCTTATAGGATTTGTAAATAAGTCAGATAGCGAGCTACATGTCCTCAAACCTCATCCAGGTCACTTCCCGGTGACGTGTTTCTTCACTTGTCTAGTTCACAGTGAGTTATACGACACACCGACTAGTCTGGGAGATATTTATTAACACTTGGATGCTGTTTGACCGGCTTGAGAGAAGTTTGTGGACATGTATTTACGAAGAAAATATTTTAGTTGCTGTTAACTTCCAGTGTTTGTTAGCAACGTTAGCATTTAACATCTTTTGTTCTAAACTAGAGGCAAAATTTATTGGTCAATAGACCGAATCTGGGGTAAGTGGTTAGCTGCTGCTCTCTGCTGATCCCAGATATAAATACCTTTGTGTAAATGAATGTGTGAGGATGACAACACCTGTAGAGAGAAGGTAACACTCACCATCAGCAGCGTGGAGCACAAGGAGCAGATAAACACACACCTGCATTCTTACTGAGTTACACACACTACACACAGCTACAGCAGGACTGCTGATACACACCATACACACTCTTCAATACAGTCTACTGAATGACTTCACAAGAACACTTATAGTGGAGAGGAAGTGTATTCAAATGAAACTCTGACAAACTAACCTCAACACAACACACACACCAAATATAGAGATGCGGTCGGTTTTGTAAGTTGTCATGTGGTATGTCCTCTTTCTTCCTTATCAGTCAGTGATCTATCAGATATTCTCGCATTGTGAGTGAGGACGGTCTCATTCTTAGTTAAGCGGCTCCGTCCTTTGCCATAGACACACGATGTAGAAGCTCAGGGGGTGAGACCCAACATGACCTCCCTCAGTGTTGTTTGGTCATTTCATTTCACTACGACAAGTGTATAGCATCTTAATGTGAATATGTGCAGTTTTTAAAGTTAATAAACATTTTGGTCTCAAAACAGCTTATGAACGCCCCAGAAGAAGGAGGAGACTGTTCTGGTCTGAGAGCTCAGGATGTCTGACGTCTGCTGTGGTTTCATTTCTCACAGTTCCAACCAGTGGGCAGTGGGTACCAGATCAGAGTCTAAAGCCCATTTTAGACCAGAAGTGACAACCGTGCTGCTTCTGCACCTCTGCAGCTGAGCTGTGGTCACACACTCACAAGCTCAACTTTCTTCTAGTGTATTTTTTGCCTTAAGCCATGACAGGCTTATCAGTGGTTTCTAGCTAGAAATAGTACAAAATACTACATTTATTCTGTAAAGTGTAGTGTAATAATCAAAACAGCACAACTCTGACTGCTGGGTCTATTCTAATGTGAAATTGGGACAAAGGATGATGTTTTAAACACAGACTAAAACTAGGACTAGGCTCCAGGGTCTAGGCTCAATGGCAGGTCCAGTTTGAATTTAATTTAGTACAAAACAGGTTTAGTATGAGTAGGACTGGTTTGGTTACTGATAATTTGGGGAACTTCACTGAGAAAAGGGACTGCTCATGTACTACCAAACCATGTCTATGTTCAAAGGCTGATTAACAGAGTTTATCAAAGTTCAAATAGGTTCTTATTGTGAGTAATGCAGGTTTTTGTTGTTTGTTTTTGACTCATTCAGTAAATCCAGAAATTCATATTACTCTCAAAAAATCTTAAAGAACTTTTCTGCATAAGCAATGGTCCACAACAAATTATTGTGATGTGGAAACTGAAAAAGCAAACAAAAAGCAGGTCCTCTCACTATCTAGAAATTCTTGAATGTGTGTGTGTGTGTGTGTGTGTGTGTGTGTGTGTGTGTGTGTGTGTGTTTGCATGCTTATAGACTCTGGAGACATAAAGCAGACAGCATTCTGTAGTGACAGTGCATAATAGTTCAAAGTATATTTACCAATAAAACAAATTTGATACAATGAATAAAATAGTAAGTACACAGGACATCATAAGGTAGTGCAAACATAAAATATATCAAGCCATGAAAAAGTAACGCAAAAATGTGTATGTGTGCAAGCTTTGAGGTGATTAACTCTATAAACTGCATTTTAAAACTATAAACTTAGAAGGAAGAGTTTGAGAATAAGAGTGAGG
This sequence comes from Electrophorus electricus, assembly GCF_041902795.1. NCBI lineage: Eukaryota > Metazoa > Chordata > Actinopteri > Gymnotiformes > Gymnotidae > Electrophorus > Electrophorus electricus. The sequence goes on from NC_137498.1 coordinate 16,091,186, forward strand.
GGATAATATATCTGTTTGTTTTTTCTCCTCTACATCAGACTCCCACCCCCTTTGCTTTATAATGAGCATGTGTGTCTCCCTGTGTCTTTCACAGATGCAGCATCATGGTCAGTGTGGGGTTGTGGGGATACATTACAAAAGAAGAAACAACCAGAGTCCTCACAGGTCAAAGGACATGATGGCACTGTGTGTGGTTTTGTATGTCTCCGTAAAGCTGGTGATGTGAACTTGAAAAGAAACATAAGAGCTCTGGCCAAGTTCATTTGTTCCCAGTTCCTCTCTGCTGGGTGGACATTAGGGTCTGGAGTACTGAAGTAATGCTGTGAGAGTTCTGGAGTCAGTGTGTGTCCACAGTGGTAGTGGAGATCTGGGTGTAGAGTTGTCAGTGTGTGCTGGGAGGTCAATGGTGTTTCCATAGAGACAAGCATGCTCAGTTTGTTTTTTCTCTTTACTGTACTTCCTCTCACTAAAGGTGAGTGTGAAATTCTCTCTTAATGCTGAGTGACATGGAAACTACATATATGTGATAATCTAAAAATGTTATTAAAGTGAGTTGAATCATTCAAGATTTATTTGGCCGAATTAGAATTATAACCTGGGCTGGTCTTAGAATGAAAAATATGATTAAACGGTCCAGAATGCAAACAGACTATATCTTTGCATGAAGTAAAGTTTATTAATCAAAAATAAAATCAAAAAGTCAAAAAATATTTCAGAAAATGAAAAGACAGGTTGGGGAAAATGAAGGGAAAAAAGAAATACAAAATAAATTGGTAAAAAGAGCTGGGAACATTTAAACAGTAGGGCTAATTTTGTTGGAGCGCCTGGCACAGGACAAAGTGCTTTTTATAGCCTGCCATGTTCGTCTGAAGAAGATGCGTACTCTCTTCAACTTCTTGCATTTCCTGAGCCTTTATATTTGAAATAAAAGTAGAATTTTTAAACTGGTGTCCATGGAGTGGATGTATGTAAACTCTGATTATTAATGTGGTGCTTTGATGCTACTCACCAGCTGGGGTGTTCTCCACTTTAACTGCCTCTGTAATAGATTCTGCTACTCCACCCAGATCCTCTCTTACATCTACAGATGTTTTTTTTCCCCAAAAAAATCAATACAAATGCAATTACATAATAAAGTACAGGCACATATTTAAAGTGAACAAACATCATGTCCTACTGTGTGTTCTTAATGGAAAGCTAGATTTTTGCAAGAAAGTACATCTGCACCTTCTACATGGGCGCTGTGGTCCAAAGAGCAAATCTCTCCCGTTGACTCTGTGATCATAAAGTGTTCAGCAGTTCTGCTCGGGATGGTACGAACCTCCTTACAGTCCTCCCGTTTCTTGGGTGAGAAGTGATAAATAATCAGTGATGAATTGTAAAGGAAATGAATCATCCATTGACCCCACCGGGCAGTGGAAACTCCACTAATGGACAGCATATTTTAGACTACCATCTGTACAAGTCAGGAAAGTGTGAAGGCTAAATAAATAAAACTGTGGATACAGTCCTATATAAATCATTAAAATTATAGTATAAAATGATCTAGACACTTACACTTTCTCCCAGATTGGCTGAGTAATGCTGCTTAAACCCAGCAATGGTAGCAGGGTCTCTATGACTCTTGTGTCTTCTGGTAATGATATTAATGAACTTGTCCCTTGGCATCTAGAACGGGCAGAAGAAAGCTCTATTGTATTGAATAATAAAGCTGTTTACTTTCTTTTAAAAAGTCATAACAGTTTGCATGTGTTTTTGGACAACAACAAAAAAAACCTTTATTTTTTAAGAATTAAAGCTTTATTCCTAAAGAGTAATTGCATTCGAAATGAATATTAGGCTTTGATTACAACACAATTTTCTACAAACAAAACTTATTTTACATGCTGCATTTGTGCGCAAGATTACTTTTGTATCCCAGTTTCATATCTCTATATGGTAATGAGCAATCAACGCCTGTAGACTTTGTTTTATATACTGTTATTATGTAACAGAACAAATGGCCACCGTAGCTCAATTTCTTCTACAAATGTTAATAAATGTGAAACAAAGGTTGTCTGTTGTGCGACAGTGCATAATGGCCACACTCGTGGTCTTACAGAGACTTTTCTAAAACAAGCCCATAAGTCACTTTCCCTTGTCTCAGTCAACGTATTTCATCTAATGGAGTTCGGTTATGCGAATATTTTCAGCTACGTCCCATTTATTTAGTTCATTCTCTATTCACTTATTCCGCATTTATAAAATATTTGTGCGGTCCGTTAAATTAAACAAACTCGCTTGACGTAGACAGACGTTTATTAGAAGAACACGAATAACGAACACAGTGGCGCTCACACGAAACAGGCAAGATGAACATGAGCAACGTTGAACACAGCTTACAAACAAAGTGGACCACGTACCTAAACATTAGCGAGAACACAGACCGACAAGGACGCACACACCAACCGGGGTTTAAACACACACAGACATTAGGAGAATAACCCGCTGCAGGTGTGTGTGACTACATAGTCGTGGTTTCACACAAGACCATGAACTCCCACTGCAGGCGGCGGGCCGTACCACGTGACTAGAGGGGGCGGGGAGCTCACTATCAGCCCGCTAATTAGTTCTCCGTTCAGTCAAAAGTTCTCCATCATTAAAATGTGTGTTCTCATTTTAAATTCCCATATTGGCTACTTGTTATAATACGATTCCGTTATCAAATATTTAGTATCTGCCTTTGTAGATAAAATTAAATTCTACTTACGTTTTGTTTTCGTTTCTCAGTACCTCTTATGCGTGAAGAATTGTTTGTAGTCTCTGTTTGATGTTTTGTCTAAAATGATCGTCATCGGCAAATCCCACTCAATAAACTGATCTGGGGTCAGAAATAGAATGACACACATTATGGCATAATGGAGCGCTAAATTCTGTTCAGTGGCTGTTTAGAACAATGACAGAAGTGCAGCTGAAATGACATTATAGTCTCATATCAGAAATCACATTTTAAAATCATTTTCCCCCTCTTTATGCTATCATTTTGTTATCTGGCTCAGATTAAAAAATCTCAATAAATAAAGTAAATATAACATATACATGTAAACTATATATTCATTAATTAGTAATCCTTCCATGTAGGTACAATTCACTCACTCTGTGTTCGTTATAATCCAAAGTCATTTGAACACTCATTAAGGATCAAAATGCAACCTAAGCAACAACAACAATAATACATTCTTAAGAAATTATATAATTGTAACTGAAAATTAGGCTTATTGATCACAATACAATGTTCAACAAAACGGCTTATCTTTAGTCTGGTGTTTCAGTACTAAGGCTATGCAGTTATGCAAACACTTTCTTGCATATTATTTTTTTAAATATAGATTTTTTAAAAGTGCAGAATTGTAGCCCCAATATAACCTGCATGTGGTTTTACAGGGGCTATTCCAAAATGTGTTTTATAACACAATGTTTTGATCGCATCTTCACAAAGGTTACTTACTGCCGAAAAGAAAAAAGGTTAGCATACATTTAAAAAAATTTCTTATAGCCTATAAAGAACACCCAACCAAACAACCTAGCTACAAAGAGACAAGGATAAAAACATCATTACATGTATTATATAGGCATACAGATTTCAAATAAATGTGGTAAGTGTAGTGGACAGGATGGAGTCTAGAATTCATCATCTGTTGAGGCATCCGTGGCAACATCCTCATATGGGTCTTCAATGTCTTCATCAGTCTCACCATAACCTGCCACCTTTAGGTGGTGTGTTTCTTTCACAGCTACCAGGTCTGTCTTCAGCTCCTCAAGCTTTGGAATACAACACTGTGCAGGCCACGGTAAGCTTGAGCAGAAATTCCTGAAGGGTAGTTTAACAAAATCAAACTGGGTAATAAAAGCACCATGAAAAAACAATACAAAACAATCTACAATCTAACAACCAAACATCACACCTCATCAAAAATAAACACAAACAAGCTGTAAACACAACATGAATAATTAACTGATCATATTAATAGGGCTTTGAAAAGTAGGGATCTAGTGTAGAATCAGGTATGAATGCTGGGAAGCATTTATAAAGTATCTATGAGTATGGCCCTTTCTAGGAAAGATCATCTGTAAAGCAGTTCAAGAATGTATCTGTAACATGAGATCTAACCCAGGACAGCTAAGTGATGACACCACTAGCCTACTGGGTGAGCAACCACACTCTAACAAGGGTGAGTCCCTGTGCAGAAGAGTTAGATCTAGGATCAGGTAAAACAAAAGGAAAAAAAACTAAACACCACGTTGAGCGTGGAAAAAGGGAGAACAAAGGACAATGCGGGAAGAAATGGCAACTCTGATGAACTGAAGAAAACCAAACTAAAACTTCCCAAACAAAACCAGAAAACAGGGAGGAACTTTAGTGGCTAAGAAGTCCCTTGGGAGAGAGACAGACTAGAGAGGGGGAAAACTGGAGAGGGGAGGGGATGTGTAAAAACACAGACACCCTTGCAGGGAAGAAATGAGGTGTAGCACAGGGGCTCACAGTCATCAATACCTGAAGTTATCAGCTAGGAGCTTTGCTCAAAACCTTAGCAAAGACCCAGCACTGAGTGACTGGGTCACTGGGCTTATATAAGGTCTAGCCCAGCTGTTTGGGCATCAAGCCTGATTAGTAGTGTGGTTGACTCAAGGCCTCCCTCTGGTGGCCGGAGGGAGCCTTGGCGTGGTCCCAACCCTTACAGTATTCCCCCCGGAAGGGGGCAGCTCCTGATGTCCCAAGGCCAGCCGCACGATCCTGCCAAAAAGCCTAAATGAGTTCACGGTCCAGGATGTGACAGGAGGGGACCCAGGACTGCTCCTCGGGCCGTATCCCTCCCAGTCCACCAAATACTGGACTCCACCATGAACCTGCCGGACATCCAAGAGATGCTTGACCGTGTACGCCAGTGCACCGTCCACCATGCGTGGACCCGACGGGTCGGAGGAGCCCACCGAACACAATACAGGCCTAAGGTGAGATATGTGGGAAAGGTGGGTGGGGGAAGGGCAAGGTGATAAGAAACAGGGTTTACGCGGCGAAGAACCTTGAATGGCCCGATGTAGCGAGGGGTGAGTTTGCAGGTATAACCACACAAAGGCAGGTCCTTGGCGGATAGCCAAACCTGTTGTCCCAGCCGATAAGTCGGCATAACGATTTTGAGCAGCTGTAGCAGATAAAGAGAGCCCTGCATGCCCTCTACCAGGCCAAGCAGTAGCGCCTGACCGTCTGCTCAGCAGACCGGACACCCATGTCAGCCTCCTGGTCGGCAAACATGGGCAGAGCATAACCGTACTGGCACTCGAATGGTGACATGTCTAAGGAGGAGTGCCACAGGGTGTTGTGGGTGAACTCTGCCCAAAATAGGTGCTCAGACAAGGGGATGTGCAGGAAGAGGCCAGATAGTGAAGAGTGCTTTCCAGGTCCTGGTTAACTCTCTCGGTCTGGCCGTTGGATTGGGGATGGAAGCCAGAGGACAAGCTGGCACTCTCACTGAGCATTACACTCCACGTGCTTCTGGCTGAATTGTGCCTGGCACAGTGTAACCTCTCAGGTCTGGCGTGCGGGTCAGTGCAGGAGCAGGGCAGCAGGACCGAGACTCCTGTGTAAGCAGTGACGTTCTCCATCTCCACGTTCCCTGCCAGAGTGCAGACTGAACCACCACAGGCACCCTCTATAAACTTATGTAGACCCAAAAGGAGGCCTTGCTAGTTTTGGGTAGGTTTTGCTGATTTTTGATTTCAGATAAAAAGCTAAATGACACCACCTAAATGCTTTGACCCAGATGCTTCATCTGGAGTGATTTTCTGCAGTGATCACTACACTCTCAGAATGGAGAAGTGAGAGAAGCTTGTTCAGAGAGAGTTTTATGTATTACGTGTGTTAACGGCTCAAATAAATCTTATGTTCTAGCTGCAGTTTTAATCTAAATTTAAAATTGCCATCTACTACCTCAGTGCTGACTGCTTGCAACCCTTAATGGCATTCATTACAACATGGTGGTGCATTTGAGTAACATCTGGTTAAAGTACTGCTCTAAACATGGCTTAAACACAGAAGGTCTGGAACAGTCAAAAGTTGTGGGGTTCAGTCTAATGATGACAGTATCACTGTGCTTGATAGAGATTTAACGGTGAGTGCGGTGTCTTTATATTCTCTCCATTTAAGATAACACCTTTACACTCCCCCATCCCCTTCAGTCAGGTGTGATATGAGGAGAGAGAGATTTCCTGGTGAGTGAGCAGTACCCAGCTGAACTCTGTTTCTGCACTGTTCACTCTCACTGGAGATCATTTCCCATGTGTTTCTCTTAGTGTTGTGTTTCGCCCTTGTGCTATCCAATGTGCAGCCTGCAGAAACGTGTGTGTTTTGTAAACATCTCTGTGCGTGCGTTTGTGTGTGTGTTAACAGTTGTTAATGTGTTATTCCCACAGGATGATGTCACTTACTTCACTGTAGTACACAGTCAGAAAAGCAAACCAGCGTCCACTCCAATGGATAATGCAGATTACACAGAATATGCCAGCATCAAATTAAATTCAAATTAAACACACACACACACACACACACACACACACACACACAAATGCAATCAAGCAAATGGAAAAAAAAAAACAATCATACAAAAACATGGCTGGTAGCCAGTAAATATCAAGTATTTTATTTGTTTCATCACTGTAAATGCCTCATTAGGGGTTAATCTGCTGAAAGGTGATTTGAATACTTCTGTGAATTGTTAGCTTTTCTGCATGTAATTTATTTAGTAGTAGTGCTTTTTGCTTTAATGAAATAAAAAATGATGTGTAAATTTTCACGGTACGGCCCCTCCTCCCAGACGTCTCTGTGTGTGTGTGTGCATGTTTGTTCATATGGCCACGTCCTCCCCGTGTTTCACACCTGCTTCTCATTTTGTGTCATTACTGTGCGTGTATACAAGTCTCCTGTTTAGTAGTGGATGTTGTCGGTGATAGGCTAATACAATGTGCTATGTTGTCTGTTGTCTGGCGTTAATAAACGTAACTATTGTCGGCTCGTTCGTGCGTCCCTGCCTAGCCTCCATCGTTATATAAATGTGCATATCATTTTATGTCAAGTGTTTTATTATTGACTGTAGCCATTACTTCACTGTGAGAATTTATTTCTGTTTTAAAAATAAAGAGCAAAAGCCAGATGAGTGTGGTTTCTATTTTTACCTGCTTAAAATGACACATTACACCTTTATAGAGGTGAAGCACTAAAATGAGTTTAGACTGTGTACTGAGTTACCAGTCTATAGGTACACCTGCCCCATAGCTATGACTGTAGAATTAGTTTAGGCTCTCTCTCTCTCTCCCTCTATCACAGACTACATCTCTTCCCAGCTCTCCCTCTCTCTCTCTCTCCCTCCCTCAACTGGCCATTAGCGGGTGTAATTTAGAGCCCTCTGATGCGTGTTATCGGCGGGGCTGCGAGTTCTCTCTCCGTTCGTCACCCCTCCATCCCTCTCTCCCTCTTTCCCCTTATCCCTGCGGGTGAGAAGGAAAGTGAACCTCACAAAGACATCTAACAGGCTTCCAAAGAGGGGCCTCTCATTGACTCCGAGTCACTCGATAATTAAACACACTCGGCTGTGCGTGCGTGTGCGTGGAATCCCACCCTCCTCTGCCTCTCCGATCCTGCTTAATTCAATAGAGGTCCAATTATCGACTGTACTGCCACTTTGAAATCCCTTTCAATTTATTTAAACTGTAAATGTCTGAGGGTCAGGACCTCTGGTTTCATTCATACAGGAACACTTCACATATCACTCCAGTTAAAGCCAAGATCCAGATTCCCCCATCAGACCACGGCTCCAGTCACGTGACAGGACGTTAGTTGTATTTATTTGTGTATATAAGGGCACAGGGCAGACGTCGTGAATGAGGGTTATTCTATTAGCAGGTCATTTGCTACAAATATTTCAACGGCGACTGGAAATGTATTGTCTGGGCTCAGATCTTTGCTGAAGGACTCGAGAAAGCAAAAAAAAAGAAAATCAGAATTTAAAAGACGAACAGCATGGCCCTGCCCCTCGGCCCCGCCCATGGGCCCCATCCCCTTGCATTACCTAATAAACGTATACAGGTTCTGTCTGTTCTAAGGGGTGGGCGTGGCCTCTCCTTGTGCCCTGCTCCGACAACAACCAGCCATTGGCTCTCGGTCCCAGCCTGCTGCTGCATTAACCCTCCCCCTTCTAGAATGATCCAATCACACCTCAGCCTTCGGACCGGCTGGCGCTGGTCAACCTAGCTGTCCGTGCATTTTGCGGGTATGCCGTTTCCAGTAGAATTGTGTGCGTACTCGCGTACGAACGAGGATGCGTGCTCTCACGCTTGTGAGAATCCCTTGCAAAAAGATCTCGGTCTGGGTCCGTGCTCCGGCTGTACCCGCCGGGAACGTGAAAAAACAAGGGAAGAGCCAGTGAGACAAGCGTGAGACCAGGATGAAACAACCAGGGGCCAGACCTCTTCCCGTGGGCCACGAAGGTCCAGGCCATTTTACACATCCACCCTGGATTATGGAAATGACAGCAGGCATGTGTGGTGTGTGTGTGTGTGTGTGTGTGTGTGTGTGTGAAGAAGAGAGACAGAGACAAAGAGAGAGAGAGAGAGAGAGAGAGAGAGAGAGAGAGAGAGAGAGAGAGAGAGAGAGAGAGAGAGAGAGCGCCTCATCAGAGCGACAGCTTCAAGAGCCAATCACTGGGCCCACGCCACACAGAGGGACCCGCCCCTCGCACTCGGGGCACTCCCATGCAAGCGCCCTTCTTTCCACCACAGCCACCCGAGCCGCGAAACGCTCCATGAGAAATCGCAATGGGTTGGGAATGGGAGCTCACTTACTTTCCGTATTCCTCGTTGTCCCGGTCGCAGCGGCCGTCCTTGTGCTTCTCCCAGTCCTTTCCATGCCTGCAGGTGGGTCAGCAGGATCACATCGTCCCCATTGTGGACGTAGTGCAGAGCGTTCCGGGTCTCTGAGCCGATGCCGGTGAGGTAGCGCTTCCCCTTGAACACCAGCAGGTACCTCTGGGCGGGCGGCACATCGTTGGCCGTCAGCCGGCCCCTCCCGCCGCCCTTCAGGGGGTGCTCCCTGGGGAACAGCGGGATGGAGACGTCGAAGCCGGGTCAGAAGTTCCCTGCGTCGGCGCTGGCCTTGGCCAGCATGGCGTGTCCGGCGTCGAAGCCCAGATCCTTGCCGTAGTCAGGCCAGGTGCCTGAGTAGAGGTTGAAAACCAGGTGGTTGCGCCCCTCGTTCCAGAGCGGCAGCGCCCGGATGCGGCCGCCTGCATCGGGGACGTACTGCGGCGACAGCCGGTCCCGGTCCAACGTGTCTACGCCGAGCACAAAGAGGCCGGCCTCGGCCGGGTCACATGTGCTGTACGGCGACTCCTCAATGGCGGCCAGCACCTTGCGGTAGCCCTCCGACGCGGCCTCGCCCCTCGCCGGCAGGTGCACGTAGACGCAGAAGGCGTGGCGGCAGCGGGAGAAGTCGAAGCAGGTCTCCATACGGCAGCGCCGGCTCTTGTACATGGTCCGGTGGACGTCGCGGCGCTCGTGGGGGGAGGTGTGTTGGTGCAAGAGGAGGGGACCATCCTCCTCATGCTCCGCCCCCTCCAGGTAGGACCGCAGCGGCGGGGGGGCCGGCAGCACCGGGGGGGCCGGCAGCACCGGGCCCTGGGGGAGGCGGGTGTGGAGCTCGGCCACGCGCAGGTTCCAGGGTAGGCTAGAAGCAACGCGCACGCCCCCGCCGACACCAGCAGGTAACGTTTCTTGGCCTGCAAGTGGACAGCTGGCGAGACGGCGTGACACGGGGACGGCAGGCAGGGGTGACGCTCAGCCTGTAACAAGGACTCCCATACCAGCGCTATAGCATAGTGTCAGAGCACAGGCCACTGTGGATGGGGACACACACACACACAAACACACTTTTTGCTTAAACAAAAGAGAGTTGTTAACCACACTGGTGGTATTTATAGGTTTTCTGGTACAAGTACATCGATTTAGTTATAGGGATGTTAGATATTCATGACATGGTAAAAATGTGTGTGTGTCTGTGTGTGTGTGTGTGTGTGTGCGTGTGTGTGTGTGTGCGCGCGTGCGCCGTTAGTAAAGAGCCACGGCACCGTTTCCACAGCAAGAACAGTTTATCACCCTCTTGAATAACGCGCATGTTTTTGAAAAAACATCCGAGCGAGGTGAAAATAAGTGCACGTGCGCGGAAACCGGTCCGCCGGCAGGTGCCGCTTACCTCGCCTGGGCACGTGTTCACGCGCGGGCAACTTTTCTCGGAGCCCTGGTCCTCAATGCACGTCACCGTCGACCAAGCGGGTCCATTGATAATTAACGCAATGCTGAGGCATTTTTGGTTTGTAAAAAAAAGAGGTAATTTCTCTCTCTGTGTGTGTTTTGTATAGTGTGTATTAGTCTTGTGTCCGATCACCCGCATGATGCTGCCCAGTCCTCCTGCGCTGCCCAGTGTTCGGTCCCCATCCTCAGTAAAGTGATCCTGCAGTAAGAAGTAGTGCTACACAGTGATCCCCCTCAGTACTGTTTGGTCACATCATTTCACTCCTGCACATAAAGTGATCAGAGGGCCAAACTGAATGTGTAGCTTAGCAAATATTAGACAGATCAGACAGGAAGAGCTCTAGACTACATGCTGATCAAAATAAACATTGATCATTTAATCAGGTAAACATGAGGATGGTCTGATATTCATATTATTCATAAAGTACAGGTGGAATGCAGCAGTCTATGTTGTAGCTTTCATACTATTAAGAAAAAACTACTTAAGAGAAGTTGTGAAACAGAACCACTAAAGGAGTCACCAAAGTAAAGACCACTTTGGATGTAGATAGTACAATGTCATCACAACCCAACAGTCATCACAGGAAGTAGAAACATTTTCTCACCTTTTCTGTTACTTTGTTCTTTTTGTTGTTAAAGCTGTCAAAAGCTGTTTAACAACTGTTTGATGATGGTGGATATCTGTAAAGTAACTAATTGAGGCTGTAGGCTAGTGTGCACTGCGCTGTAACAACAACAACAACAAAAAATAAAAACTGTAAAAAGACAAAACCCCCAGCATGGACTGTCTAAGCTTCCTGGCCAATTGATGAACAAATGAGGAATAAATAACACAAACAGAAATAAACAAGTGAGCACATTTCACACGTAGCACCGAGTGCAACCAGATTAGCAATACATATGTCAGGAGGAAGAGGTGCATACTGGGAATTCTCACATCTGTAAACTGGTAGCTATAACTATGGTGGCATCAGAATAACTTGGGACTAAATAAGAAAAGTCTTTAAACTGGAGTCACTGGAGTGAATTTATGCTGCCAGAGTCAGTCAGTGATTGACTGATTAAACCATGAACTTCAGAGCTGGATCACTGTCACTGATGAGGATTTGGAGACTGTTTGACAATCTTCGTGGGTGTGTGAAAGAAGTAAACATTTTGCTCACACACCACTCTCCGCTCCTTTAGTTTAGAACAAAAGCTGCTAACATTGCTAACAAACACTGGAAGCCAACAGCAACGACAGCTAATAGGATTTGTAAATAAGTCAGATATCGAGCTACATGTCCTCAAACCTCATCCAGGTCGCTTCCCGGTGACGTGTTTCTTCACTTGTCTAGTTCACAGTGAGTTATACGACAGACCGACTAGTCTGGGAGACATTTATTAACACTTGGATGCGGTTTGACCGGCTTGAGAGAAGTTTGTGGGCATGTATTTACGAAGGCTATATTTGAGTTGCTGTTGACTTCCAGTGTTTGTTAGCAACGTTCGCATTTAACTGCTTTTGTTCTAAACTAAAGAAGCAAAATTTGGACTTCAAACATTTCTTGGTCGATAGACAGAATCTGGGGTAAGTGGTGAGCTGCTGCTCTCTGCTGCTCCCAGATATAAATACCTTTGTGCAAATGAATGTATGAGGATGACAACACCTGTAGAGAGAAGGTAACACTCACCATCAGCAGCGTGGAGCACAAGGAGCAGATAAACACACACCTGCATTCTTACTGAGTTACACACACTACACACAGCTACAGCAGGACTGCTGATACACACCGTACACACTCTTCAATACAGTCTACTGAATGACTTCACAATAACACTTATATTGGACAGGAAGTGTATTCAGATGAAACTCTGACAAACTAAGCTCAACACAACACACACCAAATATAGAGATGCGGTAGGTTTTGTAAGCCGTCATGTGGTACGTCCTCTTTCTTCCTTATCATTCAGTGATCTATCAGATATTCTCACATTGTCAGTGAGGACGGTTTCATTCTTAGTTAAGTGGCTCCGTCCTTTGTCACAGAAACATGATGTAGAAGCTCAGGGGGTGAGACCCAATATAACCTCCCTCACTGCTGTTTGGTCAGTTCATTTCACTACGACACTCAAAGTACTTCAAAGGCTTATTAATGAAAACAGTGTAACGCTTCTTACCTGGAGTGAGGAACAGGTGCTACGGGGTAACCGCGATGCGTGGAGTTAACATGGAGTGACACACACACTGGTGTGGACAATCTGAAAGACTTTTATTCTCTCCTGGACCACTTCAATACCATCACTGTATTTATACGGAAAGGAAACAGTAAAAAGCACCGTACAGCGTTAACAAAAAAAAAAAAAAAGGAGTGTTGAGAAGGCGAGCAGAAAGGTGACGGTTCCTCTCTCTCTCTCTCTCTCTCTCTCTCTCTCTCTTCTCTCTCTCTCTCTCTCTCTCTCTCTCTCTCTCTCTCTCTCTCTCTCTCTCTCTCTCTCTCTCTCTCTCTCTCTCTCTCTCTCTCTCTCTCTCTCTCTCTCTCTCTCTCTCTCTCTCCATAAAGCTCCCTCTTAAAGGCGCAGTACAACTATGTCTGTTACAACAGCAGGTGGAATTACGGCAGCCACAGAACTGGCTACCTGAGACTTTAAAAATAGTTTGAACAGATGTTTAAAGGAGTATTTAATTTCAAAACATTATTTTTTATTTATTTATACATAATGCAGTGCATGAAACATAAGTCAGGGTGTATTTTTAATTGCACCTGTTCAGTTTGAGTAGTGTGGTTAAATTTCAAATTTGATATGGAATTTGTTTGCAGGAGTAACGTGTTTGTTGGCCAAAAAACTGGTCCTCTTTCTGTAAGAATGTCACTCCACCACTAGAGATGTGAACTCTACTCACACCACAAATGTAGTTGCTTTCAGACTGGACTGTCCAATTAAAATGAAAGCTAAAATAACCAAGTTGACAGTCTATAGACTATTAAATAAATGTCTACAATCATGGACTTAATTCTCCAAATAAAGTGAAAGCTGCACTATGTAGAATGTATGTTGTCCACTACACTATCTGACAGAAACCTTGGCCTCACCATTAAGAACCAATGTAATCGTGAGGACTTACTGTGCCCTGGTCCTACATGGCACTGTGTTTACCGTCCCCTCTGCCCTGATGGCACAATGTTTACCATGCCCTGGGCCCTGGGTGGTGCTGTGTTTACTGTGCACAAACTCAGGCATCTGAATGGTAATAAAGGATTTGAGTGAGACCTGAATGGGTCTTCATTTGTTTTGACAGACCAATCATAGCAGCCTCTAACACACAAATCAGGGGCAGTTATAACATTGGGCATGTTGGTGATATTTGTCATTGTTTCATACACATATTACTTAAGTTATGGAAACTATGTAATTCTAAAACAGATGTGGCAATGTGACAAATATACATTAACCTCCAAACTCTCTGACTTACCTGTGACTCATTTATAAATGAGTTCTTTCAAATCAAAGTGTATTTATATAACACTTTTTACAACAGATGTTGTGAAAAAACAGCTTTACAAAATGATCAAGTCCAAGCTCTCAGGGAGCAAGCCAAGGGCAACAGTTCTAGACAAATCTCCCTAGAGGAAGAAGTAAGAGGAAGAAACTTTGAGAGGAACCAAGACTCAAAAAGGGGGCCCATCCTCCTCTGGCCAACAATGGTCACCACAATAATAACAATTTAAAAAGAATAAGTGAAAAATTAAGCAATTAATGTCTAGTTCAACTTTCTAGAGGTCCTGTTCTTGTCCCGAGGTGTGCATTCCCAGTGTGTTGTCTTGTATGTTGATTCACTATGATGATCTGATCACAGCAGTTGGTGCAACATCCAGGCCCCTCTGAGTCTGTCAGGGTTCAAAATCAGATTTATCACCTCTGGTTTGGCGTCAGATAACGTAATAAGAATCACAGTAACACTGCTTCTAAGCCAGTAACTAGAGGGGCCATAATTTTAAAAATATGTATACAGTTCTGGTTTGACCATTTGAGCAGTGACTGAGTCAGAAATCAGACTTCAAAATGCTGTTCTCAATTTAAAGAATGTACGATGTATGGTAGCTAGGTCTGACATTGAGGATTTTAGATGGGATCTCTTTTTTTTAAGCTGGTGAATTAGAGAGTAAGAATTTTAGTGTATTTGATCTTATAGGATTTAATGTCTGTACTGGATCTGAAAACCCCCTTGTCCTGTAACAGATAACTTTATTATATATCTCTAGGATTAGGTAAAACCATGCATATTAAATGTAATATGTTTTAAACCATTTTATTCTTAGATTTAGTGCTTAGATTTTTGCCAAGACCCAATCCCCTCTCATTTTTCCTCCTACTCCTTGTTTTCAAGTGTCATCTTGCTCCTTGGGACTGAGTTACAAAGGGTAGTGGTTGAAATCTTCCCCCTTGCTTCTGCATCCATTTATCAATTATTCACAAGGGATTCTGAGACCTTTCACACTCAATTGACTCTGAAAACCTTCAGTTTGGAGGGCCATTTAGCACTAACAGTGCACCCTAGCCCTCTGTCGGACATCCAACCCCTACTTATGAACACCACATATGGAGGGCCAGGGTTAAGTGGTAGGGTCAAGGGGTGAAATGTGATTGGGCCCAAGTGAAGGTGTATGAGGCAGAGGAACATGGGAAATAATGATGTTTCTGTGGACCACAATGACTGGATTTAGAACATCTGTGCTAGCTGAGCTGTTTTTAAAAACACACGTGGTCTGAGCGAGCTGTTAGTCGTGCTTTTAGTCCTTGTGGTTTTAACCAGCAGTTTTTAGTATTAAGTGTAACGGCTCATAGCAAAGGCAGAGTCTAATTATAACTGATCACCCAGGCTCTCTTTAACTGGCTTGTCAAATATCTTTCAAATACATAATAAATAGAATAATACAAATATTTACACTTTATTACAAGAAAATATGATTTGTGGTGGAGGGGACATCCATAGTTTGAAACACCATTCATTACCGAAAAAACAACCCGCTCTATTGCTGATTTTATATATTTATGCTGTATGATATTTGCTGTATTTATGTATTTTTATGTTTATAAAGTGTTATGGCTACACTATAAGTAGCCTATGCAGTTTTTGTCCACCAGTAGACTGGCTGTGTTATATGGCTGCTTTAACGGCAAGGTGTCAACAAGCAGCCTTTTCCAGCCTTCTGGTGGTTTCTCAAGCCTCATCTTTCTTCCCCCACAGACACCCCCACACTGAAACCACAACATGCATGTCTAGTTCACAGAGGCACCAGGGGCCCTGTGGGCTCTGTGAAACTACACAATGAAAAAACAGACCTCAGGTGTTCTCAGGACTCACAAGACACTACATTACTGTATTGACATCCTTGTGGACGTCAGTGAAGTACTGCTGAGAGTTCTGGACTGATCTCTGGAGTCAGTGTGTGTCTACAGTGGTAGTGGAGTTCTGGGTGTAGAGTTGTCAGTGTGTGCTGGGGGGTTAGTGGTGTTTCCATAGTGATAAAGCTGCTGAGTTTGTCTTCTCTTCACTAAAGGTGAGTGTGAAATTCTCTTTTAATGCTGAATTGCATTAAATTGTACATTTATTTGTTAATATAAAAATGTTATTTAAGCAAGCTGACTTTTTTCAGGTAGAACTGGAAAAATATTTTGCTTAACAAATAATTATTAAATATTTCTGCATATCTTATGATTCCATCTTATGAAGTCTGTGTACTTTTTAATATAGTTAAAATATAATTGTCCTATATTTCCTGGTATATGTTTCTATAGGCTACACTGTAGTAAAGAGTAGAAGACAATTGCATGTTATTGCTTTAGTACGTCTTTGTCTCCATGTGCTTTTGTATGTTTTAGTTTGCAGCTCCTCCCCCTGCTCTGCCCCTTGACATGTGTCTCATTGTGAGTTTTGTCTCTTACCCCTCCCAGTAATTGTTCCCAGATATTCCCTGTTTGTCTCCTGCTGTATAAATACCCTAATGCTAATGTCTGCAGTCATGGTCAGTGTATGACCCTACTTTCATGTAAATACTTGTGTCATGAAATAACTCAGCTCAGTGAATACATCAAATATAATATACAGGCTCCACTTTTACAGCAGTGTTCTTAATCTATTAGTGGTGTGAGAAAAATATGGTTTGTGGACTAAATTGTGGTAGAAAAGTATTTGATATGTGTATGGCATCTTAATGTGAATATGTGCAGTTTTTAAAATCAGTAAACATTTTGCTCTCAAAACACCTTATAAACACCCCAGAAGAAGGAGGAGACTGTTCTGGTCTGAGAGCTCAGGATGTCTGACGTCTGCTGTGGTTTCATTTCTCACAGTTCCAAGCAGTGGGCAGTGGGTACCAGATCAGAATCTAAAGCCCTTTTTAGACTAGAAGTGACAACTCTGTTGCTTCTGCACCTCTGCAGCTAAGCTGTGGTCACACACTCACAAGCTCAATTTTGTTCTAGTGTATTTTTTGCCTTATGCCATGACAGGTGGTTTCTAGCTAGAAATAGTACAAAATACTACATTTATTCTGTAATGTGTAGTTTAATAATCAAAACAGCACAACTCTGACTGCTGGGTCTATACTAGTGTAAAATTGGGATAAAGGTTCTAAGATGGCGCCGGTGAGGTCGGCTGCCGTCACGACTGCTCCGTCCACACCTGGCACTTTTTTCGCTCTTTTCGCTCTTCCCGCTACCCCTGACTTCTCCGCAGCCCTTCTCTACACACCACGGCGCGTATCTCGTACAGCAGAGATGCCCTTATTTCTCTTAATCTACATAGCACTCACCTCAAACCGTCTGTAACCCCGGACCCAAGATGGCCGACGGAGATCCTGAGGGAAAACAGAAGACGCGGCGCGAGGAAAAGGCCGCGAGTACATGTTCGAGTACCTCACGAGTACAAGTCCGCAGCATACGGAGTGCGCAGGGCGGTGAGGGAGGCGAAGCGGCGCTACGGGAAGAAACTAGAGACACAGTTCCAGCAGAGTGGCTCTAGATCCCTGTGGCAGGGACTACGGATGATCACGGACTACAGGAGCCCACCCTCCGGACTGATGAGTGCGGATGAGTCTGGCGAACGAGCTGAATACATTCTTTGCTCGCTTCGAGGCTACATCTAGCAGCGCTAATGCTAGCAGCACAAATGCTAATGGCGCTAGTGCTAACAGCGCTAATGCTAACAGCGCTAATGCTAACAGCGCCAATGCTAACAGCGCTAATGCTAACAGCGCTAATGCTAATGGCGCTAGTGCTAACAGCGCTAATGCTAACAGCGCCAATGCTAACGGCGCTAGTGCTAATGGCACTATTGGCGCAGCCAATGGCACATGCGCGGGGCCCACCATAGAATAGCGCCCTCTCATCATCACTGAGAGTGACGTGAGGAGAGTGTTTAAAAGGGTGAATACCAGGAAGGCGACGGGACCAGACGGTATCTGCGGGAGGGTCCTCAAAGCCTGCGCAGATCAGCTAGCCCCGGTATTCACCGACATCTTCAATCTCTCCCTGACGCTCGGTATTGTCCCGTCCAGCTTCAAGCGGTCCACCATCGTCCCCGTGCCGAAGAAACCTCGACCCTCCGACCTCAATGACTACCGCCCTGTCGCCCTCACATCAGTCGTGATGAAGTGCTTTGAAAAGCTAGTCAGAGACTTCATCACATCTTCACTGCCAGCCTCCATGGACCCACTGCAGTTTGCATACCGCCACAACTGCTCCACTGACGATGCAATTGCACGTCTGCTCCACACTACACTGACTCACCTGGACGAAGGGAGGGGAAATTATGTTAAAATGCTATTTGTCGACTACAGTTCAGCATTTAACACTATCATCCCCTCCCTACTCACTACTAAGTTGGGAGATCTAGGACTGCATACATCCCTGTGCGACTGGATCTCCAACTTCCTAACAGACAGACCACAATCAGTACGGGTAGGCAACTGCGCCTCATCCACCCTCACCCTTAGCACTGGAGCTCCTCAGGGTTGTGTCCTAAGCCCCCTGCTCTACTCACTGTACACCTACGACTGCACAGCCACTTCCAGCTCTAACATCATTGTCAAGTTTGCTGACGACACCGTTGTCGTGGGTCTGATCTCGGACAACGACGAGAGGGCCTACCTGGAGGAGATTAAACACCTGGAAAACTGGTGCCAGGAAAATAATCTATGTATAATAATAATAATAATAATAATAATAATAATAATAATAATAATAATTGTATAAATTATTATTTATACAAAATAATAATTTTGTATAATAACATATCTACAGTTGTTGTGTAACAAGGTAATTGAGTATAAATCTATATATACAGATGTACAGATATACAGTCATGTTACATGGTGGTGGTGGTCCCCACAGTTTATTCAGTTTCCCTGATTCAGGGCCCGAATGGCCTGTGGGAAGAAGCTCCTCTTCAGCCTCTCTGTCTTGGCCTTCAGGGAGCGGAAGCGCCTCCCTGACCTCAACAGAGAGAAGAGTCTATTGTTGGGATGGGTGGGGTCCTTCACAATTTTCCTGGCCTTGGTCTGGCACCGCTTGTAGTAGATGGTCTGCAGGTCAGGAAGTTCCGTGTGAGTGATGCGCTCTGCTGAACGCACTACCCTTTGGAGTGCTTGTCTGTCCTGCTTGGTGCTATTCCCAAACCAGACTGTGATGTTCCCCGTGAGGATGCTCTCTATAGTGCAGGTGTAGAAGTTCCGCAGTACTTTGGAGGGCAGTCTGAAGTCTCTTAGGCGTCTGAGGTGGTAAAGACGCTGACGCGCCTATGTTCAAAGGCTGATTAACAGAGTTTATCAAAGTTCAAATAGGTTCTTATTGTGAGTAATGCAGGTTTTTGTTGTTTGTTTTTGACTCATTCAGTAAATTCAGAACTTCATATTACTCACAAAAAATCTTAAAGAACCTTTCTACATAATGGTCCACAACAAATTATTGTGAAGCAGAAACTGAAAAATCACCAAACAAAAAGCAGGTCTGTAAACTACATTTTAAAACTATAAACTTAGAAGTAGGAGTTTGAGAATAGAGTGACAGGATAATACTGTTTGTTTCTCTCCTCTACATCAGACTCCACCCCCTTTGCTTTATAATGAGCATGTGTGTCTCCTATATGGTTTCACAGATGTAGCATCATGGTTAGTGTGGGGTTGCAAGTAAGTAAGTTAAGCTCATTTCACACATTGCACCCAGTGTACCCAGATTAGCAATACATATGTGAGGAGGAGGAGATGTTTGCTAGGAACTCTCACATCTGTAAACTGGTAGCTGTTGCCACAGTGACATCAGTGACACTGTGTGTCTGTGTGTATGAGAGCATGTATTTGTGAGTGTGGGTGCATGTGTGTGTGTGTCCTTCAAATGTGGTTCTGGCCATCACACAGCAGTGTGTGTGTGTGTTGCGGACAGAAGTTCGTCAGAGTTTCATTTGAATACACTTCCTCTCCACTATAAGTGTTATTGTGAAGTCATTCAGTAGACTGTATTGAAGAGTGTGTACGGTGTGTATCAGCTGTCCTGCTGTAGCTGTGTGTAGCGTGTGTGTAACTCAGTAAGAATGCAGGTGTGTGTTTATCTGCTCCTTGTGTTTCACGCTGCTGATGGTGAGTGTTACCTTTTCTCTACAGGTGTTGTCATCCTCATACATTCATTTGCACAAAGGTATTTATATCTGGGATCAGAAGAGAGCAGCAGCTCACCACTTACCCCAGATTCGGTCTATCGACCAAGACATGTTTGAAGTCCAAATTTTGCCTCTTTAGTTTAGAACAAAAGCTGTTAAATGCGAACGTTGCTAACAAACACTGTCGGTCAACAGCAACTCAAATATAGCCTTCGTAAATCCATGCCCACGAACTTCTCTCAAGTTGGTCAAACCGCATCCAAGTGTTAATAAATGTCTCCCAGATTAGTCGGTGTGTCGTATAACTCACTGTGAACTAGACAAGTGAAGAAACACCTCACCGGGAAGCGACCTGGATGAGGTTTGAGGACATGTAGCTCGATATCTGACTTATTTACAAATCCTATTAGCTATCGTTGCTGGTGGCTTCCAGTGTTTGTTAGCAATGTTAGCAGCGTTTTGTTCTAAAGGAGCGAAATATGGACTCCAAACATGTCTTGTCCACCTGGGTTAAGGGAGAATAAAGTAAATTTGCTTCTTCGCCGACTTGTTCCGTTAAGTGGCACTGAAATCTACGCTGTGATTCAGTCCGGTAGAGAGGAGCCGGTGCTAATTACTTACTAATTGCTGATTAGTTACTTCAGACCAGCATAAGCTAGGAATTGTAGGGACATTAGTAAGACTGATGGAATTGAGAAACAGGAAGAGTACAAGAGTAATGTGACTCTTACAAGGATCATTTTGCTCTATAAATCTACATTTAAAAATAACGTTTTTTATTATGGTGTGGTATGTGAAATGTGCTCACTTGGAGAAAGACAATTTTACACACACAGTAAATGTACATTCAAAGGGATACTTGTAGATGCAAAAACACCTTCCTGCCCTGCTCTCTCTCTCTCTCTCTCACACACACATACACACACTCTCTCTCTCTCTCTCTATCTCTCTCTTCTTGTTGGGTGTTTGGGCTTCAAGTTCTCCTATGTTGTTCCTCTTATCTTAGAGGTTTAGAAAAATTTACAAATAAAAAATGAACAAATAAATAATAAAACCATAAAGTACAGTACAGCATGCACCTCTTCCTCCTCACATATGTATTGCTAAACTTGGTGCACTTTAGCAATACATAAATAACACACACACACACACACACACACACACACAGACATGCATATGTGCATGCTTCCTTTTTGGGTTCGTGAGCTTAAAATGCTGCTGCGCTGTTCTCTGGTGTGTGAACGACATGTTTACTTCTTTCACTCACCCATGAAGACTGTAAAACAGTCTACAAATCCTCATCAGTGACAAAGTTTCAGCTCTGAACCTCATGGTTTAATCAGTCAATCACTGACTGGCAGCATAAATTCACTCAAGTGACTCCAGTTTAAAGACTGTTTTCTTATTTAGTCCCAAGTTATTCTGATGTCACCATAGTCATAGCTACCAGTTTACAGATGTGAGAATTGCCAGCATGCACCGCTTGCCCCTCACATATGTATTGCTAATCTGGGTGCACTGGGTGCTACGTGTGAAATGTGCTCACTTGTTTATTTCTGTTTGTGTTATTTATTCCTCATTTGTTCATCAATTGGTCAGGAGGCTTGGACAGCCCATGCTGCTGCGTGCACACACACACACACACACACACACACACACACACACACACACACACACACACAGTTTCTGTTAGTGTTATTTATTCCTCACTTGTTCATTCTGTGTATGATGCAGCTCTTGTCCACTACCCACTTCTGTATCCAGCTGCCTGTGACAGAGGTCACACCTCATTGTGGTTGACTGTATATGTGGTGCAGTCCTTTACGTGTGGTGTATGATGTGTGTGTTTGGTGCTTCTGTGTGTTTTACTAAGTGGGCAGTGGGGGTGGGTTTCAGGGAGAGGCTACAGTGAGTTCTGATCTCATGAATTCTGACAAGCTCATCAAATGCAAGACGATACTACTCTGTGTTACCATGGAGACCTGAGGAGTGGCAGAGCTCACTACCTACAGGATAAAGAGTTGGACTAGTGATGAATAAATACATTTGGCAAGACAAGTGAGGTATCCACGTCCAGCTCTACGGTGGGTGTGAAGACCTATTGTGCAGAAAATGTAAAAATAAAAAAAGCAAATTCTGTGCGCTACAGTTCCGAAATGCAGAGCAACTTCAGAAATGCTGCAAACTCAGTCACAACACAACAGAACTGTTTTCTGAAGTTGCCTCGCATTTCCAAAATATAGCACATGTCATTTTGAATAAAGTGTTTTCTGAATTTGTATAATGTTCAGGAATTTGCATCAAGTTTGTAAACTGTAGCATGTGTGTTTAGCTTCTGTGTTCTTGAAAAGAAACAGTAACTCAAACATAATGTGCAATCCAAGTGTAGCAACAAGACTGAAGGGGAAGTAGGTGAGACGCTGATTCAGAGATGGAACTGCACCTTAACAACCACAGCACCACAAAAGATACCAAATACAAACAGTGCAGACTGACTCTGCTTATTGGTTTTGACAAAGTCATATCTGGGCCCCTACCATGGAAAACTGAATGTCACTCACTTTATTGAAATAAAAATGTTTTAAGTAATATGTAAATATTGTTACATTTTCAAAACACATTGTTTACTCTCTCATTCCTTATGGTCTATATATGGAATATAATCTGTAAAAATAGCCTGTTTTGAAATCACTGTTTCTCTGATGTCATGAGAACCAGCTCATTTACTTATCTCTGCCTCTTTGGCCTGCAGCAGTTTAACCCCCAACACCTACATTGCAGTTCTCAGACATATTTCAGCTCTTAGTGGTTTTTAAATGAAGCACAATACAGGGCAGCCAATCAGAACAGAGCTCATTTATCTTACATCTTAAAGTCACAGCAACATAAACTGCCTGTTTAATTCCAAGGGATAAAGAGAGGTTGGCAAATAGTTGTGTAAAACTGTATTATGACTCTTTGGAAGATTAAACCACACAAACATTGTAAGAGGACACCAAACCAAACTATAAATAAAGGATAAATGTAGGATATGCACACCCTCTGAAGACCTTTTGGTGTATTTGGTGAGGTGGGAAGGTGAGTGGCTACAGCTACAGCTGAGGAAGCACCAGGGGCTTCTGTCTGGGTCCCACTGGGCAGCCATATACAGGGCAGCTGTGTACAGCACAGGTTCTGAACTTGGCTGAAGGGTGCAGTTTCAGCACCTTGGACAGCAGTCAGGCTGCCTTGGAGATGAAAGATGTTTGGTCTGTGGTACTGGTCTACAACTATAAACACGTTTTACTAAAGTAAGTCCTCATTTGGTCCTTTTAATGAAATCTACATCTTTAAGTACAAACCCCATCTCTAAGTAAAACTCTATATCATCTCTTGGAAACATTGAAATAAAAAAAAAAAAAAGAAAAAGCAAAGCATTAGCCATTAGAACATATTATTCCATCACTGATCAAACTGGTTTCATCAAAGGAGACACTCAGCCATTAACAGGGTAGACTACTTAACCTAATACTGTGACGGTGGCAGTTCAGAGGAAGCGCTAGGCAAAGTTGCACCAAAGTGCTCTTTATTTTCCATAAATAAAGAGCAAGTAGTCCGATGGGCCATTAATGTGCAGCGCTCTCTCGTGACCTGTGAGTTTAAATGGAGAGAATGAACAATGAACAGGTGAAGGTGATTAGTAGGCAGGAGACTGGGAATGAGGCAGGTGTTTAGTGTGATCCCTAGCAGGAGTGGGCGTGTCCCTCCCTCTGGCTGCCCGGCCAACCGTGACAAATACGTTACACCTCACTCCACATATTAGAAACTGCTATGCATAGAAGGCCTTCAGTAAAGAAAACGAAGTTTTTCTCCTCACATTGCGTAAAATCTTTAACAGCACACCTAAGGCCACAGTCAGTATTAATGTAATAATATCACAAAATGTGCATAGAGGTACTAGGCAAGGAAAGCCACTCTCTCTATTGCTGTTCTCAGTTCTTATATTTATACATTTTTTATTACCATTTTTGCTTTTTTTTGGGGGGGGGGGGGGGGGTTGTCTTTTTACAGTTTTTATTTGTTGTTGTTGTTGTTGTTGTGACACCGCAGTGCACACTAGCCTACAGTCTCAATTAGTTACTTTACAGCTATTCACCATTTAGCATTTATACATTTTTTATTACAATTTTTGTTTTTGGGGGTTTTTGTCTTTAACTTTTTATTTTATTTTATTTGTGTTATTACAGTGCAGTGCACACTAGCCTATAGCCTCAATTAGTTACTTTACAGATATTCAGCATTTAGCAAACAGTTGTTAAACAGCTTTTGACAGCTTTAACAACAAAAAGAACAAAGTAACAAAGAGAAAAGTAGAGAAAATGTTTCTACTTCCTGTGATAACTGTTGGGTTGTGATGACATTGTACTGTCTACATCCAAAGTGGTCTTTACTTTGGTGACTCCTTTAGTGGTTCTGTGTCAGTGGGTGGATTTCACAACTTCAATTAAGTAGTTTTTTTCTCAATAGTATGAAAACTACGTCATGATCATAGACTGCTGCATTCCACCTGTACTTTATGAATAATATGAATGTTATCAGACAATGCTCATGTTTACCTGATTAAATGATCAATGTTTATTTTGATCAGCATGTAGTCTAGAGCTCTTCCTGTCTGATCTGTCTAATATTTGCTAAGCTACACATTCAGTTTGGTCCTCTGATCACTAAGTGCAGGAATGAAATGATGTGACCAAACAGTGCTGAGGGGGATCACTGTGTAGCACTACTTCTTACTGCAGGACCACTTTACTGAGGATGGGGACTGAACACTGGGCAGCTCAGGAGGAAGTGATGACACTAGAAAGACACTGTTTCACTGTTAGATTTAGTCTGTATGTGAGAGAGAAAGAAGTGGAGGAATAATTTATTTTGCACTTGAACACACTTCCCCTCTATTGTGGATATTAGTGGGTGGAGAATTTCAGTGGAGTTCTACTGAGAGAGCTGTAGAGTTCCAGGTCATAGTTGTGTGGTGATTCCCACAGGCAGACTGTAGTCTGGGGTGGTTTTCAGTGTTCAGTACACTGTAGTTTTGTAGAGTGTATAAGATGTGTAGCAGCGTTACTGCTGTAGCTGTGTGTAGTGTGTTGTGGAATGCAGGTGTGTTTTCATCTGCAGATGTGTTTTTACTTCCTTTTTGGAAATGATGTGCAGACGAAGTCCTGTGAAGCGTTTGAGGTTCTTCCTTATTGTACTGCTAAAGGACTTGAAGCTTTGGAGCATTGAAAGCTGGTGACAAAACAGCGACACCTGGTGGTTCTTAGAAATTATAGCAGCCATAGATTCAAAGCTGCACAATACAACACTCCACCGCCTTCATATTTCATTAAAAAAATGATGATCAGTAATGATGTTTAGTAATTCAATTCTGCAATAATTTGTTTAAAATCATTGTTTCCCTTTTTATGTGAAAACATAGTACAAAACTATACTGGGAGACAACAAGGTGACGTTATGAAACATTTACTCTCCCCTTTGGCTTCTATAATTTGCACATTTCAAATGTTTTAGTAAAAAGATAAAGCTTCTAAGTTATAGGAGAGTGCCAAACCTATGAAACAGTCTCAACCTCATCCTGTGTATCTGTGATGTTTGAAGCTTCAAACAAGATTAGTCACATGTTATCAGTAACTTTAGTGGTAATGTTAGTGGTAATAACTTTAGTGGGAGTGGAGAGGGAGAGAAGGAAGGAGGGAGGGAGGGAGAGAGAGAGATGAAGGGAGGGATGGAGGGAGCCGGAGCGAGGGAGAGAGAGGGAGGGAGAGAGACAATCTATAATCAATATAATCAGACATTTACATCTTATAACTTGATGGTCATGCATCCATCATACCAACATCTATTGGGAAATCTCTTAGTGATTTCCAGTACCATCATCAGTTGGCTGGTACCATCAGTACCATCAGGTGACTGGACCTGCAGCAATTAAGTATGTCATATATAATAGTTAAGTATGTCATATATAATAGTTAAGTATGTCATATATAATAATAATAATAATAATAATAATAATTATTATTATTATTATTATTATTATGTCATATGTAATAACAGCCATTTTACATGTACTTGTGCAGCCATGTTTAATAGTGAAGGCCTTTATCTCATGTGTTTCTGCAGGCTGCATGTTGCAAGGGAATCTGAGGACAGACGTCATCACTGCATACGCAGGAGACTCAGTACTGCTGCTCTGCTCCTGTACTGACCCACACGCCAAACCTGAGAGTTTCACCTGGCAGAAATACAACACAAACAATAAAACATGGGACGTGATCACCAGTGAGAGTGAACAGTACAGAAACAGAGTTCAGATGGGTACTGCTCACTCTCCAGGAAATCTCTTTCTACTCATATCACACCTGACTGAAGAGGATGAGGGAGTCTACCGGTGTTATCTTAACCAGTACTATAAATACATCAAACTCACCATTAAAGGTAAAACACGGTATTTGATCCAAATCCAACTGCAAATGATAAATCCAGCTTTAAGGTTTTCTTATGTATCCACACTAGCAAAGTCTTGGTTGTCTGAGTTACTTGTAGACTTTCTGCTGTCATATTTGTTGTTGTGCTGTCATCTGTGCACATTACCAGTAACGTTTAGTTCAGTGATGGTCAAATACTCCTTTAACTGTAACAAATATCTTGTGCAGTTCAAGTAAGAATGTCTCAGGTTTTTAACACACATGCTTCTTTGTTTTGGTTTTTCTGTTCCAACCCCTCGTTTGGTTTTCCTGTCACTGTTTTCATCTTTGTCTAGTTTGCATTCGTTAATCTTTGTATAAATATCTTGTTTTATCGTCTTGGTTGTGGGTCTTTGAACGTGCGCGCTCTCGTCCTCCCGTGAGTTTATTGTTGTTTGGTAACGTTATTAGCCTGCTCGTTATTCTAGTGTTTACTGTTTAACTTCCTTCTTGGTAATGATGTGCAGACGAAGTCCTGTGAAGCGTTTGAGGTTCTTCCTTATTGTACTGCTAAATAATTCGAAGCTTTGGAGCATTGAAATCTGGTGACAAAACAGCGACACCTAGTGGTGTACAGAAATTATAGCAGCCATAGATTCAAAACTGCGCAGCACTATAAACAATACAACACTGCACCGCCTTCATATGTCATTAAAAAAAATGGATGATCAGTAATGATGTTTAGTAATTAAATTCTGAAATAATTTGTGTAAAATCCTTGTTTCCCTTTTATGTAAAAACAACAGGTTGGCGTTATGAAATGTTTACTCTCACTTTTGACTTCTATAATTAGCACATTTCCAATTTTTTTTAGTAAAAAGATAAAGCTTCCAAGTTATAGGATACTGCCAAACTTATGAAACAGTCTCACCCTCATCCTGTGTTTCAGTGACGTCTGAATCGCCGACCATCATTAGTCACGTGTTGTTAGTAACTTTAGTGGTAATATTAATGGTAATATTAACTTTAGTGGTAATAGTAACTGATACAAGCTTCAGTACACTGTGTGATACAAGCTTCGATGCCTTAGTATCAAATGTTACATCACAATTTTATTGTTTCTGCACAGTTCCTGTATCGTTTTTCTCCCTTTTTGGTGTTCCATTTAGTCAGTGCTTAGTTTGCATCATTTTGTTAATTTTGCCGTTGTGTCCACCTGTTTTGCAAATGAAGAACTTTCGTTTACACATGTGCGTCAAGTCCTGTCTGCCTCTGCGTTACATTATCGTTCTGAAAACTGCACAATGTGCAGATCATTAATGTAGGTGGACCAGCTGGATCAAAATCACTAATGTGTTCTTATTTTAGATTTTTGATTTGAAATATCTAAAATAAGAGGCAAGGCTTTGCTATGACCAGTTGTCAGTGTTGATGTCAGTTTGATATTACAAGTGACATATTTTGAGTTTTTGTTACTACAATTATTTACCCCTGTCCCACTTACCTACAACCAACAGCAGAGGTGCAGGCAAAGGTTTAATGCACATAAAACTACAAAATGTATCTGATTCCAAATTATTCCTGTAATTACAATTTATATTCTGAAGAGAATGCTCTACTGCATTGTCTAGCATGTGTTATGAGAATATGCATAACCACCTTTCTAAAATTCCTCAGTCTTAATGCATCCTGCTTTTTCAGCGGTTCTGTCAAACTAACATAGGATTTGATCTACTAAACGTGCAGTGCAGAGATTGGATACTTTACAGGAAACTGGTGTCAGCACTCTACATATATATAAAAATATAGCTGGCTCTTCACTCAGCCTCAATCCACCAGTGCAGAGAATTTTGACTATACCTTTTGGATTTCCTCTCTCTTAATAAATTATCAGTGATTAACATCATCTGCGAGTGTCTGGACTCCATCAGTCTCATTACAAATACTACACGGAGAGCCGAGCTTCATGAGTTCAATGTAGCAAAGAGTTAATTAGCATAACAGAAGAGAAGTTTATATAGAATAGAATAGATATTATAATGAAACAATTAGAATAAAATAGATATTATAATGAAACCAATTAGAATAAAATAGATATTATAATGAAACTCTGTAAATAAGTTACAGAAATGTGGCACAGAAAATACTTTCTAAATGTTACCTAAGTGCCAGATAGATTGAGAGAAAGACAACATGGACATTAAAGAAGGTGAACTGGGTGGCCAGGAACAGTAGAGCATGTCTGCTGGGGCTTCCAGGCAGAAAAAAGAGAGAGAAGGAGAGACAGAAAGAGAATGTGACTCAGAGAGAGCATGACAGAGAGAGAGAGAGGGAGAGAGAGAGAGCACAAGCCCAAGGGAGAGATTTCTCCAAATGTACGTCTTCAGTCCACCAACTCTGCTCCAGCTCCACTCTCAGCTCTGCTCCAGCATTAAATCCATATGGTTCAGAATTTCTTTAGTCTGATCTTGATTGATCAACAGCAGAGTTTGTCCAACACTGACTGATCAAAGAGTGACCACATACGAGCAGCATCCCTGTCATAGCACATCCGAGAGGAACCCACAGCTGGTAGAGTGATTTACTGTCCTGAATAACAATTGATGAATAACAATATTTCTGCAAGAGACCACAGATGACCACAGCAGTTGGGGCAAGCAAGAATAAGACTTCATAGTCGAGAGTTTGGCCTACATATATCAATGTGTTACGATTTTCTTGGTTGAAATGACATAGTATGCCATGACAAATGACGTTGTAGCTCAGTCTCTCTCAATGTACACATATCTCAGCTACCTGTATGAGGGCATTATGGAATTTGTAGTTCATGAAGCATTTATGTACAAAGTCTTGTAATTTTGCTCTTTTATTAGCTTAATTTTGTAGCTGGTTGGGTTGAGGCTTTAAATTAGAATTTTCTGGAATGTCTATGGAAATAGTGACCAATATGCTTCCAGATCCAAGACTGTTGAATAAATGTGTGATCACTGTTCTCCCTCTGACATATGCTGCCTGCTAAGGCATCTTATTTAGGTTCAATTTAAAGGCAGCATCAGACACTAAATCTGCAGTATAAATAATCTTTCACACCGAACACGAGAAAAATCTGCCTGGTGAAAAACCTCATTCACTTGAAGGGGCAAGAGCTTTACTTACTTCTTTCTGAAAGAAAAGCAGCTGCTATTCTTATACTAATTATTAGAACAATGTCACAAGTAGTGTTAGCTGTTTTCTGAAGGACTACGTTCCCCAAAATTACACGATACCAAGACCGCCCATAATCCCCTCATTTTGCTCCACCCATGTGAAAACATGAGCGAGGTGGCAGTTAGATGTGACCGACGCTTAAGTCTTCATACATGATGGGAATGGAAATCTAATTAGAATGGGAATCTAACTGGATCATTTCTGTTACTCAGACCTTTGCCTGTACAGACAACACCAGACCCCTCACTAGACACACAGACAAACTCAGTTAGATCAGGTGGAAAACTGAACAAACATCAGCACTTCAAGAATCTGTAGCATTTGTTGTATGTGCCACTTGATTGCTGTAACAGCTGGAGTGCCGCAGGGCGCGGAGCAGGACGCACAGACTCCCTCGACTTTGACAGACATTTATTAACACGTAACGCTTACGACGACGGCACTCACACAACATAAACGGATAACAGGAATACACGTAACACTGCAGGAACACTAACGACAGCAACACAAACATATACGTTTAACATGAATACACGTAGGACTAGCAACACAAACAATGACCAACACTAATGCACACACCAACAGGGGTTTAAATACACACCGACACACACAACATTAAACCAGGGGCAGGTGTGTGCCATCATGGGGGCGTGATTACAGAACAAAAAGTGACTTCAACTGCAGGCGGTGGGCCGTACCACGTGACCAGTGGTGAGGGGAGCGTTCCGTGACAATTGCTGACTTAATATAAAGAATTCTAGTGAAGGCTTCCACACTGATGCGCTATCACAGAGTTACATATATTGTGTCTGACCTTTATTTAACTGTTAGTTTTGTGGCATTACTTAAGACATTCACAATCATTTAATAGTGAAGGCCTTTATCCTGCGTGTTTCTGCAGGCTGCAGTTTGGCAGAGAATCAGAAGACAGACGACATCACTGCATACACAGGAGACTCAGTACTGCTGCCCTGCTCCTGTACTGAAGCACACGCCAAACCTGAGAGTTTCACCTGGCAGAAACACAACACAAACAGAAACTCATGGGACGTGATCTCCAGTGAGAGTGAACAGTACAGAAACAGAGTTCTGCTGGGTACTGTTCACTCTCCAGGAAATCTCTCTCTACTCATATCACACCTGACTGAAGAGGATGAGGGAGACTACAGGTGTTATATTAAAGACAATGAATACACATACATAAGACTTAATATTTCAGGTAAAACATTATTAGCAACCACATTCCTAATATCAATGAAAACCTCATAAGTCGATTTAGTCTCTCCACCATGAACTTACTTTTTAAATATACAAATAAATGTAATATAAATACATTCACCACACACTTTATTAGACACACATACATCAGATATTACTAAAATTCAAAAACAGGACATTTAAAAGTAGAGAAACACCATTACATATTGATGTATCTAACATGTGGACCACATTATCCTCAGATATTAGTCACCAGACACCCTCTGTCACCAGTCTAGAAGAGTTAAACACAACTAACATACATTTCACCTGCCCTCACTGAACACTTTCAGTACCTCTAATAAGTGAATGTGTAGGTATAATTATAGACTGTGTCCACCTGGTGTCTTACACAGTTTGTGTGTCACCCTGCACCCAGGACATCACTGGTCAGTTTCTGACCACAGATGTCCCAGTATATGTGGATACTGAACCATTATCCATACATCAGTCCCACTACAGTGCTGGAGGCTTGGTAATGGGTGTTGTGCTGGTATGAGTGGTTCAGTTACAGCAGTGTTACTGGATTCAGTGCTACTGGTAGGTTGAGAGTGTTCTGACAGTGAAAGATATCCAGCCAGCAGTGTTTCAGTGGTCAGACACTGATCATGACTGGAGTTGGAGGATGGTTAACACTAACTGTGTAATAGACCAGATGGGCTAGAACCACTGACTCTACAAATACAACATTTTTCTCATCCATTCATATTTATCAAATGTGATGGAGCATAAACTATTGCATAAAGAGAGAGAGAAGGAGGGAAGCAGAGAGAGAGAGAAGGAGGGAGGCAGAGAGGGAGAGAGAGAACGAAGAAAAAAAGAAGAGCAGAGAGAAGAGTCTCCTCTCACAGCTGGTGCTGACACTGAGTTCATTAACACACACTAACACTAACACATCAGGACCAGTCTGAAGTACAAACAATCAGACCAAACCAAATTATTACACTTCACAAACTAAACTACATCACCCACTGGAACACAAACACAAGCACAAAGCAAAATGCAACGTTATCTGGCCCTAAAACATCAGTACACTGTAGCAGACGACCTGTACACAGTGACTGGCATTAAACACAGAACCACGTTGACAAAGTCCAGACTCAGAGAACACAGCCTGGCCGTCCAGACCAGCCGATATAAATGTCATGGCTGCCCAGAGAACAGAGACTCTGTCAGCAATCTAAATATGACACTGTAGAGAGAGAGCTGCACTTCCTCACTGAATGTGAAAAATTCATCCAAATATGGTAAATTTATTTTACAAAATCTGAGACGGTCCACCCCAACTTTAAGTGTCTGTCTAACACTGAAACTGCCCATCCTACTGGGCGAAAAGAAGGAAAGCAGCGCTTTAGCTGGGTGATGCATATCTGCCTGCCATAAGACGAAGGACAGTGATTAACCCACCCAAACACACACACGTACACACACACACACACACACACACAAACAGACTATATTACCCAGTTTATAAAAGTTACCTAACTATTTATTATTATTAACTATTTATTATTATTAACTATTTATTATTTTCCATCCTTATTATTTATTTCTCTTTCTTTTCACTTCTTCCCTTTTACTTCTTCCAATTATTATTATTTCAGACCAATTATAGTTTCTCTTCAAGTTCTTTATCATAACAGAATTCTTAATTTCCATAATTGCAAAGGTTGTAATGTTGTGTAATGTTCATGTTATAATACTGCTTTGGCAATACTACAATACTATAGTGGTATATGGTCACGCCAGTAAAGCTTACTGAACTGAAATGCACTGAGAGAGAGAGAGAGAGCGAGCCCTGCAGCTTCAGACGTCACCAAATGGTTATAAGACCTTCAGTCCATCAACTACCAATGGCGGTAACACGCATTGGTTTAAATTAAAGAGTGTGGGGCAGGATGCAAGCATGAGTTAGCCTGGTTTGATGTGTTTTTTTTTTGTTTTTTGTTTTTTTAATGAAAATGAAAGCACACATGAACATACTGTGCTAATGTTGCATAAACAAGGTAATACATGCGATTAAGGCAAAATAACTGACATTAGTGGTTGTACAGGATTGGGCTTTATAGGGTAAATAATGAGGGTGAGACTAGACCCAGGAGACGGGGGTAAGTGAAAGGGGAAACACAGGACCCCTGTGTGAGGGCATGAACAACACAAAGCATGTGGAGGAACAAAAACAAACAAAGGAGCACATGGGGAGGAGGATGGTGGTGAGGGGTGTTACAGTAGCACCCACACCCCCCTTAACACGGGGCTCCTGTGTGATGGTGGTGAGGGGTGTTACAGTAGCACCCACACCCCCCTTAACACGGGGCTCCTGTGTGATGGTGGTGAGAGGTGTTACAGTAGCACCCACACCCCCCTTAACACGGGGCTCCTGTGTGATGGTGGTGAGGGGTGTTACAGTAGCACCCACACCCTCCTTAACACGGGGCTCCTGACGTGCATAACAGTTGACAAGGGAGCCCGAGCCCGGCGTCACACAGCAGGGTCTGGAGAACCTGGACAAGGACAGGTGGGAAAGGAGGAAAAAAAGGGGGAAGTCCATCGGGTGAGGGGTGGAAACAGGACTTTGTACCACAACCAGAGACCTGACAGCAGGCTGGACAGGAGACGACTGGGTTCCAGCTTGGGCAGTGGGATGGACGGGAGCCCGGCTGAGAGTAGGAGCACGGGATACGGGATAACAGGAACCCGAACCACAGCTGGGATTGGGACAGTTACAAAGACAGGAATGGGGACAGACAAAGGCAGACACTGGGATAGGTAGAATAACAATGAAAGATTGTCAGTTCCAGTACAACAGAGATGTTACAGGAGGTGAAGTGGGTGGCTAGGCAGAGAGAGAGAGAGAGAGAGAGAGAGAGAGCGCGAGAGAGAGAGAGATAGAGAGAGAGAGAGACACTAACAAATGCCTGGAACTCCAGTGCACACTGACAAAACAAGTCCAACAGCTTCATTCTAAACCTACTACAACAATAACATCTGAAAATGGTTAAAGGACTACAAATGTAATCTTAATGACATTGACAATGTCAACTTTTATTAATTACTAATAATTATATCAATATTAATCAATATCAATATGATCAACTCTCAATCAAGTATAATGCCAAAATGTGTAATTTCAGATTGTAGAGATACAGAGACTCATTCATGCTCCATCCTCTTTGTTTTTGTGCCAAAAAAAAATTATATTGAATGCTTGTTATAAAAATCATACAATATAATATTAAAAGTGACAAATAATACATCATATTTTAATTCTGCTTCCTACATTCCCACATGCAGGAAATGCAGACAATTCTCCAGTATACACACGTCATGTCATCTTAGCTGGTGTGGGGGGTTTACTGCTGTTGATGGGATTAGGAGGAGTCATCTGCTGGAGATACAGAGGTATACACACACACACACACACACACACACACACACACACACACACACACACACACACACACACACACACACACACACACAGACACACACAAACACACTCCTATTCAAGTTCACAGACAATTATAACAGGTCTCAGTGTGAAGTTCTCTGTACAATATTATCCAGTAATACAGACCTCTGCTCACCTGGTAGACAGGTAGTACACAGTGCTGATAACACACTCTCATGGGTTTGCTTCCCAGAGAGCACACATACTGATAAACATGTGAGATGCTCTTTATAATAAAATCTGTATATAAATAAATACATACATATCTGTCCATCTCACACTGAGTTAATTTTGTAGTTCAGAGATGTGAACAGATGGTGAGCAGAGAGGGACAAACAGGACAGAGGAGAGATCAGCAGACACGGGTGGGTGTCACACATCCATGTTATAATATCAGTGAACTCTGATTCAGTGCACAGATCTGTTCTACAGTGTGAGAGCTTGGATTAGTGATTAGTGTCTGCATGTTAAGACCCAGTGAAAGTCATGCAGGTACTGGTGAGAGGTCATGTGTTTCTGAAAGTATGGAAAAACTTTAAGGGCCTTATTCTTGTGTGCACAGAGAACTTCACTACAGTCTTTACTGCAGTGCACACAGTCGATTCTAATTGCTAAATTATAACAGGCAGTATGACATCATCTAATATGCTGTAGTTTAGCAGAGCAGTTAATTGTTTAATATTCTGTAGTTTCACAGAGTAGTTTTATTTGCCTAATGTGCTGTAGTTTACCAGTGACTTTTCAGCAGTCATTCACTTATGACTGTTGCAGCTAGAGATGTTAAGCATTGCATGTGTGTGTGTGTGTGTGTGTGTGTGTGTGTGTGTGTGTGTGTGTGTGTGTACGCTATATGCTTGATGATGACTTTATTATGATCACCTGCTCTATAGCAGTACCTTTATGCTACTGGGCCTTTTTAGACACCTCACTGCACTCAGAAGTAACTTCTGAATCAACCAAAGTAGTAGAAAAGTGCCAGAAAGGTTAGAGGGATGAGAGGGACAGGAGATAAACATCCTAACAGGTCATATCAGCGTCATGCAAAATGGTTTATCAAAAAGGTGTCATTTTATTAGAATCCATGAACAACATGCACAGAAGAAACAGCCATGCAGATACACGTTTCTGTGACATGCCATATAAAAAAGTGTGAACAAACAGTCTGTAAAATGAATCTGCTGACTGATAAACGACATATGTCATGTTTCGTACTTTCTGCAAGTAGGATTGTGTATCATTTGGGTTTTTTTCTGATGTCATTGCTAAAACAATACTTTTAAAATTGAGCAAGTACCTAAATTGTGCCTGAATCAGTGCTAAAAAACTAAAGTCGACTAAAGTTTTTTAATTGTATTTCTTTTTTATTTGACTATTCACTACCTACTAGCTAATGGTAGTTATCTGCTGGCCTTTAACTAGTGATGACCACGTGACATGCAGTAACGCTTCTGTTACCTGTAGCGTCTGTTTCAGAGCACCAGAGGGGAAATATATTAATAGACAGCTCAGGCATTTAAAGGAGTATTTAGGTGAAAAGTCTAATTTACATTATTTTTCCCCTTAGACAAAATTATTTTGAGTGCAATTCTGTTTAAGTTTGCTAACAAACATTGGAGGTCATCAGCAACCCAAATCTAACCTTCATAAATACATGCCCACAGATGACTCTCAACCAGCTCAAACTGCATCCAGGTCTTAATAAAGGTCTCACAGACTAGTCAATGTGCAGTATGACTCACTGTGAACTAGAAAAGTGAATAAACTCGTCACTACAATTTGGATGAGGTTTGAGCAGGTTAAGAAAGCTTTGTGGACATGTAGTGATCTAACTTATGTATGAAGACCATTATGTACTAAGGTTATACTTGGGTTGCTGTTGACCTCCAGTGTCCAACTTAATTACGACTGTTACCTGCTGTTGCTGTTGGCTTCCAGAGTTTGTTAGTAACATTAGCAGCTTTTGTTTTAAACTAAAGGAGCAAAACATGTCTCGGCCATCCGGGGAAAAGGAAAATAATGTAATTGCTGGCCAATCCCTTCATGTAACACCGACATGAGACAAGAAACCTTTGGGCTATATACAAAATAGCTTACTACATACTGTATGCGGCATACTGGACTCATTATATACTGTATACTGTTTACTGTTCCCTGTAGTAGTATGATGCATAATATCCAGTGTGTAAAAAACACAAACCATACTAAGAGGTCACGCGAACGTATGAAGTTCTACCCACTTGTGATTTACCACCACTGTTGCATGATGAGATGCACTACACCACGGAGACAGGCCTGGTCACGTACTGGATTGTTTGGCCGTAGCAGTACGTCATCTGGGTATATTTTGCGTACTGGAAAAATTCATTTTGGTCTGACTAGTTTTCAAGATCTCTTCAGTAAGTACTCATTAACTAAAGAAAAATTGATCAACACACATTTATCATTTGTATTAAAAAGGGCAGGTGATGTATTTACGTGGTTACTCTCCTCAGCCATTTTATTAGGATAACCTTTACACTACATCGTTATCTGCTAGCTGCATTATATACCTGTGTGCAGTTCCACAGGCTTGTGTATAAAGTTCAGACACACTGCTTTTCTTGTTACACACTCATACATGCCCTAAAGACACTACCACTGCAGAGACACTTGTTTGTTGAGAGTGGTCTACCATCCAGGTAGGATCCATTCAGCAGTGCTCCTGTGGTCACACACTAAACAGTGGTGCACACCTGTAAGACATGTGCACATATTAAATTACAGACTGCAGGTCTTTATTAAAGTGGCTGGTGAGTGTTTAAATGTTTGTGAATGTATAAAACAGATTACACACACGCTTGCATAAATTATATTTACATGTGCATTTATGGATTAAATGTATATTACAATTAACACCTCTGCAATACAATACATTTATTATATTAACACTTGTATTAATCCACTCAACAGGGTGTGCATTATTTTATATGTATGTGTGCTAATATTTTGTAATTGTGATATTTTTTGCAGGATGATGTGATGTATTCTACTGTAGCCCATATAAACACCACCAGACCAGCACCCAGAGCAATGGATAATGGAGATAATACAGAATATGTCAATATCAAACTAAATTAACAAACCTGAACACACACACACACACACACACACACACACACACAGACTTTTGTATTGTATCGTATCTAGCCAGTGAATTGTAGTTATGTTCTTCTGTCTTGGTTTCAGTGCTGTCTTTGTATAATTTTCTGTATCTATTGGTAATTACTAATTAACTGCTAATTAGTTACTTCAGGTGAGGTTTCAGACTGGCATAAGGTAGGAATTGTAGGGGGAGGACTAACAGTGACAGGGGCAGGACTAAGACTGATAACATTACAGTGTAGCCACTCCAAGAACCAGAGTACTTGGGTTTTATTCCTCTTGATTTCATCTTCTGCTTGGCAGAGGAGGCTAACTGCTAAATCTAAATGTTAAACGCTGTAAACGTCAATTAAAATGTTTTCAGTCTGTAACTATAATTGTGATTCCTACAAGTATCATTTCCTACAAGTATCATATGTCTGTACAATAATACAAACAATTTATTATGTTTTATTACATTATGGATTTTTTCAGCAGAATAGTTTTTCTTCATTTTATTTGTGTATCTCTGTTGAAGCATTTTTGGATATTTAATCTTTAAATTGTAGCACATTTTTATGTTAAGCAGGTCATTTTATAGTCAAATGCCATCCGTTGTCTGTACACATCACTTCCACTGTGAGAGTCTATTGCTGTTTCATAAATAAAGAGCCAAAGCAGGACAGAGAGTTGTGGTTTCTGTTTATACCCACTGATAACAACATACATCATGAAGGTGTGTGTGGTGCAGTTCACTGACAGCTGTTGGATGTCACTGTCTGTTACTTTCTCTTTAGGACCGAGGTTGAACTCCAAAGTAGAGCAGATGGTTCTTCAGAATTGTACACAGTGTGAAACCAGATCAGTGACATGGATACAGTCTCACTCAGACTCGAGCAAAAACACCAAATGTGAAAATCACCTTTTATCCCAAACAGGCGACTCTGGTCCAGTTCTTGGTGTGAAAGGGTTTATATGTAGGCTGGTCATAGGAGGTGGTTGCTTAGGGCAGTAGAGCTGTGTTGAAAAGGTTCTGCAAAGTGAATTTATTTTGCTGTTGTAGCTGAGGCAGTTGGCTTGCTACAGCTTTATATGACATTATTACCTATATAGTTATACTAAAATATAAATATTAGGAGTGTCATGGTATGTGTTTTCATCCCAAATCACCCCATACACATTACAGTTCACTGTATGCAGTCATACGGAGAGTACACGGTAGCCTAAGTGTGAAGGCTGATGAACATAATGTGGAATCAAACTTCACATCTGCAATTTCCACTCCAAACCTTAAGCTGTAATCTATTAGCAAGTTAGCAACATGCTAGGCTAAATGTAGCTCAAGCTCGTTGGCGACATTTACTGAATCGTTAACACTATGACCTGTTTCTTTCAAATCACCTGTGTGGGAAAGTTTCCCAGTGACCTGAGTGGTGGACGAGGACAGTGTGTTGGTGTTGTAGGGTGTGTGTGCTAAAACACATGAACATGCACATTCAACAGCATCACCCAGATGTGCCAGTTGTGTTTGTTGCTTTTGTCCTGTTGTACCAAACAGTGATGCCTAAATGGAGTGTGAAGAAGATCTCTTACAAGTAAGGTGCTTTTCAGGATGTGGAACTTGGAATCTTCTTCATATATGTATATATAATATCTGAAGAAGTTATATTTATTTCTCAGGTGGTTATTAGTAATGAGTGGAAATGTGCTCACTTGTTTATTTCTGTTTATTTATTCCTCACTTGGTTATATGTATGATCCAGCTCTTGGTCACTACACACTTGATCAGGAAGGCTGGACAGCACACACACACACACACACACACACACACACACACACACGACCATGTTACTTTTTGAGATTCATGGGCTTTAAGTTCTGCTGTGATCCAACTCTGAACCTCATGGTTTAATCAATAAATCACTAACTGACTCATGAGGGATTCTGAGGAACAATGTCACATTCACTCCAGTGACACTGATGTTTCAGAGAAAGCTAGATGCTCGAGGATAAAATGAAATGTGATTTTAATCAGAAAAGGATAATCCAACACAGTTCAACTCAGGCAAGGATCAGAACCAGTACTATAGGATAAACAGAGCCAGGGAGCATCACAGAAAGGAACTAAAGTCCAGGTTGAAATCCAGAGAGACAAAATATCCAGGCAGACAAATCCAGGAGGGGCAAAAAACAGAAGTAAGCAATCAGAAATAGTTCAGAAATACAGAAAGCCAATATATAACATTTACAACATTTAACTCACACTTTTATCCAAAGTAACTTACAGTTATAATTGAATACAATTTAAGCGATTGAGGATTAAGGGCCTTGCACAGAGGCCCAACAGTGGCAACTGGCAGCTTTCTAATTACTAGCTGAGTACCTTAACCACTGAGCTAACACTGCATATCACTCCATATGCACAGACATTACTTCCACTCTAATGACCTCAGCAGCTTTCTTCATTTAACCAAACATTTGGGTTTCCGCAGGATTATCAAGAAATGAGAAACTCTGCTGTAATCTGTAAAGGCATTAGGGACCGCAGCACACACTCAGGTGTGTCATACTCTGAACAGACTGATATTAAATGTTCAATTCATTTATTTATTCTTTTGTTGACATATTAATGACTCACTAGCTGCATTAAAGCCATCCGTTCAGCAGCACAGGGGGATTAAGTCCATATAACTGCAACTTCCTAAACAGAGTGTCACATGAATATGACATTTTTGAATGGTGTATCATAATAAATCAAATCAAATTTATTTATGTAGCGATTTTTAAAACAGAAATTGTCACAAAGCAGTGTTACAAATGTCCGAGTCCAAGCCCCCAGTAGCAAGGAAAAACTCCCTAGAGCATGAAGAAGAAACCTTGAGAGGAACCAAGACTCAAAGGTGGGGCCCGTCCTCCTCTGGCCGACAACAGTCACTACAATAATAACAATATAATAACAATTTTAAGAGAAAAGTAAAAAATAATAATAACGTTCTCCTGCAAGAGAACGTCCATCAACGTCCATCAAGTAGTTGGCTGGGGTGGAGGTGTGGTGGGCTACAGCAAGGGACATCAGTGGGTGGAGGGAGTAGCCATGGCAGCTGAGACGGGTGTAGGC
Source organism: Electrophorus electricus (assembly GCF_041902795.1). NCBI lineage: Eukaryota > Metazoa > Chordata > Actinopteri > Gymnotiformes > Gymnotidae > Electrophorus > Electrophorus electricus. The sequence continues at coordinate 16,131,757 of NC_137498.1, forward strand.
TCAATAACATCATGACATCAGGGGTAGGTGAACCTCGGCAGAAAGAGAGACTAAATTATTAGGCATGTCCACGTACGAGAGTGTGAAAATTAGGGACTGTTTCTTAGTGAGAATGCAGTGTTTCTTAGTGAGAATGCTTGTGAGATTTAATTTTCTCTCCACTTTGTTTTATTCACAAAAGGTGACTTTGCAAAAAATGTTTTTGGTCACACACTTAGAAACACACACACACACACACACACACACACACACACACACACACACACACACACACACACACAGCCGCACACACACCCACACACATGTTCATATATAATTAATGAGGTTCTGACTGGGTCATCACCTCTTGTTTAATCTAATTTAATGAGCAATGAGAGAATAGTAGAATAAACCAACACACATGAAAGCTGTGGTTGAAAATCAGGGTCATCCCACTAAATATTGATTTTGGAATTATTATTTTTATTAGTGTTGTTTAAAAATGAATTTAAACTTGTTTTCTTTGCATTTTTGAGGTCTGTAAACATTGCATCATTTTTGTTATTTTGACCAGATGTTATGTTCTGCAAATGACAATATTTGTATTTGGAAATTTGGGAAAAATGTGTGAACCCCTAGCAAATCATGTTTATGGACTACCAGCAAAAGTCTGTGTGTGTTTTCTAGTCTGTCAGTCTAAACAGAGAAAACACAGTGAGAGTAGGAAACAGGTTTGTGCAGGAAACAGCTCCACCCTGTAGCCACACCATGCATGTGCATTTCACAGGGACAGCAGCTGGGTCAGAGTGGGTGTGTGCGCTGTGAAGTGAAGTTATAACAGAGTAACAGCAAGTCTTCTCAGGACCCACGTAGCAAGTTCAAGAGATTTTATTGTCATTTCAGCTATATACAAGTACACAACAAAAACGAGACAATGTTCCTCCAGGACCATGGTGCAACATAAAAACAACAGTGCAACAGACAACATGCTACACAAGTGCAAACAGTCCAATATAGTGCAAAATGTCATTAAATAAACATTAAATAAACAATAATGTGTTTGGTTTTGTGAAACTGCCGATGAGAACATTAAAGAACAGAAGAGGTCTGGCCAAGCTCATTTGATCCCAGTTCCTCTCTGCTGGGTGGATATTACGGTCTGTTGGACTGAAGTACTGCTGAGAGAGTTCTGGAGTCAGTGTGTGTCCACAGTGGTGGTGGAGTTCTGGGTGTAGAGTTGTCAGTGTGTGCTGGGAGGTCAGTGGTGTTTTCAGTTTGTGTTTTCTCTTCACTGTGCTTCATCTCACTGAAGGTGAGTGTGAAATTCTCTCTTAATGCTGAGTGATATGAAATTACATTTTATATGAAACTGTACATTTATGTGTGAGTCGGTGAGTCTTTCTCATTAGAATTTGATTCAATGTTTGCTTCACAAATAATCATTGGTCACTCCTGCATTTTGTGACTTAATTTTAAATACACAATACAGCTTCAAAAGGATTATCCTGATTATCTTAATTTACTGTTATATGTTTCTGCAGGCTGCACTCTGGTAAAGAGTAGAAGAACATTACATATCCGAGCACATGTAGGAGACTCAGTACAGCTGCCCTTTTCCTGCACTGAACCACACAGCAGACCTGAGAGTTTTACCTGATATAAACACCAAAACTCCAGTTATACAGAGATCTCCAGTGAGAGTGAACAGTACAGAAACAGAGTTCAGCTGGCTACTGCTCACTCTCCAGGAAATCTCTCTCTACTCATATCACTCCTGACTGAAGAGGATGAGGGAGACTACAGGTGTTATATTAATGGGAGTGAATACACAGACATGCAACTCACTGTTACTGGTGAAATAAATCAGATCTGTATTGCTACTGACTTAACAAAACTCATTTTATCCTGACCTGTATGTTGCTTTTTTAAACAAACACTGCAAATGTCTTTGCCATCTCATTGTAGGTCAACACTATTAACATTCTAAAGATCACCATGGAGTTGTACTTCTTAAACACATGATTATTATGATTACATGATAGTTTATTTGAACTGTGTGTCTATAATGATTTGCTTTGCTTCCTGTGTGTTCCACTGACTGCACATCCACAACTGGACAGACGAATCTACAGGGTCATGTGGGAGGGTCTGTTCTACTGCCCTGCTCCTGGACTGGACTACAGACCAAAGCACGCACTCTTAAATGGACCTTCAGAGACAATGAAATCTACCCCACTGATCAGACTCAGCGTTACACAGGCAGAGTTCAACGGCTCAGTTAATCTCCAGGAAACGTCTTCCTACTCATATCACAACTGACTAAGGAGGATAAAGGAGTGTATGTGTGTTCCCTGAACAGTAAGGTTGTCAGGAGAGTGTTACTTGATATTACAGGTAAATGAACCTGCTGCTGTTTTCATTTAGTCCATATGCAATGTTCTCTCTCTCTCTCTCTCTCTCTCTCTCTCTCTCTCTCTCTCTCTCTCTCTCTCTCTCTCTCTCTCCCTCTCCCCCCACTTTCACTACAAACTCTACTCCAATGACCAAAGTCCAGACTAGACCAATACCTTCAACTACAACATCATATCAAAGACCTACTGGAACACACAATACAGAGACCCCAGATAAAGGTAAGAGGTCATAGTTCTGATGTGTTTTGATAAGATGTGAAGATACAATGTGAAAGCTCGGCTGTGTCTTTAGTGAAATAGTAACATTTATTCACATTTTATTTGTTACACATGCACACATTCTCTCTCTCTCTCTCTCTCTCTCTCTCTCTCTCTCTCTCTCTCACACACACACACACACAAACACACACACACACACACGTTCCCTCCTTATTTATATTTTCCCATTTACAGATTCAGATTCTGCCAGAATGTATTAATTCATCCTCATTCCTGTTCTGCTGCTGTTAGGAATTGGAGTTATCTACTGGAGATACAGAGGTACACACACACACACACACAAACACACACACACACACACATGTTGTGCTTACTGTGCCTCATTCTGTCTGGTTTCATTCTGTAGTTCAGAGATGTGGGCAGAGGGAGAGCAGAGACATGAGGACACAGGTGAGTACACAGTCCCCCTTAAGACTGACAGCATGCTGTGTTCACTCTATTCTAGCTGAACCCATATGGTTCATTAACATGCTTGCACACAAAAGCCACCTCAAAATGCAGGACACAGGCAGGGTAGCATGCTTTTCTCAGCTGTTACATCACTGAACACTGCCCCATTTTAAAGGGTCTTTTCAGCTTTCTTCCTTCATTCTGAAGGCACAAATGGTCTATTTTGTCAGACTTTCAATTTATCACACCCACAGTCCATGTTTGCATGTCCAGTATAAGGCAGATGTGCTTTTATCAATATCAACTCACATGTTTATCAGTATGACAGTATGTCAAACCCATGACTCTCGTGTTACCAGCACCGTGCACTACCTGTCTACCAGGTGAGCAGATAAGTAGGAGATGGATTACTGGATATTGTACAGAGAACTTCACACTGAGACCTGTTATAATTGTGAACTTGTATAGGAATATATGTGTGTGTGTGTGTGTGTGTGTGTGTGTGTGTGTGTGTGTGTGTGTGTGTGTGTGTGTGTGTGTGTGTGAGTATTAATGTTTATATTTTCTCTGCAGGATGATGTAATGTACTCCACTCTAGCACACAGTAACACAACCAGAACAGCAAAGGTCGAAGACACTGCAGATAAAAGAGAATATACCACCATCAAACTTAACTAATACACACACACACACACACACACACACACACACACACACACACACACACACACACACACACAAAGTCATTATTTCTACATAGTTTTCCTTTGTTATTCATTTAAATTTAAAATAAACAAATAAACAAAAGTTCTGAATTAACTCAGTGTGTTTTTTTGATTACTGATAGTTTCCTGGCAATTTTCTTACACACGGCTTCAAAGTGTTTAACGACCAATCCAAGCACACGGTGTAGTTTTGCACAAGAAGAGGCTTCGCACGTGTCTATGATGATGGTGTAGGACACAGCATGGGCTGATGAAGGTAGTGGATGCAGTGTGGAGAGGTGATGTCATTGGTGGGCGGAGTTTGATAAATGCTAATGTATTATCTGCACACTGCTTATGTCTGTTTAAGATGGAGATTATGTAGGTATGGCAGGTGCTGGAGTCTCAGTTAGAAACTCCATAAGTTTATAGTTAACTTTATGTACGTTTGTTTTGTGAAATTCATAGAATGGTGAATGATTAGTTTTCTTTGAGCTGTTAGTCACAGTTTCAGTTCCCACTGCTTCAACAAGTGATGGCTGCAGAGCTCCATTTTTTAAGGCCTGCTTTTGTGATGTGAGGAGGTAAAGCAGGATGTGAGGAAGAGTCATGTTACACACAACAAACATTTATTGTGATACACAAAAGACATCTAAGTGGTTAGCAGGCTAACCGGGTTTAAACATCGACAACACTTAAACTCAGACACAAGACTTATATACATGCATACTAATGACACACAATAAGGAGCAGGTGTGAAACACAGGGAGGGCATAGCCATACGGATAAACACACACACTAAACACAGACATACTCAATGAGATGAGGTGGAAAACTGAACAAAGATGAGCACTGCAAGAATGTGATCAGTAGCATGTGTTGTATGTGGCACTTGGCTTGATATAAAGAATTCTAGTGCTTCCACACTGACGCTCTATCATGGAGTTATACATATATTGTCTGATCTTTCTGTGACTGGTAGAATGGTGTGGCATTAGAGATCAATCAACATTTTATTAGTAATAAAATAAAACACCTTATTTATAGAGCAGGCCAGAACACTTTCAATTGAGTGTCATGACAATCATTGTCAAAGCGTTCATTTATAACAGTCATATGGGAGTTTTCATCTCCAGCCAGTATCAAGAACAGGAAGGTACTACGTGGTTTGAGGTGTTCACATCTACTCAGTTTTCCTAGTAACCTCCCGCAACCGCCCTCAGTCCGTGATTGCAACTCCCGTCTTCCCCGGCACAACCTCACCAGATCCTCATCACCAGTTTACTAGTGTCATCTGTGTCTCATCTTTGCTACACTATTTATTCTCTCTGGTTTCGTTCACTCCCTGCAAAGTATTATCGCTGGTCTATCAGCATGTACTGAGCAATTCCCTGGTGTGTGTATATCTGGCCATTACTCTCGCCTGTTTCACTTTACAATTGTTGCTTATTCCGCTACAAATAAAACTCGGCTGTCCACAAGCGTCTGGCCTGTTCTAAGATGTCACCCCTCACTTGGTAAGCAACAACTAATTGTAACGCGGCAGGGGTGGAGAGTGAACACTCGTGTGAAGTGACGACGCCATAACTAACCAAACTGATTGAATAGAATGAATAATAAGTTTAATAATCAACAAAGACTAACAACACATTATAAAATGAAGAACAAACAGGCTAACAGAAGAATAATAATATGATAACAGGGTGAGGGCGAGAAATGAACAACAAGGGAATACAACATTAAGGGAAGACTAACGGAGAACAACAATAATGAAACATAACAGTGAGCATAAAGACAGACAAACGGGAACAACACAGGACTGGGCTACATAAGATGAACAAACGGTATTGGTCATCAGACCTGATTTTCCTCTGGGGGTACTGGGGTGGCTTTAGTGGCTGTCCTCATTCTCAGCCGACTCTGTCTGCTGGGGGGTCCCGTTATGTTATTTTAACTGGAAACATATTTAAAACTTAGGTAAAAAAACAAAAAAAACCCAACAACCTATAGCCCTTGAATGAAGTGTTATGTCAACTAATCAACTGATAGTATTGTGTTATGAAGAGAAGACTGTATGACAGCTGTCTGTCAGAATCAGCCTTTATAAAAGTGTATTTAGGTTTGTGTTAGCTGTTATGAAGGACTTATGAAGACCACTCTTAACAAACATGTTAGTAAATTTGAAATGTAGATTCTGATCAAATATTAAAAAATTGTTAAATTGGTACTTAATATCAAACAAAGCTCAAATTATTACCTAAATGGAGCAACCAATTTGCTCAGTTACACCTTATAACTATCATTGTTATAAGGATAGTGAATGTCATTAGAACAATGCTAAAAATCATATAATATTAGAGTAAATATTTATTAATTTAACAAGCAAATGTGGTGGAGTATGACAGTAGGGTGTGCTTCTACAGGTTGAGTATTAAATCACTATTAAATTGAGCAATTAAAAAACAACAGGGAGACAAAACACATCACTGCACACACAGAAGACTCAGTACTGCTACCCTAGTACTGCTAGTACTAAAGCAGTACACCATCTTATGCTAACAAACACATGTTCCTCTCCAGGAATCTCAACAACAGAATTTACATCAAGATTTGATGGCAAAACAAGTGCAAAGGCTCCAGCTGACGCTTCCACTACTGACAGTGCAAAGACTCTGACTGACGGTAACATGCATTTACTGCATATCAACATGGTCTCCTAATATCTTAAAAAGCAATTAAAATGCATGCTGTGTAAAAACACAAACACTAACACGCACACAAATACACATAACATTTGTATAACGTTTGCCTTCAGATGTCCAAAACCCTGCTGGTGATCTATTATATATCCTCATGACTACTGCTGTGGGAGCTGTCCTCCTCCTGCTGCTGGGTCTCGTGGGGGTCTTGTGCTGGAGATACAAAGGTACACACACACACACACACACGCACGCATGCATGCATGCATACAAGTTGTGGGTCACACTGTCTGGTTTTCTAATGTAGTCCAGAGACATGGACAAACGAGGCTAAGAAAGGGGCAAACAGAAGAGAAGAGAGAGCAGGAGACACAGGTGAATGCTCACATACCATCCACTGTAACATAAGAAAAACAACCTCCACATCATTACTGGCACATGTCCTTCAAGGTCAAATCTTCCATGGTGTGTGTGTGTGTGTGTGTGTGTGTGTGTGTGTGTGTGTGTGTGTGTGTGTGTGTGTGTTTGTTTGTTTACAGGATTGTATTGCTGTGCTTCGTTCACATGTTCAAGTGAGTGCCACTTTGTATCTGAGGGGGGTTCAGATGATACAATACAATTAGTACAATATAGTTAAAATAAAGGATCACATATATCACATACAGCACTTTTTTATGGTTTTAAATTTTTTTTAAAGGAAAACCATCTTTGGGAAACACAAGTTGTGAAGTTCAGGTTTTGTTGAAGCAGTAACAAATACCTGAGCAGAGGGTTTTATACAGATAGTGTGTGGCGTTCCCTAGTTGTGTGGGGTCCATGGTGAGTTTCTGATACAAAGCAGCTCCTGATACACTGATGAAAGTTTTTGATTATGGCTGTTGTGATCTCTAGTTTGAAATCATTGGAGATGGTGGTGTCTAGGAAGCTCAGACTCCACATCACTTACTGTACTGAGTTACAAAGGAAGATGAAATAATAGCAGTCCAACATGACTAATCATATCAATCACTGTTTTTGGTAGAAATTATATTACTACATGGTAAATAATTTACCAGTAGGTGTAGCAGAGTCATAGAAAACCATCAGACCCAACATTCATGATATGCATGCTCCTGAGTTTGTGTAATTGAATAATTAATTGAAATGGGTGTGTTCAAAATAATAACTGTGGAGTTCAATTAGTGAGGTCATTCCTTCTGTGAAAAAACATGTCAATCAGGTGGCCTTTATTTAAAGATGAAGCCAACACATGTACATGCATTTCTCTCTGAAAATCTGAGAAAAATGGGTCGTTCCAGACATTGTTCAGAAGAACAGCATACTTTGACTAAAACTTTGATTGGAGAGGGGAAAACATATAAAGAAGTGAAAATGATATAAAGAAAATGATAGGCTGCTCAGCTAAAATGATCCCCAATGCTTTAAAATAGAAAACAAAACCAGAGAGATGTGGAAGAAAATGGAAGACTACCATTTGAATGGATTGAAGAATAGCCAGTATGGCAAAGACTCAGCCAATGATCAGCTCCAGGGTGATCAAAAACAGTCTGAAGTTACCTGTGAGTACTGTGACAATTAGAAGACGCCTGTGTGAAGCTAATCTATCAGCAAGAAGCCCCCGCAAAGTCCCACTGTTAAAAAGAAGACATGTGCTGAAGAGGTTACAATTTGCCAAAGAACACATGGACTGGCCTAAAGAGAAATGAAGAAACGTTTTGTGGACTGATGAAAGTAAGATTGTTCTTTTTGGATCCAAGAGCCGCAGACAGTTTGTCAGATGACCCGCAAACACTGAATTCAAGCCACAGTACACTCTAAAGACAGTGAAGCATGGTGGTGCAGGCATCATGATATGGGGATGTTTCTCTTATTATGGTGTCGGGCCTATTTATCGCATACCAGGGATCATGGATCAGTTTGCATATATCAAAATACTTGAAGAGGTCATGTTGCCTTATGCTGAAGAGGAAATGCCCTTGAAATGGAGGTTTCAACAAGACAACGACCCAAAACACACCAGTAAGCGAGCAGCATCTTGGTTCCAGACCAACAAAATTAAAGTTACAGAGTGGCCAGCCCAATCCCCGGACTTTAATCCGATAGAAAACTTGAGGGGGACATAAAAAATTCTGTTTCTGAGGCAAAACCAAGAAATGGAGAGGAACTGTGGAAAGCATCCTGGGCTGGAATACCTGTTTACAGCAGCCAGAAGTTGGTCGACTCCATGCAACACAGATGTGAAGCAGTTCTCAGAAACAGTAGTTATACAACTAAATATTAGTTTAGTGATTCACAACAATGCTAAATCCTAAAGATTTTTCAGTTTATACAGTAAATATTTTAGTTTGTGAAGAAAAAATGCTAAATGATTACACATGACATCCACTTATTTATTTGAATAGAAGAAGTCAGATGTTGCAAGTCAGATGTTGCAACTCAGCCCAGATCAGGGACGGTTGCAGCATGTTACATATACATTATTTTTTCTTTTGCTTTTTTGCCTCATCTTAACTGATCCCTTGGCTGCAGGCTTCTCTCTTTTTTAAGGAAATGGGAATAAGATTGGTGTGAGAGATGGTGAAGTCCAGGTCCAATGGCCCTGACTATATATGAGACTCTTCCCAGAATACTGAAGGGAACTCCTCAAAATACTGAAGGCCTTCTCCTCACTTTTGGTGTAGCCTACTGAAAACAAAGTGAACACAATGTCTGCTTTTATATGATTTATTCACTTATTCACGTTATGCCACCCCCCGCACGCAGGTATAAGAAAATACAAATATTTTGTTTGTTGTGATGGCCCAAGTGCCGCAAGGCAAGGCGCAGGAAGCACAGACGTCTCTTGACGAAGACATGCATCTATTAAACGACCATTAACGCCAACCTGAGTACGAACAAAGACCGACAACCACTCCAGTGACAGAGGGATTTAAATACGTTCATAAATGATGCATGTACAAAGGGGCAGGTGTGCTAGACTGAACTAACAGCACTTAGGGAGTCATTTTAGGTCTGTCCCACTGGGCCGCCACATCTCTGTGACAACGGACCGAGCCAACTTAAGTAAGAATGATGACATTTTCACTTATAATGTGAGACTGTTAAGGAAGAAAGAGGACACACCAAATGACTTTTAAAAACTTATAAAACCCTACTGCCTCCCTATATTTGTTGTGTGTGTTGGGGATAGAAGTTTGTCAAAGCTTCATTTGAATACACTTCATCTCCACTGTAACTGTAGTTATCAGAACATTCAGTAGACTGTATTGAAGAGTGTGTATGGTGTGTATCAGCAGTCCTGCTGTAGCCGTGTGTAGTGTGTGGAACTCAGTAAGAATGCAGGTGTGTGTTTATCTGCTCATTGCTGCTGATGGTGAGTTGACTTTCTCTCTACATCTGTAGATCATCAAATATCTTCTCAGTAGCTACTTTATAAGAAACACTGAAAACATCTAGTAGGAGTCCAGTTAGAGACGACATGTCATATATTTCTGATAATGTATAAGAGGCACTCCATGTTATCTGAACATATAAGGTAGAATTTGAACAATTACAATTTGCTTTTTAGACTGCCATCAGTCATAAAACCAAATCTTGAAATCAATGTATTATTGTGGTGCAGTTAAATCTCATGCATATCAGCTGCAGCACTCAGGCTTCTGCCCTGTTCCTGCACTGATATACACACCAGAGCTGAGAGCTTCACCTGGTATAAATACAACACAAACAGAAACACATGGGAAGTGATCTCCAGTGAGAGTGAACAGTACAGAAACAGAGTTCATACTTAGAACTGACCACACTTTTCTATTCTTGCAGAGGCTCCATATAAACCTGTAAATCTTACTCCAGTAGACACTGACACATCAAGTCCAACAGCTTCAACTAAACCTACTACAACAATGACACCTCCAAATGGTTAGAAGTTATTAATTTCATCAACTACTACTGATGGTAAGATTAATTTGTTTAATAGTATTCTCCAATCAACACCATAAAATGATTCCCCACTAAATACTACTACTATAACAATAATAATAGTAAGTGACATCAACAATTAATTTCTTAATGCAGGTCACTTCATATAGGATATATTTTGGGGCTACAATCCTGCACTTTTAAAAAATATATTTTTTAAAAATAATAAACCATTTGAAGCGGTAATGAATGGAGCATTTAATTCTGTTTCTCCAGTTGCTCAATTTCATAATATAAGCATATATTATGCAAGAAAGTGTTTGCATAACTGTGTAGCTTTGGTACTGAAACACCCGAGTAAAGATAAGCCTTGTTTTTGTTGAACATTGTATTGTGATCAATTAGCCTAATTTTCAGTTAAAATTGTATAATTTCTTAAGAATGTATTATTGTTGTTGTTTAGGTTGCATTTTGATCCTTAATGAGTGTTCAAATGACTTTGGATTATAACGAATACAGAGTGAGTGAACTGTACCTATGTGGAATGATTACTAATTAATTAATATATAGTTTACATGTATAGGTTATATTTACTTTATTTAGATTTTTTAATCTGAGCCTGATAACAAAATGATAGCGTAAAGAGGGGGAAATGAATTTAAAATGTGATTTTTAATATGAGACTATAATGTCATTTCAGCTGCACTTCTGTCATTGTTCTAAACAACCACTGAACAGAATTTAGCGCTCGATTATGTCATAATGTGTGTCATTCTATTTCTGACCCCAGATCAGTTTATTGAGTGGATTTGCCGATGACGATCATTTTAGACAAAACATCAACAGAGACTACAAACAATTCTTCACGCGTAAGAGGTACTGAGAAACGAAAACAAAACGTAAGTAGAATTTAATTTTATCTACAAAGGCAGATACTAAATATTTGATAACGGAATCGTATTATAAACAAGTAGCCAATATGCGAATTTAAAATGAGAACACACATTTTAATGATAGAGAACTTTTGACTGAACGGAGAACTAATTAGTGGGCTGATAGTGAGCTCCCCGCCCCACTAGTCACGTGGTACGGCCCGCCGCCTGCAGTGGGAGTTCATGGTCTTGTGTGAAACCACGACTATGTAGTCACACACACCTGCAGCGGGTTATTCTCCTAATGTCTGTGTGTGTTTAAACCCCGGTTGGTGTGTGCATCCTTGTCGGTCTGTGTTCGCTAATGTTCACGTACGTGGTGCACTTTATGTTTGTAAGCTGTGTTCAACGTTGCTCATGTTCATCTTGCCTGTTTGGTGTGAGCGCCACTGTGTTCGTTATTCGTGTTCGTCTAATAGACGTCTGTCTACGTCAAGCGAGTTTGTGGGACCTGCGGCACTCGGGCCCTCACAGCTGTTTAATTTAACGGACCACACAAATATTTTCAAATGCGGAATAAGTGAGTAGAGAGTGAACTAACAAAAGGAAACCTTGATAAATAAAAGGGGACGTAGCTGAAAATATTCGGGTAACCGAACTCCATTAGATGAAATACGTTGACTGAGACAAGGGAAAGTGACTTATGGGCTTGTTTTAGAAAAGCCTCTGTAAGACCACGAGTGTGGCCATTATGCACTGTCGCACAACAGACAACCTTTGTTTCACATTTATTAACATTTGTAGAAGAAATTGAGCTACAGGTGGTCATTTGTTCTGTTACATAATAACTGTATATACATATTTAAAGTCTACAGGCTCTGATTTTTCATTTCCATATAGAGATATGAAACTGGGGTACAAAAGTAATCCTGTGCACAAATGCATGTAAAATAAGCCTTGTTTTATAGAAAATTGTGTTGTAATCAAAGCCTAATTTTCATTTCAAATTCAATTACTTATTAGGAATAAATCTTTAATTCTTAAAAATTAAAGTTTTTTTTTAATGTCCAAAAACACATGCAAACTTTTTAAAAGAAAGTAAACAGCTTTATTATCGTTCAGTGACAATAGAGCTTTCTTCTGCCCTTTCTAGATGCCAAGGGACAACTTAATTACTAATATTATCAGCAGAAGCCAGAAGAGTTATAGATACCCTGCTCCCATTGCTTGGTTTAAGCAACATTACTGTGCCAATCTGGGAGAAAGTGTAAGTGTCTACATCTTTTTAATGCATCCACAGTTTTATTTATTTTGCCTTCACATTTCCCTGACTTGTACAGATGGCAATCCAAAATATGCTGTCCATTAGTGGAGTTTCCACTGCCCAGGTGGGGTCAATGGATGATTCATTTCCTTTACAATTCATCACTGATTATTTCTCATTTCTCACTCAAGAAACAGCAGGACTGTAAGGAGGTTCGTACCGTCCGGAGCAGAACTGCTGAACACTTTATGATCATAGAGTCAACGGAAGAGATTTGCTCTTTGGACCACAGTGCCCATGTAGAAGGTGCAGATGTACTTTCTTGCATAAATCTAGCTTTCCATTAAGAACACACAGTAGGATATGACCTTTGTTCACTTTAAATGTGTGCCTGTACTTTATTATGTAATTGCATTTGTATTGATTTTTGGGAAAAATAAACATCTGTAGATGTAAGAGAGGATCTGGGTGGAGTAGGGGAATCGATTACAGAGGCAGTCAAAGTGGAGAACACCCCAGCTGGTGAGTAGCATCAAAGCACCACATCAATAATCAGAGTTTACATACATCCACTCCATGGACACCAGTTTAAAAATTCTACTTTTATTTCAAATATAAAGGCTCAGAATGCAAGAGGTTGAAGAGAGTACGCATCTTCTTCAGACGAGCATGGCAGGCTATAAAAAGCACCTTGTCCTGTGCCAAGCGCTCCAACAAAATTAGCCCTATTCTTTAACTTTTCCCAGCTCTTTTTACCAATTTATTTTGTATTTCTTTTTTCCCTTCATTTTCCCCAACCTGTCTTTTCATTTTCTGAAATAACATCTTTTGACTTTTTGATTTATTGTTGATTAATAAACTTTAATTCATGCAAAGATATAGTCTGTTTGCATTCTGGACCATTTAATCATATTTTTTCATTCTAAGACCAGCCAGGTTATGATTCTAATTCAGCCAAATAAATCTTGAATGATTCAACTCACTTTAATAACATTTTTAGATTATCACATATATGTACAGTTTCATGTCACTCAGCATTAAGAGAGAATTTCACACTCACCTTTAGTGAGAGGAAGTACAGTAAAGGGAAAACACAAACTGAGCATCCTTGTCTCTATGGAAACACCATTGACCTCCCAGCACACACTGATAACTCTACACCCAGATCTCCACTACCACTGTGGACACACACTGACTCCAGAACTCTCACAGGATTACTTCAGTACTCCAGACCCTAATGTCCACCCAGCAGAGAGGAACTGGGAACAAATGAACTTGGCCAGAGCTCTTATGTTTCTTTTCAAGTTCACATCACCAGCTTTACAGAGACATACAAAACCACACACGGTGCCATCATGTCCTTTGACCTGTGAGGACTCTGGTTGTTTCTTCCTTTGTGATGTATCCCACAACCCGACACTGACCATGATTCTGCATCTGTGAAACCATATAGGAGACACACATGCGCATTACACAGCAAAGGGGGTGGAGTCTGATGTAGAGGAGAGAAACAAACAGACATATTATCCCAAACTCCTCTTTCTAAGTTTATAGTTTTAAAATGCAGTTTATAGAGTTAATCACCTCAAAGCTTGTGCACATACAAATTTTTGCATTACTTTTTCATGGCTTGATATATTTTATGTTTGCACTACCCTATGATGTCCTGTGTACTTAATATTTTATTCATTGTATCAAATTTGTTTTATTGGTAAATATACTTTGAACTATTATGCACTGTCACTACAGAATGCTGTCTGCTTTATGTCTCCAGAGACTATAATCATGCAAACACACCCACACCCACGTTCAAGAATTTCTAGATAGTGAGAGGACCTGCTTTTTGTTTGCTTTTTCAGTTTCCACATCACAATAATTTGTTGTGGACCATTGCTTATGCAGAAAGGTTCTTTAAGATTTTTTGTGAGTAATATGAAGTTCTGGATTTACTGAATGAGTCAAAAACAAACAACAAAAACCTGCATTACTCAAAATAAGAACCTATTTGAACTTTTATAAACTCTATTAATCAGCCGTTGAACATGGACATGGTTTGGGTAGTACATGAGCAGTCCCTTTTCTCAGTGAAATACTGACATCTCTCCTCACAGTACACAATATTACCCAAATTATCAGTAACCATACCAGTCCTACTCATACTAAACCTGTTTTGTACTAAATTAAATTCAAACTGGACCTGCCATTGAGAACCTAGTCTAGTTTTAGTCTTTGTTTAAAACATCATACTTTATCCCAATTTCACATTAGAATAGACCCAGCAGTCAGTGTTGTGCTGTTTTGATTAGTAAACTACACTTTACAGAATAAATGTAGTATTTTGTACTATTTCTAGCTAGAAACCACTGATAAGCCTGTCATGGCATAGGGCAAGAAATAGACTAGAAGGGAACTGAGCTTGTGAGTGTGTGACCACAGTTCAGCTGCAGAGGTGTCAAAGCAGCACGGTTGTCACTTCTGGTCTAAAATGGGCTTTAGATTCTGATCTGGTATCCGCTGCCCAATGGTTGGAACTGTGAGAAAAGAAACAACAGCAGACGTCAGACATCCTAAGCTCTCAGACCAGAACAGTCTCCTCCTTCTTCTGGGGCGTTCATAAGGTGTTTTGAGAGCAAAATGTTTATTGACTTTAAAAACTGCACATACTTACTTTAAGATGCCATACACATATCAAATACTTTTCTACCACAATTTAGTCCACAAACCATATTTTTCTCACACCACTAATAGATTAAGAACACTGCTGTAAAAGTGGAGCCTGCATGTTATATTTGATGTATTCACTGAGCTGAGTTATTTCATGACACAAGTATTTACATGAAAGTAGGGTCATACACTGACCATGAATGCAGATATTAGCATTAGGGTATTTATACAACTCTACACCCAGAACTCCACTACTACTGTGGACACACACTGACTCCAGATCTCAGTCCAGAACTCTCTCAGCTGTACTTCACTGAGGTCCACAGGGACTTCACTACAGTAATGTGGTGTCTTTTGAGTCCTGAGAACACCTGAGGTCTGTTTTTTCATTGTGTAGTTTCACAGAGCCCACAGGGCCCCTGGTGCCGCTGTGAACCAGACATGCTTGTTGTGGTTTCAGTGTGGGGGTGTCTGTGGGGGAAGAAAGAGGAGGCTTGAGAAACCACCAGAAGGCTGAAAAAGCCTCCTTGTTGACAACTTGCCGTTAAAGCAGCCATGTAACACAGCCAGTTTACTGGTGGACAAATACTGCATACGCTACTTATAGTATAGTCATGACACTTTATAAACATAAAATACATAAATACAGCAAACATCATACAGCATAAATACATAAAATCAGCAATAGAGCGGGTTGTTTTTTGGTAATGAATGGTGTTTCAAAATATGTATGTTTATGTCTCCTCCACCACAAATCCTTTTTTCTTGTAATAAAGTGTAAATATTTGTATTATTCTATTTATTATGTATTTGACAGCTATTTGACAAGCCAGTTATACAGAGCCTGTGTGATCAGTTATAATTAGACTCTGCCTTTGCTATGAGCCATTACACTTAATACTAAAAACTGCTGGTTAAAACCACAAGGACTAAAAGCACGACTAACAGCTCGCTCAGACCATGTGTGTTTCTTTTTAAAAACAGCCCAGGTAGCACAGAGGTTTAAATCCAGTCATTGTGGCCCCCAGCAACATCATTATTTATCATGTTCCTGTGCCTCATACACCTTCACTTGGGCCCAATCACATTTCACCCCTTGACCCTACCACTTAGCCCTGGCCCTCCATATGCGGTGTTCATAAGTAAGGGTTGGGTGTCCGATAGAGGGCTAGGGTGCACTGTTAGTGCTAAATGGCCCTCCAAACTGAAGGTTTTCATAGTCCCACTCCAAACTGAGTGTTTCTCAGAATCCCTTGTGAATCATTGAAAAAATGGAAACAGAAGCAAGGGTGAAGATTTTAACCACTAGCCTTTGTAACTCAGTCCGAAGGAGCAAGATGACACTTGAAAACAAGGGGTAGGAGGAAAAATAAGAGGGGATTGGGCCTTGGTAAAAATCTAAGCACTAAATCTAAGAATAAAATGGTTTGAAACATATTACTTTTAATATGCATGGTTTTACCTAATCCTAGAGATATATAATAAAGTTATCTGTTACAGGACAAGGGGATTTTCAGATCCAGTACAGACATTAAGTCATATAAAATCAAATATATTTGGAAAAAGAACTAAAATTCTTACTCTCTAATGCACAAACATTAAAAAAATTAGATCCCCTCTAAAATCCTCAATGTCAGACCTAGCTACCATACATTGTACATTCTTTAAATGGAGAACAGCATTTTGAAGTCTGATTTCTGACTCTGTTACTGCTCAAATGGTCAAACCAGAACTGTATACATATTTTTATAATTATGGCCCCTCCACTTACTGGCTTAGAAGCAGTGTTACTGTGATTCTTATTACTTTATCTGACACCAAACCAGAGGTGATAAATCTGATTTTGAACCCTGACAGACTCAAAGGGGCCTGGATGTTGCACCAACTGCTGTGATCAGATCATCATAGTGAATCAACATACAAGACAACACACCGGGAATGCACACCTCGGGACAAGAACAGGACCTCTAGAAAGTTGGACTAGACATTAATTGCTTATTTTTTCACTTATTAAATTCATTTTTCTTTTTAAATTGTTATTATAGTGGTGACCATTGTTGGCCAGAGGAGGATGGGCCCCCTTTTGAGTTTTGGTTCCTCTCAAAGTTTCTTCCTCTTACTTCTTCCTCTTGGGAGATTTTTCTAGCAACTGTTGCCCTTGGCAATCCAGTAAAACTGCAATCTAACGTGTTGCCACTAGGTGGACCCATGCTACAATTTTACGTAAATCATATGGCAACACCGGGATTATAAAATGACAAATTTCTTATTAAGACTGATATAATTTATTTTTAAAAAGTCCAATTTTCCTTCTATAAGATTGATGTATTTTTTTATTGACTTACATAATTCATACCTTTAACCTGTGCATTATTGTACAGACCTAGAAAAGGCTTTTGATATGTAGAAGCTGAAAGCAACAGTACATTTGTGGTGTGAGTAGAGTTCTCATCTCTAGTGGTGGAGTGACATTCTTACAGAGTGAGGACCAGTTTTTTGGCCAACAAACAAGTTACTCCTGCAAACAAATTCCATATCAAATTTGAAACTGAACCACACTACTCAAACTGAACATGTGCAATTAAAAATACACCCTGACTTATGTTTCATGCACTGCATTATGTATAAAAATAATGTTTTCAAATTAAATACTCCTTTAAACATCTGGTCAAACTTTTTTAAAGTCTCAGGTAGCCAGTTCTGTGGCTGCTGTAATTCCACCTGCTGTTGTAACAGACACAGTTGTACTGCGCCTTTAAGAGGGAGGTTTATGGTTATGTAGATTGAGAGAGCCATCACCTTTCTGCTCGCCTTCTCAACACTCCTTTTTCTTTGGTAACGCTGTACGGTGCTTTTTACTGTTTTCTTTACGTATAAATACAGTGATGGTAGCCGTGTGATCTGGCTTGAAGTGGTCCAGGAGAGAATAAAAGTCTTTCAGATTGTCCACAGCAGTGTGTGTGTCACTCCATGTTAACTCCACGCATCGCGGTTACCCCGTAGCACCTGTTCCTCACTCCAGGTAAGAAGCGTTACACTGTTTTCATTAATAAGCCTTTGAAGTACTTTGGGTGTCGTAGTGAAATGAAATGACCAAACAGCAGTGAGGGAGGTTATGTTGGGTCTCACCCCCTGAGCTTCTACATCGTGTCTCTATAACAAAGGACGGAGCCACTTAACTAAGAATGAGACCGTCCTCACTGACAATGTGAGAATATCTGATAGATCACTGACTGATAAGGAAGAAAGAGGACGTACCACATGACATCTTACAAAACCTACCGCATCTCTATATTTGGTGTGTGTTGTGTTGAGCTTAGTTTGTCAGAGTTTCATCTGAATACACTTCCTCTCCACTATAAGTGTAGCTGTGAAGTCATTCAGTAGACCGTATTGAAGAGTGTGTACGGTGTGTATCAGCAGTCCTGCTGTAGCTGTGTGTAGTGTGTAGTGTGTGTGTAACTCAGTAAGAATGCAGGTGTGTGTTTATCTGCTCCTTGTGCTCCACGCTGCTGATGGTGAGTGTTACCTTCTCTCTACAGGTGTTGTCATCCTCATACATTCATTTGCACAAAGGTATTTATATCTGGGAGCAGCAGAGAGCAGCAACTCACCACTTATCCCAGATTCTGTCTATCGACCAAGAAATGTTTGAAGTCCAAATTTTGCCTCTTTATTTTAGAACAAAAGCTGTTAAATGCTAACAAACACTGGAGGTCAACAGAAACTCAAATATAGTCTTCGTAAATAGATACCCACAAACTTCTCTCAAGCCGGTCAAACCGCATCCAAGTGTTAATAAATGTCTCCCAGACTAGTCGGTGTGTCGTATAACTCACTGTGAACTAGACAAGTGAAGAAACACGTCACCGGGAAGCGACCTGGATGAGGTTTGAGGACATGTAGCTCGATATCTGACTTATTTACAAATCCTATTAGCTATCGTTGCTGTTGGCTTCCAGTGTTTGTTAGCAATATTAGCAGCGTTTTGTTCTAAAGGAGCGAAATATGGACTCCAAACATGTCTTGTCCACCCGAGTTAAGGGAGAATAAAGTAAATTTGATTCTTCGCCGACTTGTTCCGTTAAGTGGCACTGAAATCGGCGCTGTGGTTCGGTCCAGTAGAGAGGAACCGCTGCTAATTACTTGCTAATTGCTGATTAGTTACTTCAGACCAGCATAAGGTAGGAATTGTAGGGACTTTAGTAAGACTGATAGAATTAAGAAACAGGAAGAGTACTTGAGTAATGTGACTCTTACAAGGATCATTTTGCTCTATAAATCTGCACATTTATAAAAAACGTTTTTTATTATGGTGTGGTATGTGAAATGTGCTCACTTGTTTATTTCTGTTATTTATTCCTCACTTGTTCATTCTGTGTATGATGCAGTTCTTGTCTACTACCCACTTCTGTATCCAGCTGCCTGTGACAGAGGTCACACCTCATTGTGGTTGATTGTATATGTGGTACAGTCCTGTACATGTGGTGTATGATGTATGTGTTTGGTGCTTGTGTGTGTTTTACTAAGTGGGGCGTGGGGGTGGGTTTCAGGGAGAGGCTACAGTGAGTTCTGATCTCATGAATTCTGACAAGCTCATCATATCCAAGACGATACTACTCTGTGTTACCATGGAGACCTGAGGAGGGGCAGAGCTCACTACCTACAGGATAAAGAGTTGGACTAGTGATGAATAAATACATTTGGCAAGACAACTGAGGTATCCATGTCCAGCTCTACGGTGGGTGTGAAGACCCATTGTGCAGAAAATGCATAAATTAAAAAAAACAAATTCATTAGAATGGAAACACGTGTGCTACTGTTCTGAAATGCAGTGCAACTTCAGAAATGCTGCAAACTCAGTCACAATACAATGGAAGTGTTTTCTGAAGTTGCCTCGCATTTCCAAAATATAGCACACATGGCATTTTGAATAAAGTGTTTTCTGAATTTGTATAGTGTTCAGGAATTTGCATCAAGTTTGTAAACTGTAGCACACGTTTCCCTTCTGTGTTCTTGAAAAGAAACAGTAAATCAAACATAATGTGGAATACAAATGTCGCAACAAGACTGAAGGGGAAGTAGGTGAGACGCTGATTCAGAGATGGAACTGCACCTTAACAACCACAGCACCACAAAAGGTACCAAATACAAACAGAGCAGACTGACTCTGCTTATTGGTTTTGCCAAAGTCATATCTGGGCCCCTACCATGAAAAACTGAATGTCACTCACTTTATTGAAATAAAATTTTTTTAAGTAATATGTAAATATTGTTACATTTTCAAAACACATTGTTTACTCTCCAATTCCTTACAGTCTATATATAGAATATAATCTGTAAAAATAGCCTGTTTTGAAATCACTGTTTCTCTGATGTCATGAGAACCAGCTCATTTACTTATCTCTGCCTCTTTGGCCTACAGCAGTTTAACCCCCAACACCTACATTGCAGTTCTCAGACATATTTCAGCTCTTAGTGCTTTTTAAATGAAGCACAATACAGGGCAGCCAATCAGAACAGAGCTCATTTATCTTACATCTTAAAGGAACAGCTACAGAAACTGCCTGTTTAATTCCAAGGGATAAAGAGAGGATGGAAAATAGTTGTGTAAAATTGAATTATGACTCTTTTTCAAAGATAACGCCACAAAAACATTGTAAGAAGACACCTAAGAAAACTCTAAAATAAAGGAAAAATGTAGGATATGCGACCTGTAAAGACCTTTTGGTGTATTTGGTGAGGTGGGAAGGTGAGTGGCTACAGCTACAGCTGAGGAAGCACCAGGGGCTTCTGTCTGGGTCCCACTGGGCAGCCATATGCAGAGCAGCTGTGTACAGCACAGGTTCTGAACTTGGCTGAAGAGTGCAGTTTCAGCACCTTGGACAGCAGTCAGGCTGCCTTGGAGATGAAAGATGTTTGGTCTGTGGTATTGGTCTACTCTGCACATATTTTATTAAAGTCTGTCCTTATATGGTCCTTTTAATGAAATCTACATCTCCAAGTACAATCCCCATCTCTAAGTAAAACTATCATCTCTTGGAATCACTGAAATAAAAAATGGGAAAAAAAAATAGCAAAGCATTAGCCATTAGATTAGAACATATTATTCCATCACTGATCAAACTGGTTTCATCAAAGGAGACACTCAACCATTAACAGGGTAGACTACTTAACCTAATAGCACACAGAACCGGCTACTTTAGCGAGACTAAAGATAAGAGACAAACACAGGTAACAGAACTAAAAGGAAAAGCACACAACACTATCGTATATGAAAATGCTAAAGAAACCTAAACAGAAACGAAGCAACGGGACAACACCTGACGCGAAAAGAGAAAGCAACGTAGACGAGAGAACAGTGAGAAAGTACAACGGACGAGGGAACAGAATAAAACAGAGAGAGAGAGAGAGAGAGAGAGAGAGAGAGAGAGAGAGAGAGAGAGAGAGAGAGAAAACAAGTAAGTGGTTAGGTAGTCATGGAAACGGGCTGCGCTCCGGTCCGTGAGCATCACATGCCAACCCATTATGTTTTACTGCCCCTCAAAGAAAGCAATCTAGATCTGGAGCTGTTGAAGTATATTGTTAATTTTATTCCAAAAGGGAGAACAGCATTGTGCACGCAGTGAATTTTGATTTTCAATTCAGTTCCAGCTCACATGGAATTAAACCCCTTATATGTTTTATTTAGCACATTATTCTATTGGTAAGGTTATGAAGCTTGTCTCTGCAGTGCCTGGCATGCCAGTATTACTGAGATTTCTTATGATCATGTTCTTTGCTAACCTACATACAAAGAGTCAAATGTTCAAATGTTGTGTCCAGTGTTCATTTGATCCCAAAGTTAGCTGAAGAGTATTTGTACTTTTTCTGCTATTCTAACAAGATCAGGCAAGCAGACTTAAGCTTGTGAGATTTTTTATTGACTTAGTAGATTTGGTTTGGCACAAGTTCAGGACATGAGCTGAATAAACTGTTTTGTGAACTCTGATAGAATAAGAGGTCTGAGAGTTGGTACCAACTTCTGTGGAAAGTCCTTCATGGTCAGCCAGCATACATGAAGAGCAAACAAACTGGAAGCTTGTGTCATTACATTTGTCTCCTTGCCATGTCTGTTTTGTACATTTTCCAGTTCCACAGGATTCAGTGATAGATGTGTATGAAATGATTGATTAAGAATTCGAGCAGGAATGCTAAGGTTAGATGTGACTCTAATTTACATATTACAGACCTCCCAGTGGAGCTGACGAGTGCCTGATGGAGCTGATGTCTACCTGGTGGAGTTAAATTCTGCCTGGTGGAGTTATGGTGTACCTGGTGAAGATGAGGTCTGCCTGGTGGAGGTCCACCTGATGGAGATGAGCTGCACATGGTGGATTTGAGGTGTGCCTTAATACTACTTAATTGAAGCACACACAAATTGTCACAGCATGTTTATATTTCCCCCTAAGATAATGTAAGAGAAATGATAAACATTAACTTCCTGTCACACACTTCACCTTTTAGTTAACTGTTGGAAAATCTACTTATATTGTAAAACATTCCTTGATGACACTAAGCAGTAAGTAGGAATCTTTTTTTTTTCTTTCCCATCCTGAAGGTACTAAGGAGATTAATCACACTATTTGTCTTTTTTTTTCCCCCTAATTCACAGCCCCAATCCACAGGAAAATTTCCCCAGTACAATTTTAGCTTCAACAGTTTTTTTTGGGAAGGATCAATCTGGCATTCTCTTGATTTTTGTTTAAGGTAACATTAGCTAATGTTACTCCCAGAGTGTCCTTTTTAGCAAGAGGAACCATATGAATCAAAATAATGATAACTCAGGATATGACATCATACACATCATAACTGATAATGTAACATCAAACTAATGACATCATCACATAATGTAAAGGCAACCTGGTGAATTTTATGTAGAATGTAACATATAGAATAAGTACTCTGAGTTGTGTTAATTGTGTAACATTGACTTAAACTTTTTGAGATGTTGAGAGACACACCTTGAGAGAAATGTTAGCACTGAATATATGTTTAGCACACAATCTTTAGTAAATCCTTCATACAAAACTGGAAACTGAACAGCAACCTCAACAAAAAAAGAACTAAGATTTACTAAATGGCTCCATTTGTGTTTGTCTATGGTGCTGAAACTAACTCTGTAATTTCAGCACCATGGGCAGCAGGCAGGCTGTCTAGGACTTCAGAACTATCTCAGAAGTGCTTTGCTTCACTTAATAATACCTTTGTGCACAAGTGACTCAGTCTCTCTTACAGAGTAACTGTAAGGAGAGTGAGCCCTCTGAGTGAGCCCATGGTCACACACACTTTCTTTAGTTCCTCTACACCCTTGTGGTTTCCCTGACCCCCCTGCTGTTCCTGAAGTACTCCTTTCCTGGACGACAGGCAACTCACCCTTTCCATCACATTTGACAGCTGTAATCACGCACATGGTTCCTGTTATTCAGCTCTTGTGTTCTGTCCTCTCAGAGCAAGAGACACACTAAAGTTTAGCAATTATAAAACTCAGACAGATGGATAAAGGGTTCAGGAAAGTGAGAACAGGTTTGTGCTGTGTCAACACTGGGCACAGTGGACTTAAATAAAACATTGAAATATCTTCTGCCCGAGCTGTGATTGATTTCCAGAGTTGCACCACAACCATGAATACAGATGCATGCGTTCTTTCACAGGTGAAGAATGTACGAAAAAAGGAAGGAAGTGCCAGTTTCTGTCTGAAGAGTCAGACAAAGCAAACAAAGAGAAACTAAGAATGACAGAAGACAATGAAAGAAACTCAACGTAACAATAACTGTTACAGCACTTAAAAAAGGGGGTTTAAAAGGAAGGAAAGAAACACATAACGACACAGGTGGCACAGTGACTGAGACGGAGCACATGCGACCTGTGCGTGGCATGACACAACAGCAAAACACAAAGATCCTTTAAACAAAAGACACAATATAAACAAAAGCCACATGGTAGCTGCCACCGTAGCCAGACGGAGGGCACCGTTACAGTCTCCCCCACCAAAGACACGCCTCCCAGTGGTCATGGACACAGACTTGGGAGGTGGAGCAGGGAAACACGGCCACGCCAGTTTGTTTCAAGTGCTAATAAAATTTCACTAGTCCAGTTGATACATGTACATATTTAAGAGTCAGGTAACATGTAAGACATGATCAGGTGTTGTCCTGTTTACCAATTATGAATTATGACAATTAATTTTATTTCACAATTCCCTTTGGATTCATATATAAAACATTAAATCAGATGCATTTGTTTTTGTCTACAAACTCACAGACCCTGTGTCCCAAGTTGTCTCTCTGTTTCTAGTAAAGTGGGTTGTGAGTATATAAAAGTATGTGTGTTATTTAGAAACCATGCTGTAGCATTGTAGCATTAGATATGATCTGAAAACGTATTGTAAAAGTTGATAAATTTGATAAAGACTTGGTTATTAGGCTACCAATTTATCAATTTATCATTCTGGCAGTTATTTTTATCAGGTGGATTTTACAGTTTATATATATATATATATATATATATATATATATATATATATATATATATATATATATATATATATATACACACAGATATCTATGCACTAAGACAAATAAGCAAATAATCATAGTTAGTAATCATTACCTGGTGACAGTAAATGTTACTTCTTTAACCAAATAAATCTTGGCGGTAACAGTACAGTACAATTTACATTAGTGCAATAGATCATTATGCCTTTGTAGGAATAGGCACTGTATTTACTCATAATCAAGAGAATAGAGTCAAAATGTAGGATAATCAACTGAGTTCTTATGAGTTTACATGTAAAAAAAAAAAAATTCAAACCAACAATTTACAATCTAGTAAAAACTGCAATCTAACTTTTTACCACTAGGTGGACCCATGCTACAATTTTATGTAAATCATATGGCAACACTGGGATTATAACATTACAAATTTCTTATCAAGACTTATAATTTATTTGTAAAAAGTCAAATTTTCTATAAGACTGATGTTTTTTATTGACTTACATAATTCATACCTTTAGCCTGTACGTTATTGCATGGACCAGGAAAAGGCTTTTGATATGCAGAAGCTGAAAGCAACAGTACATTTGTGGTGTGAGTAGAGTTCACATCTCTAGTGGTGGAGTGACATTCTTACAGAGTGAAGACCAGTTTTTGTCCAACAAACACGTTACTCCTGCAAACAAATTCCATATCAAATTTGAAACTGAACCACACTACTCGAGATGAACATGTGCAATTAAAATCCACCCTGACTTATGTTTCATGCACTGCACTGTGTATAAAAATAATGTTCTGAAATTAAATACTCCTTTAAACATCTGTTCAAACATTTTTAAAAGTCTCAGGTAGCCAGTTCTGTGGCTGCTGTAATTCCACCTGCTGTTGTAACAGACACAGTTGTGTGTAATGTCACGAGAGTGAGGGGGGCGACCGTCACCTTTCTGCTCATCTTCTCAACACTCCTTTTTCTTTGTTAACGCTGTACGGTGCTTTGTACTGTTTCCTTTACGTATAAATACAGTGATGGTAGCCGTGTGACCTGGCTTGATGTGGTCCAGGAGAGAATAAAAGTCTTTCAGATTGTCCACACCAGTGTGTGTGTCACTCCATGTTAACTCCACGCATCGCGGTTACCCCGTAGCACCTTTTCCTCATTCCAAGTAAGAAGCGTTACACTGTTTTCATTAATAAGCCTCTGAAGTACTTTGGGGGTCGTAGTGAATTGAAATGACCAAACAGCAGTGAGGGAGGTTATGTTGGATCTCACCCCCTGAGCTTCTACATCATGTCTCTATGACAAAGGACGGAGTCACTTAACTAAGAATGAGACCGTCCTCACTGACAATGTGAGAATATCTGATAGATCACTGAATGATAAGGAAGAAAGAGGACGTACCACATGACAACTTACAAAACCTACCGCATCTCTATATTTGGTGTGTGTGTGTGTGGTGGTTAGTTTGTCAGAGTTTCATCTGAATACACTTCTTCTCCACTATAAGTGTTCTTGTGAAGTCATTCAGTAGACTGTATTGAAGAGTGTGTATGGTGTGTATCAGCAGTCCTGCTGTAGCTGTGTGCAGTGTGTGTAACTCAGTAAGAATGCAGGTGTGTGTTTATCTGCTCCTTGTGCTCCACGCTGCTGATGGTGAGTGTTACCTTCTCACTACAGGTGTTGTCATGGACCCAGACTCGGGAGGTGGAGCAGGGAAACACGGCCACACCAGCACAGTTCACTGAACAGTGCATGACCACACCATCCTGTGGGAGGGATGCAGCAGAGCCCAGGCACGGGAACACAGCGCCACCTAGAGCCTGGGGCATGTTAAACACCACATCACCCAGGGGCAGAGCATGGTAAACATCGCTCCACCAGAGCGTAGGGAACAATAAACACAATGCCATGTAGGCCCAGGGCACAGTAAGTCCTCAAGATGACACTGTTTCTCATGGTGAGACCAAGGTTTCTGTCCTATAGTGTAGTGGACAGCATACAATCTACATAGTGCAGCTTTCACTTTATTTGGAGAATTCAGTCCATGATTGTAGACATTTAGTTAATAATCTATAGACTGTCAACTTGTTTATTTTAGCTTTCACTTTAATTGGACATTCCAGTCTATGGCTGTATATGTTTAGTCGATAGTCTATATAACATCAGTTTGTTTGACCAACAAACACGTTACTCCTGCAAACAAATTCCACATCAAATTTGAAACTGAATCACACTACTCAAACTGAACACGTGCAATTAAAATACACTCTGACTTATGTTTCATGCACTGTGGGTAAAAAAAAACCAAACAATGCTCTGAAATTAAATGCTCCTTTAAACACTTTTCACACTTTTTTTTTTAAAGTCTCAGGTAGCCAGTTCTGTGGCTGCCGTAATTCCACCTGCTGTTGTAACAGACACAGTTGTACAATTTTTTTTTTCCAATTTTTTAGTAAAAAGATACATTATAGGACAGTGCCAAACTTATGAAACACTCTCACCCTCATCCTGTGGTTCGGTGACGTTTGAAGCTTCAAGCATCATTAGTCACGTGTTATTAGTAACTTTAGTGCTAACATTAGTGGTAACAGTAACTGATACAATCTTCGGGACACTGTGATACAAGCTTCGATGTCTTAGTATCAAACGTTCCATCACAGTTTTATTGCTTCTGCACAGTTCCTGTATCGTTGTTCTCCTTTTTTGGTGTTCTGTTTAGTCAGTGTTTAGTTTGCATCATTTTGTTACTTCTGACGTTATGTCTACCTGTTTTGGAAATGAAGAACTTTTGTTTACACATGTGCGTCTGCCCAGAGAACAGAGACTGTGTCAGCAAAAAAAAATCTGAGACGGTCCACCCCAACTTTAAGTGTCTGTCTAACACTGACAAACTGCCCATCCTACTGGCCGAAAAGAAGAAAAGCAGCGCTTTAGCTGGGTGATGCATATCTGCCTCCCATAAGATGAGGGACAGTGATTAACCCACCCAAACACACACACACACATACACACACACACACACACAGACTATATTACCCAGTTTATAAAAGTTACCTAACTATTTATCATTATTAACTATTTATTATTATTAACTATTTGTTATTATTAAGTATGTATTATCAACTTTTTATTATTATTAACTATTTATTATTTTTCATTCTTATTATTTATTTATTTTCCTTTCTTTTCACTTCTTCGCTTTTACTTCTTCTAATTATTATTATTTCAGACCAATTATTGTTTCTCTTCAAGTTCTTTTATAACAGAATTCTTAATTTCCATGATTGCAAAGGTTGTAATGTTGTGTAATGTTCATGTTGTAATACCGCTTTGGCAATACTATAGTTGTATATGGTCATGCCAATAAAGCTTACTGAACTGAAATGAGAGAGAGAGAGAGACAGAGACAGAGAGACAGAGAGACTCGACCCAGGAGCCCCTAATTCATTCACTCTCAGAAAACGACTGAAGGACACACTGCACCTACAGAGCCCTGCAGCTTCAGACGTAGACAACGTATCACCACCGCTGACACACAGAGAACTGAACACATCTGCTTGGCCGAACTGTACATACATCAGTTCTGTAGTACAAAATCTAAACTTGTTAAATACATAACAGCCCTGAACCCTCATTACTTATAACTGATCACACTTTTCTAATCTTGCAGAGGCTCCATATAAACCTGTAAATCCTCCTCCAGTGGACACTGATACAACAAGTCCAACAGCTTCAACTAAACCTACTACTACAATGACATCTCCAACAGGTTAGAAGACATTCAGTACATCATCTACCAAGGGAGGTAACACACATTGGTTTAACGAGTGTGGGGCAGGATGCACGCATGAGTTATCTTTGATGTGGTTTTTAATGAAAATGAAAGCACACGTGAACATACCCACCCCAACGTGCAGCTCCTGAAGTGCGTACCAGCTGACAAGCGAACCCGAGGCCAGTGTAACATGGCAGGGTCTGGGCTGGGGACAGAAACCTTGACAGGGACATCTGGAAAAAGAGAAAAAAAGTCTGTTGGGTGAGGGGTGGAAACAGAACCCTGTGCTGCAACCAGAAACCTGACAGCAGGCTGGACAGGAAACTGACACCAGGACTCAGGGACAGGAGAGGACAGGATTCCAGGCTGGACAGTGGGATGGACTGGAGGTCATCTGAGAGGAGGTGCAGGAACCTCTACAGGATTAGAATGGGAGATGGGCTGGACAGGGGCGGGACAACAGGAACTGGAACCACAACTGTAATTGGGACAGTTACACAGACAGTAATGGGGACAGACAAAGACAGACACTGGCATTGGTAGGGTAACAATGAAAGGTCATGACAGTCCCAGTACAACAGAGACGTGACAGGAGGTGGCCAAGCCACACACATAAAAACACATGCACCCGCATCCATGCACATTCATACAAACAAAAACATACACACACACACAGCTGCTTCAGGATGGCCAGACCCACATTTGAAGGACCTGGAGAAAAACATCATTTTACACACACCCTAAATGTACCTAGTGATACCACCCCCCCCCCCCCATGGTTTTGTGGGCTTTAGGTTCTCCTGTGATCCAGCTATAAACTTCATATTTTAATCAGTCAGTCACTGACTCTGGCAGCATGGATGTGGGTGATGTTGATGACATCAAGCAGGTCAGTAGAACAGACCCTCCCACATGACCCTTTTGGTTCGCCCAGTTAATGTGCAGTCTGTGAAAAACACCTGATGGAAACAGTTCAAAATTCCCAGGATGAGGGCCTCTGCCATCCTTTTTGAGTATCAAACAGGCCTTGACATCCATAGTAACCCACATTAACATGCACACTCTTTAGAAATATAGTCTACTGAATGTTCTACACTTACAGTGGAGAGGAAGTGTATTCAAATGAAATTTTGACAAACTTCTAACCCCAACAGACACACCAAATATTTTTACTACCCTGTTTGGTCAGTTCATTTCACTATCAGTTCAAAGGGATTTTTTCTTCTTATTAATGAAAATAGCAGGTGGAATTAAAGCAGCTAAAGAATTGGCTACCTGAGACTTTTAAAAAGCGTTGAACAGATGTTAAGGAGCATTTTAATTTCAGAGCATTCTTATTACCCTCAAAGCAGTTTGTTAAGCATCTGGATGGTCAACCCTCAGTGAGGAGTCCGGTTTCATCTTTGTGAACCTCAGGTGCCTGGAGAGAAGTCCTGAGCTGCACACAGGACACTGGAACCATTTGTCAGAGGATATTTGAAGAGTACCAACAATGGTGTGCAGCTTAGCATTGAAAAGTCATGGAAATACCTACCTGTTCATTGAACGGTTGTGGCATCCTCCAGTGTTGTTAATTGAGATGATGTTGGTTAAGTAACGGGTGGCTTGCAACGGCAGTTCACGGCTACCAGAGCGAAGCCACAAGCCGGGAGCTAATCAAGGTTGGTTAGCCTGATCTCCTTCAGGTGGCATCACCCTACATATCAGCTTCACAAAAGCCCCTCTTAAAAAAGTCTTGTTGTGACACACATGTGTTACGTCTGTCAGGGTGCCTCACCCCTGATCAACCTGACAGTCACAGGTTACATGTTGAAATTGTGATTGGTGGGTTGTGCGAGTTGTGGATGCAGTCAAAACCACACCGGGGCACTTGGTGTATTGCATTGCTCCTCCATGTTTTCCTCAGTGTCAGTTAGGAGTTGGTTTATGGGGCTCTTAATGGTTTATGGGGCTCTTGGTGGCTCTTAATGAGGGCACAACCTGATCAGAGTGTGCCAAACAGCTAGCAGGAGGTTGGCTCAAATGGTCTTCCCATCAAAACTTTGAAAGGGTACACTTTTGTGGTTGCACTAGGAATCATATGCATTTCACAAAGAACTGCAGTTAGCAGATTTTTGATCATGTAGTCTGTGATTTCCACTATGGCTGATGACTGATGGTAATAGCGGATGTGAAACTTTGATGCTCAGATATTTACAGAGCTGATGAGTCATGCAAAACATCAAAGCACTGAAACAGGCAATGAGAGTCAGCGTTCAGGATCGTAGATAAAAACAGATGTATTTATTGACACCAGTATGGTTTACAACAAAGAAGTTGCCTCCACCACCACCAAAATAGAGTGTCACCCTCCAAGGATGCCATTTTTAATTTTCTTATGCCTCAGTGAAATGTCGTCTCTCCAGTCTGAGCTCTCCATTACCTTTTCACACTTATCTGCACCATCTTTGCATTGGCAAAAGCACCATTGTGTGTTAATATCTGCTTTGGTCATTATTTACATTCCAGCATTCAGCCCATATGTGTCATATCGCCCGATTCCTCATCACACTATAACACTCAGCAGGCTGTTCGTCACCCAACCCAGGACTCCACCAATTATGAACTTCACGTCAGATCGTCATCACCGGAATATTGAACTCCCCTGTGTACTTGATTATTTAAGCCTGTCTCGAACATTAGGACACTGTGAAATATTGCATCTAGAGTCCTATGCATACCAAACGCTCTTGTGGATTGTTTTTCTGTATACCGAACATTGACTTAATGTTTCCCGTTTCTGATTTTTGCCTGCCCCTTTTGAAGTGTGATGCCTGGATTATTTGATGGTCTTTATGGTTTTTTGACACAGACTGTTTTCCCTACTTTTGAGTTAGTAATTTTTTTGTGACTGTTTCCATTACCTGTTACTTGTTTATCCGTGAGCGTCTGATTTTGCCTGGTCCACATAAAACAGAATACTTCGCCTCCATGCAGACCGCAGCCTCAGATGCTTTGAAGGAAGCTTTGACCAACCAGGGTCAACTAATCCACCAACAGCACCAGTTGCTTGAGGGTTTCACACAGTCAATGGATACTATAGGCAAGCAACAAGCAGACCAACAAATTCAAATGTTGGAACTAGGACAAAGTCTCAGAGAACTTACATCCCAGCTACAAATGATGACTACTCCTTCTTAGTTCAGTCCCACGCCTGCACCTACTACCGCCATGAGCAGTATCCAACCAACCCTCCCTGTGAGTAAACCCAAAAATTATGGCTCCCCAGACAAGTGGTTTCATGTTGCAATGTTCATTGTATTTCAATATCCTTCCAATCAAGATAAAATTTTCTTCATTACCTCTCGTCTAACTGACAAAGCTCTTACCTGGCGGACTACCATCTGGGCTAATGTATAACTGGCATCTTATGACAATTTTATTGAGCAATTCAAGGCTGTGTTCGATCACCCACATGAGGAAAAAGCCTGTGGGGAGATACTTACCAAATTACACCAAGGCAATCATTCTGTGGCCAACTACGGATGAGAATTCCGTACAGTTGCTGCTGGCAGTGGATGGAATGAGGCGGCGTTGATCGTCACTTTCTGTAACGGTCTCAGTGAAGAGGTTTTACATGAAATGGCTTGCTGGGATGAAAAGTTAGATTTAAGTTGGCTTATACCTCTTTCTATACATCTGGATCATTTCATCCAAGAACAAAAACCATGTAGAACTAGTAGTTCTCGCCATACCTATCCCCCTCCCAGTTATAGACCAGAGCTCATACGAGAGCAGACAGCGGAACCAATGCAATGTGACTCCAAGATGGTCTCTGTTTTTACTGCGGCTACTTAGAACATGTTATCAGGGATTGTAGACTTCGACCTAATCGAGCATCACTGAGCCATAGACGCATCAGGCAACCCACGTCAGAAAACAAGATAGAGATCTTGCCACCAAGAAAGATGATCGTTAAGTCATTTTTTAAAACTGTTTATGTTGGGCCTCCTGCACCATCTTCTGTGTTTGCAGCCTTAGTTGATTCAGGAGCTGAGGGAAACTTCATACACACACGTTGTACGGGAATTGGGACATCCCAGTGGAGCTATTACCCAAGCCTCTTCGCCTGGCGGCTCTGAACGGAACACCAGTAGGAGCCGGTTCCATTACACTCTGCACTACATCCATAAAACTTACCACAAACGTACACCACTCAGAGATCATATAAGGGTTGGCACCAGGCCGAGGCCCCCTCCGGCCACCAGAGGGAGGCCCCGAGTCAGACACGCTACTAATCAGGCTTGATGCCCAACAGCTGGGGAGAGATCTATATAAGCCCAGTAATTCAGTGCTGGGTGTTTGCTAAAGTTTTGAGCCAAGCTCCTAGCCTGTAACTATGGGTATCGATGTCTGTGAGCCCTTGTGCTACACTGCTCTTCTACTGTGGGTGTCTGTGTTTTTACACGTCACCTCCCTTCTGCAGTTTTCCCCTCTCGAGTCTGTCTCTCTCCCGAGGCTCCCCTTAGCCACTAAAGTACTGCCCTCTTTTCTGTTTTTGTTTGGGAAGTTTCAGAGTTTGGTTTTCCCCAGTGCATCGGGGCTGCCATTCTTCCTGTGGCATCCTTTGTTTTCCCTTTTTCCACACTCAGCTCCCAACTTGCAACTGATTTTGGGGTACCCCTGGCTTCAGCGACATAATCCTCATGTAGACTGACTGAGCTGGTCAGTGCTGTCTTGGGGTTTGACATGTTTTGTTATCTTCCATTGCTTTGAAGTGCAATATAAGGGGAGGATACTTTATGTCTGCTGTAGTCTTGCGGGAGCTTGTTTGCCTCGCAACAAAGTGGTTTGCTTCCCCACCATTGGGTTTTTACTTTTCTTGTTTTCTGTTCTAAGATCTAACTGTTTTGCACATGGGCCCACCTTCATTAAAGTGTGGTAGCTCACCCAGCCAAGTGTTGGGGTCATTAGCTATCTGTCCTGGATTTGAGCCCCATTACAGATTATCTCATTTCTTGTCATAGAAGATGCCTCATTTCCAGTCATTTTAGGTCTACATTGGCTAGAACAACATGACCCAATTATATCATAGTCACGTAAGGAAATCACTCAGTGGGCATCTCAATGCCTAAGAAATTGTTTGATATTACCAGTTGTCCAGTTATACTCCACCACTGTTGAGAGCCCTGCTGATACACAAGCCTTTTCCCTCACTCCGGAATACCAGGATCTCTCTTTGGTCTTTAGTAAGAAAAAGCAACCTTGTTACCTCCCCATTTTCCCTGAAGGTAACACTACGGTCCTCACTGTAGTTGAAAAAGTATGGAAGGAGACACACCTGTGTATTGAACAGAACCATAGATATAAGGAGGTGGTGGACAGACATGGGAGGGAGACCCTGCTGTACCAACCTGGTGACAGAGAGTGGCTCTCTACGCATGACTTCCGCAAGCCAGGGTCATGTCGCAAGCTGGGTCCCAAATTTATAGGTCCGAATTAAATTACAAAGCGCATGAATGAAGTCACAGATCAGCTCAACTTACCTGCTCACTTTGTGTTTCAAGGTCATTTCATTTGGTCCTTCTGAAGCCTGTGATTCCAGGGCCCTTGGATGAGGTCTCTCCCGAGGCCACTCCTCATAGCTCTGACTGTGCCCCGATCTATGAAGTGCACCATATTCTGGACTCTAGGAGGCAGGGTGGTTCGATGCAGTACTTGGTCGACTTGGTCCGTCTCTGCTATCCGTCTGTCACCATCTCTCTGCTAAGGAAGAAAAAAACGTGAGACTGAGAACTTCTCCTAGCTCTGATTGTATAATGTGTGCATGTAGTTATTGATGTGTATACATGTATTTGTGTGTGTGTGTGTGTGTATTGGTGTATGTAAATAACTCTTTTCATACAGTAGGATGAGTCCCAGCAGCAGAAGGAGAACAGGACTGAGGATAGAGTAGTACTGCCTGTGAGAGGCATTTTGGGAAATACTGCCACTTGTATTGTATTGTATTCAGTGTGTTATGCAGTGGTAGTTCAGTGGTTAAAGTATTTGACTAGTAATCAGAAGGTTGCCCATTCAAACCTCACTGCTACCAAGTTGCCACTGTTGGGCCTCTGAGCAAGACCCTTAATTCTCAATGGATCTAATTGTATTTGGTCATAATTGTAAGTTGCTTCGGAAAATAAAGTGCTAGATGAATGTTATATATTGTATTTCTTATTTCTGTTTTTTGCCCATCTTGTATTTGTCTGCCTGAATATTTTGTCTCTCTAGATTTCGAACTGGACTGTAGTTCCTCTCTGTGATGCTCCCTGGCTCTGTTTATCCTATAGTACTGGTTCTGTTCCTTACCTGTGTTTTGACCATGTTGGATTATCCTTTTCTGATTAAAACCACATTTCATTTTATCCTCGAGCATCTGGCTTTCTCTGAAACATCACAGTGTCACTGGAGTGAATGTGACATTGTTCCTCAGAATCCCTCCTGAGTCAGTTAGTGATTTATTGATTAAACCATGAAGTTCAGAGCTGGATCACAGCAGAACCTAAATCCCATTAATCTCCAAAAGTATCATGGTCTTGTGTGTGTGTGTGTGTGTGTGTGTGTGTGTGTGTGTGTGTGTGTGTGTGTGTGTGTGCGTAGGTGTGCCTGTGTGGGTTGGTGTGTGTTTGTGTGTATTTGCATGAGCTGTCCAGTCTGCCTGACCAAGTGGACAGTGACCAACAGCTGCATCATATACAGAATGAACAAGTGAGGAATAAATAACACAAACAGAAATAAACAAGTGAGCACATTTCACACATTGCACCCAGTGCACCCACATTAGCAATACATATATGAGGAGGAAGAGATGCATCCTGGGAACTGTCATATATGTAAACCAGTAGCTGTTGCCACAGTGATAGTGTGTGCACGGGAGCATGCATGTATTTGTGAGTGTGGGAGCATGTGTGTGTATTTTGGGGTGGGCGGTGGTGTATCACTTTAGCAGATTTTTATCACTTTGAACGTACATTTAGGGTGTGTATAATGATGTCTTTCTCCAGGTCCTTCAAATGTGGGTCTGGCCATATTGCAGCAGTTGTGTGTGTGTGTGTGTGCGTGTGTGTGTGCATGTGTGTCAATTTCCCCCCAGCTAGACACATTACAAATTCAGTAATGCTAAACTAATTATAATTGTAATATAAGTTCATTTTAACAAGAGTTACAAGTTTGTAGTAAGAATGATCCAAGGATTACTAATAACCGCCTGAGAAATAAATATATCTGAAGAAGATTCCAAGTTCCACTTCACCAGAAGCACTTTGATTGTAAGATATCCATCACATCCCAGTTTAGATATCACTGTGTGGTACAACGGGACAAAAGCAACAAACACATCTGGGTGATGCTGTTGAATTTGCATGTTCATGTGTTTTTGCCCACAGACTCTACAACACCAACACACTGTCCTCGTCCACCACTCAGGTCACTGGGAAACTTTCCCACACAGGTGATTTGAAAGAAACAGGTCATAGTATTAATGATTCAGTAAATGTCGCTAATGTGCTTGAGTTAAATCCAGCCTAGCATGTTGCTAGCTTTTTTTGGTGTCGAATTTGCGAGTGTGAAATTAGATTCCACATTACATTCATCAGCCTTCACATTTAGACTACCACATACTCTCCATATGACTGCATACACAGAACCGTAATGTGTATGTGGTGATTTGGGATGAATACATGTACCATTACACTCCTAATATTTATATTTTAGTATAACTATATAGTTAATATGTCAACAGCAAAATATATTCACTTTGCAGAACCTTTTCAATGCTGCTCTACTGCCCTAAGCAACCACCTTCTATGACCAGCCTACATATGAACCCTTTCACACCAAACACTGAACCAGAGTTGCCTGTTTGGGATACAAGATGATTTTCACATTTGGTGTTTTTTCTTGAGTCTGAGTGAGTCTGTTTCCATGTCACTGATCTGGTTTCATATTGTGTACAAATTTGCAGAACCATCTGCTCTACTTTGGTGTTCAGCCCTCCTGATCAAGCTTCTCTGTCCAATGCCCTGAATTTGTACACCAGTAATGTGTACATTTGAGCCCAACCACAGCTCAGAATGGTTTCCACTCTAAGGTCCTAAAAAGAAAGTAACAAACAGTGGCGTCCAACTGCTGTCAGTGAACTGCACTCTACACACATTCTGCTGTCAAACTGCACTACGCACACCTACATGATGTATGTGGTCATCCGTTGGTGTAAACAGAAACCACAACTCTCTGTCTTGCTTTGGCTCTTTATTTATGAAACAGCAATAGACTCTCACAGTGGAAGTGATGCGTACAGACAACGGTTGGCATTTGACCTTAAAAGACATGATTAATAACAGAAAAAATATGCTGCTATTTAAAGTTTGTTTATTTAAACTTGTGGACAGCCGAGTTTTATTTGTAGCGGAATAAGCAACAATTGTAAAGTGAAAGAGGCGAGGGTAATGGCCAGATATACACACACCAGGGAATTGCTCAGTACATGCTGATAGACCAGCGATAACACTTTGCAGGGAGTGAACGAAACCAGAGAGAATAAATAGTGTAGCAAAGATGAGACACAGATGACACTAGTAAACTGGTGATGAGGATCTGGTGAGGTTGTGCCGGGGAAGACGGGAGTTGCAATCACGGACTGAGGGCGGTTGCGGGACATGAGGTTACTAGGAAAACTGAGCAGATGTGAACACCTCAAACCACGTAGTACCTTTCTGTTCTTGACACTGGCTGGAGAGGCTGAAATGAAAACTCCCATATGACTGTGATAAATGAACGCTTTGACAATGATTGTCATGACACTCAATTGAAAGTGTTCTGGCCTGGTCTATAAATAAGGTGTTTTATTTTGTTACTAATAAAATGTAGTTTGATCTCTAATGCCACACCATTCTACCAGTCACAGAAAGATCAAACAATATATGTATAACTCTGTGATAGAGCATCAGTGTGGAAGCACTAGAAATCTTAATATCAAGCCAAGTGCCACATACAACACATGCTACTGATCACATTCTTGAACTACCAAGTTGCCACTGTTGGGCC
Organism: Electrophorus electricus; assembly: GCF_041902795.1. NCBI lineage: Eukaryota > Metazoa > Chordata > Actinopteri > Gymnotiformes > Gymnotidae > Electrophorus > Electrophorus electricus. Next base: position 16,169,309 of record NC_137498.1, read on the forward strand.
CCTGAACAACGCCCTTAACCCTAAATCGCTCAAGTTATACTCAGTCATAATTATAAGTCGCATTGGATAAAATCAATTTGTTATTTTAGCATTCTGTTTCTAATGTTTGATTATTCATGATCACATATGTAATTTTTACATTAGGCTACTTATGTTTATTACAGTAAAGGATCCAATACTGCCTCTTGCATTGTGATTTTAACACTGCCAGAATGCAATGTAGACAGAATAGGTGGGTTACATAAAGGATCCAATCTCTGCACCGCACATTTAGTAGGTTAAACCCAAAGCTAGGCTAAGAGAATGGTAAAGCCCTGAGAAAGCAGTATAGTTTTGTATCAAGTTTTCACATAAAAAGGGAAACAATGATTTTAAACAAATTATTGCAGAATTTAATTACTAAACATCATTACTGATCATCCATTTTTTTAATGACATATGAAGGCGGTGGAGTGTTGTATTGTTTATAATGCTGTGCAGTTTTGAATCTAAAGCAGCTATAATTTCTGAGAACTACCAGGTGTCACTGTTTTGTCACCAGCTTTCAATGCTCCCAAGCTTCGAATCCTTCAGCAGTACAATAAGGAAGAACCTCGAACGCTTCACAGGATTTCGTCTGCACATCATTACCAAAAAGGAAGTTAAACAGTAAACACTTGAATAACGAGCAGGCAATAAACTCATGGGAGGACGAGAGAGCGCACATACAAAGACTTACAAGCAAGACGATAAAACAAGGGATATTTATACAAAGAGTAACGAATGCAAACTAGACAAAGATGAAAACAGTGACAGGAAAACCAAACGAGAGGTCGGAACAGAAAAACCAAAACAAAGAAGCATGTGTGTTAAAAACCTGAGACATTCTTACTTGAACTGCCCAAGATATTTGTTACAATTAAAGGAGTATTTGACCATCACTGAACTAAACGTTACTGGTAATGTGCACAGATGACAGCACAACAACAAATATGACAGCAGAAAGTCTACAAGTAACTCAGACAACCAAGACTTTGCTAGTGTGGATACATAAGAAAACCTTAAAGCTGGATTTATCATTTGCAGTTGGATTTGGATCAAAAACAGTGTTTTACCTTTAATGGTGAGTCTGATGTATTTATATTGCTGGTTTGTAAGATAACAGCTGTAGTCTCCCTCATCCTCTTCAGTCAGGTGTGATATGAGTAGAGAGAGATTTCCTGGAGAGGGAACAGTACCCAGCTGAACTCTGTTTCTGTACTGTTCACTCTCACTGGAGATCACATCCCATGCGTCTCTGCTTGTGTTGTGTTTCTGCCAGGTGAAACTCTCAGGTTTGGCGTGTGGGTCAGTACAGGAGCAGGGCAGCAGTACTGAGTCTCCTGTGTATGCAGTGATGACGTCTGTCTTCTGATTCTCTGCCAAACTGCAGCCTGCAGAAACACACGAGATAAAGGCCTTCACTATTAAACATGGCCGCACATGTACATGTAAATGGTTATTATTACACATGACATACTCCGTTATTATTATTATATATGACATACTTAATTAATATTATATATGACATACTCCATTATTATTTATGACACACTTAATTGCTGCAGGTCCAGTCACCTGATGGTACTGATGGTACCAGCCAACTGATGATGGTACTGGAAATCACTAAGAGATTTCCCAATAGATGTTGGTATGATGGATGCATGACCATCAAGTTATTAGATGTAAATGTCTGATTATACTGATTATAGATTGTCTCTCCCCCTCCCTCCCTCTCTGCCTCCCTCACTCCCGCTCCCTCCATCCCTCTCTCAATCACTCTCTCTCTCCCTCATTCCCTCCCTCCCTCTCACTCACTCTACCTCTCCACTCCCTCCCTCCTTCCTTCTCCTCCCCTCCCCTCCCACTAAAGTTACTATTACCACTAAAGTTACTAATAACATGTGACTAATCATGTTTGAAGCTTCAAACATCACAGATACACAGGATGAGCTTGAGACTGTTTCATAAGTTTGGCACTGTCCTATAACTTGGAAGCTTTATCATTTTACTAAAAAATTGGAAATGTGCAAATTATAGAAGCCAAAAGTAAATGTTTCATAATGTCAACCTGTTGTCTCCCAGTATAGTTTTGTATTATGTTTTCACATAAAAAGGGAAACAATGATTCTAAACTAATTATTGCAGAATTTAATTACTAAACATCATTACTGATCATTTTTTTAAATGAAATATGAAGGCGGTGGAGTGTTGTATTGCGCAGTTTTGAATCTATGGCTGCTATAATTTCTGAAAACCGCCAGGAGTCGCTGTTTTGTCACCAGCTTTCAATGCTCCAAAGCTTCGACTCCTTCAGCAGCACAATAAGGAAGAACCTCAAACGCTTCACAGGACTTCGTATGCACATCATTACCAAAAAGGAAGTAAAAACACATCTGCAGATAAAAACACACCTGCATTCCACAACACACTACACACAGCTACAGCAGTAACGCTGCTACACATCTTATACACTCTACAAAACTACAGTGTACTGAACACTCTGAAAACTGCAGCCCAGACTACAGTCTGTCTGTGGGAATCACCACACAACTATGATCTGGAACTCTACAACTCTCTCAGTAAAACTCCACTGAAATTCACCACCCACTAATATCCACAGTAGAGATGAAGTGTGTTCAAGTGCAAAATAAATTATTCCTCCACTTCTTTCTCTCTCACATACAGACTAAATCTAACAGTGAAACTGTCTTTCTAGTGTCATCACTTCCTCCTGAGCTGCCCAGTGTTCAGCCCCCATCCTCAGTAAAGTGGTCCTGCAGTAAGAAGTAGTGCTACACAGTGATCCCCCTCAGCACTGTTTGGTCACATCATTTCACTCCTGCACTTAATGATCAGAGGACCAAACTGAATGTGTAGCTTAGCAAATATTAGACAGATCAGACAGGAAGAGCTCTAGACTACATGCTGATCAAAATAAACATTGATCATTTAATCAGGTAAATATGAGGATGGTCTGATATTCATATTATTCATAAAGTACAGGTGGAATGCAGCAGTCTATGTTGTAGCTTTCATACTATTAAGAAAAAACTACTTAAGAGAAGTTGTGAAACAGAACCACTAAAGGAGTCACCAAAGTAAAGACCACTTTGGATGTAAACAGTACAATGTCATCACAACCCAACAGTTATCACAGGAAGTAGAAACATTCTCACCTTTTCTCTTAGTTACTTTGTTCTTTTTGTTGTTAAAGCTGCCAAAAGCTGTTTGATGATGGTGGATATCTATAAAGTAACTAACTGAGGCTGTAGGCTAGTGTGCACTGCACTGTAACAACAACAACAACAAAATGAAATTAAAACTGTAAAAAGACAAAACCCCCAGCATGGGCTGTCTAAGCCTCCTGGCCAATTGATGTACAAATGAGGAATAAATAACACAAACAGAAATAAACAAGTGAGCACATTTCACACGTAGCACCCAGTGCAACCAGATTAGCAATACATATGTCAGGAGGAAGAGGTGCATACTGGGAATTCTCACATCTGTAAACTGGTAGCTATGACTATGGTGGCATCAGAATAACTTGGGACTAAATAAGAAAAGTCTTTAAACTGGAGTCACTGGAGTGAATTTATGCTGCCAGAGTCAGTTAGTGTTTGACTGATTAAACCATGAAGTTCAAAGCTGGATGACTGTCACTGATGAGGATTTGGAGACTGTTTGACAATCTTCGTGGGTGTGTGAAAGAAGTAAACATTTTGCTCACACACCACTCTGAGGAACAGCACAGCAGAATTTCAAGATCACGAACCCAAAAAGGAAGCATGCGCATATGCATGTCTGTGTGTGTGTGTGTGTGTGTGTGTGTGTGTGTGTGTTATGTATTGCTAAAGTGCACCAAGTTTAGCAATACATATGTGAGAAGGAAGAGGTGCATACTGGCAAACTGTACTGTCTCTATGGTTTTAGTTTTTTCTTATTTGTTCATTTTTTATTTGTAAATTTTTGTAAGCCTCTAAGATAAGAGGAACAACATAGGAGAACTTGAAGCCCAAACACCCAACAAGAAGAGAGAGAAAGAGAGAGAGAGAGAGAGAGAGAGAGAGAGAGAGAGAGAGAGAGAGAGAGAGAGAGAGAGAGAGAGTGTGTGTGTGTGTGTGTGTGTGTGTGAGAGAGAGAGAGCAGGGCAGGCCGTGGGAGGGGGTGTTTTTGCAGCTACAAGTATCACTTTGAATGTACATTTACTGTGTGTGTAAAATTGTCTTTCTCCAAGTCCTTCAGATGTGGATCTGGCCATCCTGCAACAGCTGTGCATGTTTTGTGTGTGTGTGTGTGTGTGTGTGTGTGTGTGTGTGTGTGTGTGAGTGAGAGAGCGAAAGAGAGAGAAAGAGAGAGAGAGAGAGAGAGAGAGAGAGAGAAAGAAAGAGAGAGACAGTGTTAGTTATGTATTGTTAAACTGATAAACAGTGCTCCAAGTTTGCTAGGAGGAAGAGGTGCTTGCTGGGAAACTGGACTGTCTTTGTGATATTACAGTTTTTTGCAAGACAAAAACTGGGACATGTGACAATAATTGAAACCACTAACTCATGTAGCCCATCTCCTGACCTGTTATACTAAACCAAAAGCACCTTTCCTGATTTACACTCATTTTGTATTTCTAAAACACATTTTTTCAATACATTAAACACAATTCTCTATATTGGACATATCATTCAACAGCACAGATTTCAGTGCCACTTAACGGGACAAGTCGGCGAAGAAACAAATTTACTTTATTCTCCCTTAACCCGGGTGGACAAGACATGTTTGGAGTCCGTATTTTGCTCCTTTAGAACAAAAGCTGCTAACATTGCTAACAAACACTGGAAGCCAACAGCAACGATAGCTAATAGGATTTGTAAATAAGTCAGATATCGAGCTACATGTCCTCAAACCTCATCCAGGTCGCTTCCCGGTGACGTGTTTCTTCACTTGTCTAGTTCACAGTGAGTTATACGACACACCGACTAGTCTGGGAGATATTTATTAACACTTGGATGCTGTTTGACCGGCTTGAGAGAAGTTTGTGGACATGTATTTACGAAGACAATATTTTAGTTGCTGTTAACTTCCAGTGTTTGTTAGCAACGTTAGCATTTAACATCTTTTGTTCTAAACTAGAGGCAAAATTTATTGGTCAATAGACCGAATCTGGGGTAAGTGGTTAGCTGCTGCTCTCTGCTGATCCCAGATATAAATACATTTGTGTAAATGAATGTGTGAGGATGACAACACCTGTAGAGAGAAGGTAACACTCACCATCAGCAGCGTGGAGCACAAGGAGCAGATAAACACACACCTGCATTCTTACTGAGTTACACACACTACACACAGCTACAGCAGGACTGCTGATACACACCATACACACTCTTAAATACAGTCTACTGAATGACTTCACAGCTACACTTATAGTGGAGAGGAAGTGTATTCAAATGAAACTCTGACAAACTAACCACAACACACACACACCAAATATAGAGATGCGGTCGGTTTTGTAAGTTGTCATGTGGTATGTCCTCTTTCTTCCTTATCAGTCAGTGATCTATCAGATATTCTCACATTGTCAGTGAGGACGGTCTCATTCTTAGTTAAGCGGCTCCGTCCTTTGCCATAGACACACGATGTAGAAGCTCAGGGGGTGAGACCCAACATGACCTCCCTCAGTGTTGTTTGGTCATTTCATTTCACTACGACAAGTGTATAGCATCTTAATGTGAATATGTGCAGTTTTTAAAGTCAATAAACATTTTGGTCTCAAAACAGCTTATGAACGCCCCAGAAGAAGGAGGAGACTGTTCTGGTCTGAGAGCTCAGGATGTCTGACGTCTGCTGTGGTTTCATTTCTCACAGTTCCAACCAGTGGGCAGTGGGTACCAGATCAGAGTCTAAAGCCCATTTTAGACCAGAAGTGACAACCGTGCTGCTTCTGCACCTCTGCAGCTGAGCTGTGGTCACACACTCACAAGCTCAACTTTCTTCTAGTGTATTTTTTGCCTTAAGCCATGACAGGCTTATCAGTGGTTTCTAGCTAGAAATAGTACAAAATACTACATTTATTCTGTAAAGTGTAGTGTAATAATCAAAACAGCACAACTCTGACTGCTGGGTCTATTCTAATGTGAAATTGGGACAAAGGATGATGTTTTAAACACAGACTAAAACTAGGACTAGGCTCCAGGGTCTAGGCTCAATGGCAGGTCCAGTTTGAATTTAATTTAGTACAAAACAGGTTTAGTATGAGTAGGACTGGTTTGGTTACTGATAATTTGGGGAATATTGTGTACTGTGAGGAGAGATGTCAGTACTTCACTGAGAAAAGGGACTGCTCATGTACTACCAAACCATGTCCATGTTCAAAGGGTGATTAATGGAGTTTATCAAAGTTCAAATAGGTTCTTATTGTGAGTAATGCAGGTTTTTGTTGTTTGTTTTTGACTCATTCAGTAAATCCAGAAATTCATATTACTCTCAAAAAATCTTAAAGAACTTTTCTGCATAAGCAATGGTCCACAACAAATTATTGTGATGTGGAAACTGAAAAAGCAAACAAAAAGCAGGTCCTCTCACTATCTAGAAATTCTTGAATGTGTGTGTGTGTGTGTGTGTGTGTGTGTGTGTGTGTGTGTTTGCATGCTTATAGACTCTGGAGACATAAAGCAGACAGCATTCTGTAGTGACAGTGCATAATAGTTCAAAGTATATTTACCAATAAAACAAATTTGATACAATGAATAAAATATTAAGTACACAGGACATCATAAGGTAGTGCAAACATAAAATATATCAAGCCATGAAAAAGTAATGCAAAAATGTGTATGTGTGCAAGCTTTGAGGTGATTAACTCTATAAACTGCATTTTAAAACTATAAACTTAGAAGGAAGAGTTTGAGAATAAGAGTGAGGGGATAATATATCTGTTTGTTTTTCTCCTCTACATCAGACTCCACCCCCTTTGCTTTATAATGAGCATGTGTGTCTCCTGTGTCTTTCACAGATGCAGCATCATGGTCAGTGTGGGGTTGTGGGATACATTACAAAAGAAGAAACAACCAGAGTCCTCACAGGTCAAAGGACATGATGGCACTGTGTGTGGTTTTGTATGTCTCCGTAAAGCTGGTGATGTGAACTTGAAAAGAAACATAAGAGCTCTGGCCAAGTTCATTTGTTCCCAGTTCCTCTCTGCTGGGTGGACATTAGGGTCTGGAGTACTGAAGTAATGCTGTGAGAGTTCTGGAGTCAGTGTGTGTCCACAGTGGTAGTGGAGATCTGGGTGTAGAGTTGTCAGTGTGTGCTGGGAGGTCAATGGTGTTTCCATAGAGACAAGCATGCTCAGTTTGTTTTTTCTCTTTACTGTACTTCCTCTCACTAAAGGTGAGTGTGAAATTCTCTCTTAATGCTGAGTGACATGAAACTGTACATATATGTGATAATCTAAAAATGTTATTAAAGTGAGTTGAATCATTCAAGATTTATTTGGCCGAATTAGAATTATAACCTGGCTGGTCTTAGAATGAAAAATATGATTAAACGGTCCAGAATGCAAACAGACTATATCTTTGCATGAAGTAAAGTTTATTAATCAAAAATAAATCAAAAAGTCAAAAAATATTTCAGAAAATGAAAAGACAGGTTGGGGAAAATAAAGGGAAAAAAGAAATACAAAATAAATTGGTAAAAAGAGCTGGGAACATTTAAAGAGTAGGGCTAATTTTGTTGGAGCGCCTGGCACAGGACAAAGTGCTTTTTATAGCCTGCCATGTTCGTCTGAAGAAGATGCGTACTCTCTTCAACTTCTTGCATTCTGAGCCTTTATATTTGAAATAAAAGTAGAATTTTTAAACTGGTGTCCATGGAGTGGATGTATGTAAACTCTGATTATTAATGTGGTGCTTTGATGCTACTCACCAGCTGGGGTGTTCTCCACTTTAACTGCCTCTGTAATAGATTCTGCTACTCCACCCAGATCCTCTCTTACATCTACAGATGTTTTTTTTCCCCAAAAAAATCAATACAAATGCAATTACATAATAAAGTACAGGCACATATTTAAAGTGAACAAACATCATGTCCTACTGTGTGTTCTTAATGGAAAGCTAGATTTTTGCAAGAAAGTACATCTGCACCTTCTACATGGGCGCTGTGGTCCAAAGAGCAAATCTCTCCCGTTGACTCTGTGATCATAAAGTGTTCAGCAGTTCTGCTCGGGATGGTAGGAACCTCCTTACAGTCCTCCCGTTTCTTGGGTGAGAAGTGATAAATAATCAGTGATGAATTGTAAAGGAAATGAATCATCCATTGACCCCACCTGGGCAGTGGAAACTCCACTAATGGACAGCATATTTTAGACTACCATCTGTACAAGTCAGGAAAGTGTGAAGGCTAAATAAATAAAACTGTGGATACAGTCTATATAAATCATTAAAATTATAGTATAAAATGATCTAGACACTTACACTTTCTCCCAGATTGGCTGAGTAATGCTGCTTAAACCCAGCAATGGTAGCAGGGTCTCTATGACTCTTGTGTCTTCTGGTAATGATATTAATGAACTTGTCCCTTGGCATCTAGAACGGGCAGAAGAAAGCTCTATTGTATTGAACAATAATAAAGCTGTTTACTTTCTTTTAAAAAGTCATAACAGTTTGCATGTGTTTTTGGACAACAACAAAAAAAACCTTTAATTTTTAAGAATTAAAGCTTTATTCCTAAGAAGTAATTGCATTCGAAATGAATATTAGGCTTTGATTACAACACAATTTTCTACAAACAAAACTTATTTTACATGCTGCATTTGTGCGCAAGATTACTTTTGTATCCCAGTTTCATATCTCTATATGGAAATGAGCAATCAACGCCTGTAGACTTTGTTTTATATACAGTTATTATGTAACAGAACAAATGGCCACACGTAGCTCAATTTCTTCTACAAATGTTAATAAATGTGAAACAAAGGTTGTCTGTTGTCCGACAGTGCATAATGGCCACACTCGTGGTCTTACAGAGGCTTTTCTAAAACAAGCGCAGAAGTCACTTTCCCTTGTCTCAGTCAACGTATTTCATCTAATGGAGTTCGGTTACGCGAATATTTTCAGCTACGTCCCATTTATTTAGTTCATTCTCTATTCACTTATTCCGCATTTATAAAATATTTGTGCGGTCCGTTAAATTAAACAAACTCGCTTGACGTAGACACACGTTTATTAGAAGAACACGAATAACGAACACAGTGGCGCTCACACGAAACAGGCTAAATGAACATGAGCAACGTTGAACACAGCATACAAACAAAGTGGACCACGTACCTAAACATTAGCGAGAACACAGACCGACAAGGACGCACACACCAACCGGGGTTTAAACACACACAGACATTAGGAGAATAACCCGGTGCAGGTGTGTGTGACTACATAGTCGTGGTTTCACACAAGACCATGAACTCCCACTGCAGGCGGCGGGCCGTACCACGTGACTAGTGGGGCGGGGAGCTCACTATCAGCCCACTAATTAGTTCTCCGTTCAGTCAAAAGTTCTCCATCATTAAAATGTGTTCTCATTTTAAATTCGCATATTGGCTACTTGTTTATAATACGATTCCGTTATCAAATATTTAGTATCTGCCTTTGTAGATAAAATTAAATTCTACTTACGTTTTGTTTTCGTTTCTCAGTACCTCTTATGCGTGAAGAATTGTTTGTAGTCTCTGTTGATGTTTTGTCTAAAATGATCGTCATCAGCAAATCCTCTCAATAAACTGATCTGGGGTCAGAAATAGAATGACACACATTATGGCATAATGGAGCGCTAAATTCTGTTCAGTGGCTGTTTAGAACAATGACAGAAGTGCAGCTGAAATGACATTATAGTCTCATATCAGAAATCACATTTTAAAATCATTTCCCCCTCTTTATGCTATCATTTTGTTATCTGGCTCAGATTAAAAAATCTCAATAAATAAAGTAAATATAACATATACATGTAAACTATATATTCATTAATTAGTAATCCTTCCATGTAGGTACAATTCACTCGCTCTGTGTTCGTTATAATCCAAAGTCATTTGAACACTCATTAAGGATCAAAATGCAACCTAAGCAACAACAACAATAATACATTCTTAAGAAATTATATAATTGTAACTGAAAATTAGGCTTATTGATCACAATACAATGTTCAACAAAACAGCTTATCTTTACTCTGGTGTTTTAGTACTAAGGCTATGCAGTTATGCAAACACTTTCTTGCATATTATTTTTTAAATATAGATTTTTTAAAAGTGCAGAATTGTAGCCCCAATATAACCTGCATGTGGTTTTACAGGGGCTATTCCAAAATGTGTTTTATAACACAATGTTTTGATCGCATCTTCACAAAGGTTACTTACTGCCGAAAAGAAAAAAGGTTAGCATACATTTTAAAAATTTTCTTATAGCCTATAAAGAACACCCAACCAAACAACCTAGCTACAAAGAGACAAGGATAAAAAACATCATTACATGTATTATATAGGCATACAGATTTCAAATAAATGTGGTAAGTGCAGTGGACAGGATGGAGTCTAGAATTCATCATCTGTTGAGGCATCCGTGGCAACATCCTCATATGGGTCTTCAATGTCTTCATCAGTCTCACCATAACCTGCCACCTTTAGGTGGTGTGTTTCTTTCACAGCTACCAGGTCTGTCTTCAGCTCCTCAAGCTTTGGGAATACAACACTGTGCAGGCCACGGTAAGCTTGAGCAGAAATTCCTGAAGGGTAGTTTAACAAATCAAACTGGGTAATAAAAGCACCATGAAAAAACAATACAAAACAATCTACAATCTAACAACCAAACATCACACCTCATCAAAAATAAACACAAACAAGCTGTAAACACAACATGAATAATTAACTGATCATATTAATAGGGCTTTGAAAAGTAGGATCTAGTGTAGAATCAGGTATGAATGCTGGGAAGCATTTATAAAGTATCTATGAGTATGGCCCTTTCTAGGAAAGATCATCTGTAAAGCAGTTCAAGAATGTATCTGTAACATGAGATCTAACCCAGGACAGCTAAGTGATGACACCACTAGCCTACTGGGTGAGCAACCACACTCTAACAAGGGTGAGTCCCTGTGCAGAAGAGTTAGATCTTGGATCAGGTAAAACAAAAGGAAAAAAAACTAAACACCACGTTGAGCGTGGAAAAAGGGAGAACAAAGGACATGGCGGGAAGAAATGGCAACACCGATGCACTGAGGAAAACCAAACTAAAACTTCCCAAACAAAACCAGAAAACAGGGAGGAACTTTAGTGGCTAAGAAGTCCCTTGGGAGAGAGACAGACTAGAGAGGGGAAAACTGGAGAGGGGAGGGGATGTGTAAAAACACAGACACCCTTGCAGGGAAGAAATGAGGTGTAGCACAGGGGCTCACAGTCATCAATACCTGAAGTTATCAGCTAGGAGCTTTGCTCAAAACCTTAGCAAAGACCCAGCACTGAGTGACTGGGTCACTGGGCTTATATAAGGTCTAGCCCAGCTGTTGGGCATCAAGCCTGATTAGTAGTGTGGTTGACTCAAGGCCTCCCTCTGGTGGCCGGAGGGAGCCTCGGCGTGGTCCCAACCCTTACAGTATTCCCCCCGGAAGGGGCAGCTCCTGATGTCCCAAGGCCAGCCGCACGATCCTGCCAAAAAGCCTAAATGAGTTCACGGTCCAGGATGTGACAGGAGGGGACCCAGGACTGCTCCTCGGGCCCGTATCCCTCCCAGTCCACCAAATACTGGACTCCACCATGAACCTGCCGGACATCCAAGAGATGCTTGACCGTGTACGCCAGTGCACCGTCCACCATGCGTGGACCCGACGGGTCGGAGGAGCCCACCGAACACAGTACAGGCCTAAGGTGAGATATGTGGAAAGTGGGGTGGGGGAAGGGCAAGGTGATAAGAAACAGGGTTTACGCGGCGAAGAACCTTGAATGGCCCGATGTAGCGAGGGGTGAGTTTGCAGGTATAACCACACAAAGGCAGGTCCTTGGCGGATAGCCAAACCTGTTGTCCCAGCCGATAAGTCGGCATAACGATTTTGAGCAGCTGTAGCAGATAAGAGAGCCCTGCATGCCCTCTACCAGGCCAAGCAGTAGCGCCTGACCGTCTGCTCAGCAGACCGGACACCCATGTCAGCCTCCTGGTCGGCAAACATGGGCAGAGCATAACCGTACTGGCACTCGAATGGTGACATGTCTAAGGAGGAGTGCCACAGGGTGTTGTGGGTGAACTCTGCCCAAAATAGGTGCTCAGACCAAGGGGATGTGCAGGAAGAGGCCAGATAGTGAAGAGTGCTTTCCAGGTCCTGGTTAACTCTCTCGGTCTGGCCGTTGGATTGGGGATGGAAGCCAGAGGACAAGCTGGCACTCTCACTGAGCATTACACTCCACGTGCTTCTGGCTGAATTGTGCCTGGCACAGTGTAACCTCTCAGGTCTGGCGTGCGGGTCAGTGCAGGAGCAGGGCAGCAGGACCGAGACTCCTGTGTAAGCAGTGACGTTCTCCATCTCCACGTTCCCTGCCAGAGTGCAGACTGAACCACCACAGGCACCCTCTATAAACTTATGGAGACCCAAAAGGAGGCCTTGCTAGTTTTGGGTAGGTTTTGCTGATTTTGATTTCAGATAAAAAGCTAAATGACACCACCTAAATGCTTTGACCCAGATGCTTCATCTGGAGTGATTTTCTGCAGTGATCACTACACTCTCAGAATGGAGAAGTGAGAGAAGCTTGTTCAGAGAGAGTTTTATGTATTACGTGTGTTAACGGCTCAAATAAATCTTATGTTCATAGCTGCAGTTTTAATCTAAATTTAAAATTGCCATCTACTACCTCAGTGCTGACTGCTTGCAACCCTAATGGCATTCATTACAACATGGTGGTGCATTTGAGTAACATCTGGTTAAAGTACTGCTCTAAACATGGCTTAACACAGAAGGTCTGGAACAGTCAAAAGTTGTGGGTTCAGTCTAATGATGACAGTATCACTGTGCTTGATAGAGATTTAACGGTGAGTGCGGTGTCTTTATATTCTCTCCATTTAAGATAACACCTTTACACTCCCCCATCCCCTTCAGTCAGGTGTGATATGAGGAGAGAGAGATTTCCTGGTGAGTGAGCAGTACCCAGCTGAACTCTGTTTCTGCACTGTTCACTCTCACTGGAGATCATTTCCCATGTGTTTCTCTTAGTGTTGTGTTTCGCCCTTGTGCTATCCAATGTGCAGCCTGCAGAAACGTGTGTGTTTTGTAAACATCTCTGTGCGTGCGTTTGTGTGTGTGTTAACAGTTGTTAATGTGTTATTCCCACAGGATGATGTCACTTACTTCACTGTAGTACACAGTCAGAAAAGCAAACCAGCGTCCACTCCAATGGATAATGCAGATTACACAGAATATGCCAGCATCAAATTAAATTCAAATTAAACACACACACACACACACACACACACACACAAATGCAATCAAGCAAATGGAAAAAAAAAAACAATCATACAAAAACATGGCTGGTAGCCAGTAAATATCAAGTATTTTATTTGTTTCATCACTGTAAATGCCTCATTAGGGGTTAATCTGCTGAAAGGTGATTTGAATACTTCTGTGAATTATTAGCTTTTCTGCATGTAATTTATTTAGTAGTAGTGCTTTTTGCTTTAATGAAATAAAAAATGATGTGTAAATTTTCACGGTACGGCCCCTCCTCCCAGACGTCTCTGTGTGTGTGTGCATGTTTGTTCATATGGCCACGTCCTCCCCGTGTTTCACACCTGCTTCTCATTTTGTGTCATTACTGTGCGTGTATACAAGTCTCCTGTTTAGTAGTGGATGTTGTCGGTGATAGGCTAATACAATGTGCTATGTTGTCTGTTGTCTGGCGTTAATAAACGTAACTATTGTCGGCTCGTTCGTGCGTCCTGCCTAGCCTCCATCGTTATATAAATGTGCATATCATTTTATGTCAAGTGTTTTATTATTGACTGTAGCCATTACTTCACTGTGAGAATTTATTTCTGTTTTAAAAATAAAGAGCAAAAGCCAGATGAGTGTGGTTTCTATTTTTACCTGCTTAAAATGACACATTACACCTTTATAGAGGTGAAGCACTAAAATGAGTTTAGACTGTGTACTGAGTTACCAGTCTATAGGTACACCTGCCCCATAGCTATGACTGTAGAATTAGTTTAGGCTTTCTCTCTCTCTCCCTCTATCACAGACTACATCTCTTCCCAGCTCTCCCTCTCTCTCTCTCCCTCCCTCAACTGGCCATTAGCGGCTGTAATTTAGAGCCCTCTGATGCGTGTTATCGGCGGGGCTGCCATTTCTCTCTCCGTTCGTCACCCCTCCATCCCTCTCTCCCTCTTTCCCCTTATCCCTGCGGGTGAGAAGGAAAGTGAACCTCACAAAGACATCTAACAGGCTTCCAAAGAGGGCCTCTCATTGACTCCGAGTCACTCGATAATTAAACACACTCGGCTGTGCGTGCGTGTGCGTGGAATCCCACCCTCCTCTGCCTCTCCGATCCTGCTTAATTCAATAGAGGTCCAATTATCGACTGTACTGCCACTTTGAAATCCCTTTCAATTTATTTAAACTGTAAATGTCTGAGGGTCAGGACCTCTGGTTTCATTCATACAGGAACACTTCACATATCACTCCAGTTAAAGCCAAGATCCAGATTCCCCCATCAGACCACGGCTCCAGTCACGTGACAGGACGTTAGTTGTATTTATTTGTGTATATAAGGGCACAGGGCAGACGTCGTGAATGAGGGTTATTCTATTAGCAGGTCATTTGCTACAAATATTTCAACGGCGACTGGAAATGTATTGTCTGGGCTCAGATCTTTGCTGAAGGACTCGAGAAAGCAAAAAAAAAGAAAATCAGAATTTAAAAGACGAACAGCATGGCCCTGCCCCTCGGCCCCGCCCATGGGCCCCATCCCCTTGCATTACCTAATAAACGTATACAGGTTCTGTCTGTTCTAAGGGTGGGCGTGGCCTCTCCTTGTGCCCTGCTCCGACAACAACCAGCCATTGGCTCTCGGTCCCAGCCTGCTGCTGCATTAGACCTCCCCCTTCTAGAATGATCCAATCACACCTCAGCCTTCGGACCGGCTGGCGCTGGTCAACCTAGCTGTCCGTGCATTTTGCGGGTATGCCGTTTCCAGTAGAATTGTGTGCGTACTCGCGTACGAACGAGGATGCGTGCTCTCACGCTTGTGAGAATCCCTTGCAAAAAGATCTCGGTCTGGGTCCGTGCTCCGGCTGTACCCGCCGGGAACGTGAAAAACAAGGAAGAGCCAGTGAGACAAGCGTGAGACCAGGATGAAACAACCAGGGCCAGACCTCTTCCCGTGGGCCACGAAGGTCCAGGCCATTTTACACATCCACCCTGGATTATGGAAATGACAGCAGGCATGTGTGTGTGTGTGTGTGTGTGTGTGAAGAAGAGAGACAGAGACAAAGAGAGAGAGAGAGAGAGAGAGAGCGCCTCATCAGAGCGACAGCTTCAAGAGCCAATCACTGGGCCCACGCCACACAGAGGGACCCGCCCCTCGCGCTCGGGGCACTCCCATGCAAGCGCCCTTCTTTCCACCACAGCCACCCGAGCCGCGAAACGCTCCATGAGAAATCGCAATGGGTTGGGAATGGGAGCTCACTTACTTTCCGTATTCCTCGTTGTCCCGGTCGCAGCGGCCGTCCTTGTGCTTCTCCCAGTCCTTTCCATGCCTGCAGGTGGTCAGCAGGATCACATCGTCCCCATTGTGGACGTAGTGCAGAGCGTTCCGGGTCTCTGAGCCGATGCCGGTGAGGTAGCGCTTCCCCTTGAACACCAGCAGGTACCTCTGGGCGGGCGGCACATCGTTGGCCGTCAGCCGGCCCCTCCCGCCGCCCTTCAGGGGGTGCTCCCTGGGGAACAGCGGGATGGAGACGTCGAAGCCGGGTCAGAAGTTCCCTGCGTCGGCGCTGGCCTTGGCCAGCATGGCGTGTCCGGCGTCGAAGCCCAGATCCTTGCCGTAGTCAGGCCAGGTGCCTGAGTAGAGGTTGAAAACCAGGTGGTTGCGCCCCTCGTTCCAGAGCGGCAGCGCCCGGATGCGGCCGCCTGCATCGGGGACGTACTGCGGCGACAGCCGGTCCCGGTCCAACGTGTCTACGCCGAGCACAAAGAGGCCGGCCTCGGCCGGGTCACATGTGCGGTACGGCGACTCCTCAATGGCGGCCAGCACCTTGCGGTAGCCCTCCGACGCGGCCTCGCCCCTCGCCGGCAGGTGCACGTAGACGCAGAAGGCGTGGCGGCAGCGGGAGAAGTCGAAGCAGGTCTCCATACGGCAGCGCCGGCTCTTGTACATGGTCCGGTGGACGTCGCGGCGCTCGTGGGGGGAGGTGTGTTGGTGCAAGAGGAGGGGACCATCCTCCTCATGCTCCGCCCCCTCCAGGTAGGACCGCAGCGGCGGGGGGGCCGGCAGCACCGGGGGGGCCGGCAGCACCGGGCCCTGGGGGAGGCGGGTGTGGAGCTCGGCCACGCGCAGGGTCCAGGCGTAGGCTAGAAGCAACGCGCACGCCCCCGCCGACACCAGCAGGTAACGTTTCTTGGCCTGCAAGTGGACAGCTGGCGAGACGGCGTGACACGGGGACGGCAGGCAGGGGTGACGCTCAGCCTGTAACAAGGACTCCCATACCAGCGCTATAGCATAGTGTCAGAGCACAGGCCACTGTGGATGGGGACACACACACACACAAACACACTTTTTGCTTAAACAAAAGAGAGTTGTTAACCAAACTGGTGGTATTTATAGGTTTTCTGGTACAAGTACATCGATTTAGTTATAGGGATGTTAGATATTCATGACATGGTAAAAATGTGTGTGTGTCTGTGTGTGTGTGTGTGTGTGTGTGTGTGTGTGCGTGCGCGCGTGCGCCGTTAGTAAAGAGCCACGGCACCGTTTCCACAGCAAGAACAGTTTATCACCCTCTTGAATAACGCGCATGTTTTTGAAAAAACATCCGAGCGAGGTGAAAATAAGTGCACGTGCGCGGAAACCGGTCCGCCGGCAGGTGCCGCTTACCTCGCCTGGGCACGTGTTCACGCGCGGGCAACTTTTCTCGGAGCCCTGGTCCTCAATGCACGTCACCGTCGACCAAGCGGGTCCATTGATAATTAACGCAATGCTGAGGCATTTTTGGTTTGTAAAAAAAAGAGGTAATTTCTCTCTCTGTGTGTGTTTTGTATAGTGTGTATTAGTCTTGTGTCCGATCACCCGCATGATGCTGCCCAGTCCTCCTGCGCTGCCCAGTGTTCGGTCCCCATCCTCAGTAAAGTGATCCTGCAGTAAAAAGTAGTGCTACACAGTGATCCCCCTCAGTACTGTTTGGTCACATCATTTCACTCCTACACTTAGTGATCAAAGGACCAAACTGAATGTGTAGCTTAGCAAATATTAGACAGATCAGACAGGAAGAGCTCTAGACTACATGCTGATCAAAATAAACATTGATCATTTAATCAGGTAAACATGAGGATGGTCTGATAACATTCATATTATTCATAAAGTACAGGTGGAATGCAGCAGTCTATGATCATGTTGTAGTTTTCATACTATTAAGAAAAAACTACTTAAGAGAAGCTGTGAAATCCACAAACTGACACAGAACCACTAAAGGAGTCACCAAAGTAAAGACCACTTTGGATGTAGATAGTACAATGTCATCACAACCCAACAGTCATCACAGGAAGTAGAAACATTTTCTCACCTTTTCTGTTACTTTGTTCTTTTTGTTGTTAAAGCTGTCAAAAGCTGTTTAACAACTGTTTGATGATGGTGGATATCTGTAAAGTAACTAATTGAGGCTGTAGGCTAGTGTGCACTGCGCTGTAACAACAACAACAACAAAATAAAATAAAAACTGTAAAAAGACAAAACCCCCAGCATGGACTGTCTAAGCTTCCTGGCCAATTGATGAACAAATGAGGAATAAATAACACAAACAGAAATAAACAAGTGAGCACATTTCACACGTAGCACCGAGTGCAACCAGATTAGCAATACATATGTCAGGAGGAAGAGGTGCATACTGGGAATTCTCACATCTGTAAACTGGTAGCTATGACTATGGTGGCATCAGAATAACTTGGGACTAAATAAGAAAAGTCTTTAAACTGGAGTCACTGGAGTGAATTTATGCTGCCAGAGTCAGTCGGTGATTGACTGATTAAACCATGAACTTCAGAGCTGGATCACTGTCACTGATGAGGATTTGGAGACTGTTTGACAATCTTCGTGGGTGTGTGAAAGAAGTAAACATTTTGCTCACACACCACTCTCCGCTCCTTTAGTTTAGAACAAAAGCTGCTAACATTGCTAACAAACACTGGAAGCCAACAGCAACGACAGCTAATAGGATTTGTAAATAAGTCAGATATCGAGCTACATGTCCTCAAACCTCATCCAGGTCGCTTCCCGGTGACGTGTTTCTTCACTTGTCTAGTTCACAGTGAGTTATACGACACACCGACTAGTCTGGGAGACATTTATTAACACTTGGATGCGGTTTGACCGGCTTGAGAGAAGTTTGTGGGCATGTATTTATGAAGGCTATATTTGAGTTGCTGTTGACTTCCAGTGTTTGTTAGCAACGTTCGCATTTAACTGCTTTTGTTCTAAACTAAAGAGGCAAAATTTGGACTTCAAACATTTCTTGGTCGATAGACAGAATCTGGGGTAAGTGGTGAGCTGCTGCTCTCTGCTGCTCCCAGATATAAATACCTTTGTGCAAATGAATGTATGAGGATGACAACACCTGTAGAGAGAAGGTAACACTCACCATCAGCAGCGTGGAGCACAAGGAGCAGATAAACACACACCTGCATTCTTACTGAGTTACACACACTACACACAGCTACAGCAGGACTGCTGATACACACCGTACACACTCTTCAATACAGTCTACTGAATGACTTCACAATAACACTTATATTGGACAGGAAGTGTATTCAGATGAAACTCTGACAAACTAAGCTCAACACAACACACACCAAATATAGAGATGCGGTAGGTTTTGTAAGCCGTCATGTGGTACGTCCTCTTTCTTCCTTATCATTCAGTGATCTATCAGATATTCTCACATTGTCAGTGAGGACGGTCTCATTCTTAGTTAAGTGGCTCCGTCCTTTGTCACAGAGAAACGATGTAGAAGCTCAGGGGGTGAGACCCAATATAACCTCCCTCACTGTTGTTTGGTCAGTTCATTTCACTACGACATCCAAAGTACCTCAAAGGCTTATTAATGAAAACAGTGTAACGCTTCTTACCTGGAGTGAGGAACAGGTGCTACGGGGTAACCGCGATGCGTGGAGTTAACATGGAGTGACACACACACTGGTGTGGACAATCTGAAAGACTTTTATTCTCTCCTGGACCACTTCAATACCATCACTGTATTTATACGGAAAGGAAACAGTAAAAAGCACCGTACAGCGTTAACAAAAAAAAAAAAAAAGGAGTGTTGAGAAGGCGAGCAGAAAGGTGACGGTTCCTCTCTCTCTCTCTCTCTCTCTCTCTCTCCATAAAGCTCCCTCTTAAAGGCGCAGTACAACTGTGTCTGTTACAACAGCAGGTGGAATTACGGCAGCCACAGAACTGGCTACCTGAGACTTTAAAAATAGTTTGAACAGATGTTTAAAGGAGTATTTAATTTCAAAACATTATTTTTTATTTATTTATACATAATGCAGTGCATGAAACATAAGTCAGGGTGTATTTTTAATTGCACCTGTTCAGTTTGAGTAGTGTGGTTAAATTTCAAATTTGATATGGAATTTGTTTGCAGGAGTAACGTGTTTGTTGGCCAAAAAACTGGTCCTCCTTCTGTAAGAATGTCACTCCACCACTAGAGATGTGAACTCTACTCACACCACAAATGTACTGTTGCTTTCAGACTGGACTGTCCAATTAAAATGAAAGCTAAAATAACCAAGTTGACAGTCTATAGACTATTAAATAAATGTCTACAATCATGGACTTAATTCTCCAAATAAAGTGAAAGCTGCACTATGTAGAATGTATGTTGTCCACTACACTATCTGACAGAAACCTTGGCCTCACCATGAAGAAACAATGTCATCGTGAGGACTTACTGTGCCCTGGTCCTACATGGCACTGTGTTTACCGTCCCCTCTGCCCTGATGGCACAATGTTTACCATGCCCTGGGCCCTGGGTGGTGCTGTGTTTACTGTGCACAAACTCAGGCATCTGAATGGTAATAAAGGATTTGAGTGAGACCTGAATGGGTCTTCATTTGTTTTGACAGACCAATCATAGCAGCCTCTAACACACAAATCAGGGGCAGTTATAACATTGGGCATGTTGGTGATATTTGTCATTGTTTCATACACATATTACTTAAGTTATGGAAACTATGTAATTCTAAAACAGATGTGGCAATGTGACAAATATACATTAACCTCCAAACTCTCTGACTTACCTGTGACTCATTTATAAATGAGTTCTTTCAAATCAAAGTGTATTTATATAACACTTTTTACAACAGATGTTGTGAAAAAACAGCTTTACAAATGATCAAGTCCAAGCTCTCAGGGAGCAAGCCAAGGGCAACAGTTCTAGACAAATCTCCCTAGAGGAAGAAGTAAGAGGAAGAAACTTTGAGAGGAACCAAGACTCAAAAAGGGGGCCCATCCTCCTCTGGCCAACAATGGTCACCACAATAATAACAATTTAAAAAGAATAAGTGAAAAAATAAGCAATTAATGTCTAGTTCAACTTTCTAGAGGTCCTGTTCTTGTCCCGAGGTGTGCATTCCCAGTGTGTTGTCTTGTATGTTGATTCACTATGATGATCTGATCACAGCAGTTGGTGCAACATCCAGGCCCCTCTGAGTCTGTCAGCATTCAAAATCAGATTTATCACCTCTGGTTTGGCGTCAGATAACGTAATAAGAATCACAGTAACACTGCTTCTAAGCCAGTAACTAGAGGGGCCATAATTTTAAAAATATGTATACAGTTCTGGTTTGACCATTTGAGCAGTGACTGAGTCAGAAATCAGACTTCAAAATGCTGTTCTCAATTTAAAGAATGTACGATGTATGGTAGCTAGGTCTGACATTGAGGATTTTAGATGGGATCTCTTTTTTTTAAGCTGGTAAATTAGAGAGTAAGAATTTTAGTTCTTTTTTCAAATGTATTTGATCTTATAGGATTTAATGTCTGTACTGGATCTGAAAATCCCCTTGTCCTGTAACAGATAACTTTATTATATATCTCTAGGATTAGGTAAAACCATGCATATTAAATGTAATATGTTTTAAACCATTTTATTCTTAGATTTAGTGCTTAGATTTTTGCCAAGGCCCAATCCCCTCTCATTTTTCCTCCTACCCCTTGTTTTCAAGTGTCATCTTGCCCCTTGGGACTGAGTTACAAAGGGTAGTGGTTGAAATCTTCCCCCTTGCTTCTGCATCCATTTATCAATGATTCACAAGGGATTCTGAGACATTTCACACTCAATTTGGAGTGTGACTCTGAAAACCTTCAGTTTGGAGGGCCATTTAGCACTAACAGTGCACCCTAGCCCTCTATCGGACACCCAACCCTTACTTATGAACACCGCATATAGAGGGCCAGGGTTAAGTGGTAGGGTCAAGGGGTGAAATGTGATTGGGCCCAAGTGATGGTTTAGAACATCTGTGCTAGCTGAGCTGTTTTTAAAAAGAAACACACGTGGCCTGAGCGAGCTGTTAGTCGTGGTTTTGGTCCTTGTGGTTTTAACCAGCGCTTTTTAGTATTAAGTGTAACGGCTCCTAGCAAAGGCAGAGTCTAATTATAACTGATCACCCAGGCTCTGTTTAACTGGCTTGTCAAATGTCTTTCAAATATATAATAAATAGAATAATACAAATATTTACACTTTATTACAAGAAAAAAGGATTTGTGCTGGAGGGGACATCCGTAGTTTAAAACACCATTCATTACAAAAAAAACAACCCACTCTATTGCTGATTTTATGTATTTATGCTGTATGATGTTTGCTGTATTTATGTATTTTATGTTTATAAAGTGTTATGGCTACACTATAAGTAGTGTATTCAGTTTTTGTCCACCAGTAGACTGGCTGTGTTACATGGCTGCTTTAACGGCAAGTTGTCAACAAGGAGGCTTTTTCAGCCTTCAAGTGGCTTCTCAAGCCTCCTCTTTCTTCCTCCACAGACACCCCCACACTGAAACCACAACATGCATGTCTGGTTCACAGCGGAACCAGGGGCCCTGTGGGCTCAGCATAGTGACAATGCTGCTGAGTTTGTGTATTCTCTTCACTGAAAGTGAGTGTAAAATTCTCTTTTAATGCTGAATTGCATGAAATTGTACATTTATTTGTTAATATAAAAATGTTATTTAAGCGAGCTGACTTTTCAGGGAACTGGAAAAATATTTTACTTAACAAATAATTATTAAATATTTCTGCATATCTTATGATTCCATCTTATGAAGTCTGTGTACTTTTTAATATAGTTAAAATATAATTGTCCTATATTTCCTGGTATACGTTTCTATAGGCTACACTGTAGTAAAGAGTAGAAGACAATTACATGTTATTGCTTTAGTATGTCTTTGTCTCCATGTGCTTTTGTATGTTTTAGTTTGTAGCTCCTCCCCTGCTCTGCCCCTTGACATGTGTCTCATGTGAGTTTTGTCTCTTACCCCTCCCAGTAATTGTTCCCAGATATTCCCTGTTTGTCTCCTGCTGTATAAATATCCTAATGCAGTCTGCAGTCATGGTCAGTGTATGACCCTACTTTCATGTAAATACTTGTGTCATGAAATAACTCAGCTCAGTGAATACATCAAATATAACATACAAGCAGTGTTCTTAATTTTAGTGGTGTGAGAAAAATATGTTTTGTGGACTAAATCGTGGTAGAAATGTATTTGATAAGTGTATGGCATCTTAATGTGAATATGTGCAGTTTTTAAAATCAGTAAACATTTTGCTCTCCATACACCTTATGAACGCCCCAGAAGAAGGAGGAGACTGTTCTGGTCTGAGAGCTCAGGATGTCTGACGTCTGCTGTGGTTTCATTTCTCACAGTTCCAAGCAGTGGGCAGTGGGTACCAGAGCAGAATCTAAAGCCCATTTTAGACCAGAAGTGACAACCGTGCTGCTTCTGCACCTCTGCAGCTAAGCTGTGGTCACACACTCACAAGCTCAATTTTGTTCTAGTGTATTTCTTGCCTTATACCATGACAGGCTTATCAGTGGTTTCTAGCTAGAAATAATACGAAATGCTACATTTATTCTGTAATGTGTAGTTTAATAATCAAAACAGCACAACTCTGACTTATGGGTCTATACTAGTGTAAAATTGGGATAAAGGATTATGAAACACAGACTAAAACTAGGACTAGGCTCCAATGGCAGTTCCAGTTTGACTGTAATTTAGTACAAAATAGGTTTAGTATGAGTAGGACTGGTATGGTTACTGATAATTTGGGGAATATTATGTACTGTGAGGAGAGATGTCAGTACTTCACTGAGAAAAGGGACTGCTCATGTACTACCCAAACCATGCCTATGTTCAAAGGGTGATTAATAGAGTTTATCAAAATTCAAATAGGGTCTTATTGTGAGTAATGCAGGTTTTTGTTGTTTGTTTTCGACTCATTCAGTAAATCCAGAACTTCATATTACTCACAAAATATCTTAAAAAACCTTTCTACATAAGCAATGGTCCACAACAAATTATTGTGAAGCGGAAACTGAAAAATCACCAAACAAAAAGCAGGTCTGTAAACTACATTTTAAAACTATAAACTTAGAAATAGGAGTTTGAGAGTAGAGTGACAGGATAATACTGTTTGTTTCTCTCCTCTACATCAGACTCCACCCCCTTTGCTTTATAATGAGCATATGTGTCTCCTATATGGTTTCACAGATGCAGCATCATAGTCAATGTGGGGTTGCAAGTAAGTAAGTAAAGCACATTTCACACATTGCACCCAGTGTACCCAGATTAGCAATACATATGTGAGGAGGAAGAGATGTATGCTGGGAACTCTCACATCTGTAAACTGGTAGCTGTTTCCACAGTGACATCAGTGACAGTGTGTGTGTGTGCGTGTATGAGAGCATGTATTTGTGAGTGTGGGTGCATGTGTGTGTGTGTGTTTTGGGGTGGGCAGGGGTGTATCACGTTTGCAGGTTTATCACTTTGTACATTTACTATGTTTGTAAAATTATGTCTTTCTCCAAGTGCTTCAAATGTGGTTCTGGCCATCACACACAGCAGTGTGTGTGTGTGTGTTGCGGATAGAAGTTTGTCAGAGTTTCATTTGAATACACTTCCTCTCCACTATAAGTGTTCTTGTGAAGTCATTCAGTAGACTGTATTGAAGAGTGTGTACGGTGTGTATCAGCAGTCCTGCTGTAGCTGTGTGTAGTGTGTGTGTAAGTCAGTAAGAATGCAGGTGTGTGTTTATCTGCTCCTTGTGCTCCACGCTGCTGATGGTGAGTGTTACCTTCTCTCTACAGGTGTTGTCATCCTCATACATTCATTTGCACAAAGGAATTTATATCTGGGATCAGCAGAGAGCAATAGCTCACCACTTATCCCAGATTCGGTCTATCGACCAAGATATGTTTGACGTCCAAATTTTGCCTCTTTAGTTTAGAACAAAAGCTGTTAAATGTTAACGTTGCTAACAAACACTGTAAGTCAACAGCAGCTCAAATATAGCCTTCGTAAATACATGCCCACAGACTTCTCTCGAGCCGGGCAAACCGCATCCAAGTATTAATAAATGTCTCCTAGACTAGTCGGTGTGTCGTATAACTCACTGTGAACTAAACAAGTGAAGAAACACGTCACCGGGAAGCGACCTGGATGAGGTTTGAGGACATGTAGCTCGATATCTGACTTATTTACAAATCCTATTAGCTATCGTTGTGTTTGTTAGTAATGTTAGCAGCTTTTGTTCTAAACTAAAGGAGCAAAATACCGTCTCCAAACATGTTTTGTCCACCCGGGTTAAGGGAGAATAAAGTAAATTTGATTATTCGCCGACCTGACCCGTTAAGTGGCACTGAAATCTGCGCTGTGGTTCGGTCCGGTAGAGAGTAACCGGTGCTAATTACTTGCTAATTGCTAATTAGTTACTTCAGACCAGCATAAGGTTCCTACCTTATTGTAGGGACATTACTAAGACTGACAAAATTAAGAAACAGAGTACAGAGTATTGTCACTCTTACAAGAATTATTTTGCTCTATAAGTCTATGCATTGTTTTTATAAATGTATTAGTTTTTTTCTTTCTTTTTTTTTTGTAATGTGGTATGTGAAATGTGCTCACTTGTTTATTTGTTTGTGTTATTTATTCCTCATTTGTTCATCAATTGGTCAGGAGGCTTGGACAGCCCATGCTGCTGCGCGCGCACACACACACACACACACACACACACACACACACACACACACACACACACACACACACACACACACTGTTTCTGTTAGTGGTATTTTTTCCTCACTTGTTCATTCTGTATATGATGCAGTTCTTGTCCACTACCCACTTCTGTATCCAGCTGCCTGTGACAGAGGTCACACCTCATTGTGGTTAATTGTATATGTGGTGCAGTCATTGCATGTGGTGTATGATGTGTGTGTTTGGTGCCTCTGTTTGTTTGCCCAAGGTGGGGGGTGGGGGTGGATTTGGGGGAGACAGTGAGTTTTGATCTCATGAATTTTGACATACAAAATGTCACATGCTTCCTGAAAAAGCAAACACTTCATCCAAACGATTTCAACTCTTTCCAAAATGATATTTTTGCGACAAGCGTCTACACTAATATAACATTAATGGCTTTTTGTACATGGCAACTAGCTTGTGTCATAGTACTCATACATACACGTATTTTCACAAATATACAGACTATGTATGCATATTCAGTACACATACACCATAAAGTAAAACACAATTACAAGGGGAAAGTTCAATTTTTTGCATGATCATTACTGCAAGACACATGCTGTATATACTGTAATACATAGAAGATAACAAAATAGGCTTGTAACAATGAAACAAAAATTAGGTTGCATCTTGTCTCCATCATGCTCCATCATCAATGTCACCACAAGCTTCCTCCGTCACCTGGAGAAGGCATATGTGTGGTTGGTGATCATGGACCTTCCATGCTGAAAAGGAACTCCTCAATAGAATTTAGGAATGGAGGGTGTGGTGGAGCGTGATGCACAACAAATCAGGAGTGTTCAGTGTGGAGCAGAGCAGCCTGGTGGAAACTTACCTTGTTGCAGATGACAACAAACCTGGACTGCTCTGGTGCAGTCCCCTAGTGATGGGGAAAGAGTCTGTTGTGTAGTGTGTGGAGGAAGGTGATCATGTGGGCAGTGTTGTAGGGACCAAGAGTGACATGATAATGAATGCCATCACTCTGGCTAATGGCTGCACACATTGTGATATCACTCCCACGCTGCTCAGGGACCCTGACTATAGTTGAGTGACTCAGGTTAGGCTGGACCCCTGCTGAGCTTTCCTGAAACACAACACATGCATGCTTAACCATATGATCAACCAAAGTGGCCCAGATCTCATCCGTGATGGTTCCTTGTCTTCATCCGCTTCCTCATCCTCTCTGTCAAATACTGGCCTCCATTGATATCCAACCAATATAGCTAACCTGTGGCCTCTTTATATTGCTCAGGCTCTGATGTCTAATGGTACAAATCAATCATAAGTGTCTTCACTTATGAGTCCTGGGTTTGGTTAATTGATACATCCATTTATCATTTGCATTTGAGGCTTTTCTATAAGAAACAGGTATTTCTGTTTTAAAGTAGGTGTTTAATATAGAGAATTGTGTTTAGCATATTGGAAAAACATGTGTTTTAGAATTACAAAATGAATGTAAATCAGAGAAGGTGCTTGTTTTTGTATAGCAGGTCAGTAGACAGGCTACATGAGTTATTGGTTTGTGTCTTGCAAAAAACTATAATACCATAAAGACAGTGTAGTTTCCCAGCATGTATGTCTTCCTCCTCGCATATGTACTGCTACACTTGGTGCGCTGTTTAACAATTTAGCAATACATAACTAACACGCCTAACACAAACATGCGCACGCGCACACACGCATGTGCATGCACACACACACACAAACATGCACTGCTGCTGCAGTGACCCACATATGAAGGACTTGGGAAAAAGACATCATTTTACACACACAGTAAATGTCCATTCAAAATAATACTTGTAAATACAAGAACCCCCACCCAGATACACTCTCACACACGCATGTACATGCTTCCTTTTTGGGTTAGTGGGCTTATAATTCTGCTGTTTTGTTCCTCTCTAAGCATGTGAACAACATGAACGCCCATGAAGACACATCTCACGCCCATGAAGACACACATCCATGTGTTATTTATTCCTCACTTGTTCATTCTGTGTACGATGCAGCTCTTGTCCACTACCCACTTCTGTATCCAGCTGCCTGTGTCAGAGGTCACACCTCATTGTGGTTGATGGTGGTACAGTCCTTTGCATGTGGTGTATGATGTATGTGTTTGGTGCTTCTGTGCGTTTTCCCAAATACGGAGTGGGTGTGGGTTTGGGGGAGAGACTACAGTGAGTTCTGATCTCATGAATTCTGACATACCCATCAAATCCAAGACAGTACTACGCTATACTACCATGGAGACCTCAGGAGGGGCGGAGCTCACTACCTAAAGGATAAAGAGTTGGATTAGTTTTGAATAAATACATTTGGCAAGACAAGTGGTCCAGATCCCATTCCTTATGGTCCATATTTGGAATCTAATCTATAAAATATCCCATTTTGAAATCACTGCTTCTCTGATGTCATGAGAACCAGCTCATTTACATATCTCCACCTCTTCGGCCTACAGCAGTTTAACCTCTACCACCTACATTGCAGTTCTCAGACATATTTCAGATCTTAGTGCTTTTTAAATGAAGCACAGGGTAGCCAATCAGAACAGAGCTCATTTATCTTGCATTCTAAAGGTACAGCAACAGAAATGGGCTGTTTAATTCTTAGGGATAAGGAGATGTTAGAAAATAGTTGTGTAAAGCTGAATTATTATCTGACTTTTGCTGGAAGATCAAGCCACACAAACATTGTAAGAGGACACCAAAGAAAACTATAAAAGAAAGGATAAATGTAGGATATGCGCCCCCTCTAAAGGCGTTTAGTATTTGGTGAGATGGGAAGGTGAGTGGCTACAGCTACAGCTGAGGAAGCACCAGGGGCTCCTGTCTGGGTCTCACTGGGCAGCCATATGCAGGGCAGCTGTGTACAGCACAGGTTCTGAACTTGGCTGAAGGGTGCAGTTTCAGTACCTTGGACAGCAGTCAGACTGTCCTGGAGCTGAAAGATGTTTGGTCTGTGGTATTGGTCTACAACTCTGAACACGTTTTACTAAAGTCCGTCCTTATTCAATCCTTTTTATGAAATCTGCATCTCTAAGTACAAACCCCATCTCTAGGGAAACATTGAAACAAAAAATGACAAAAAAAAATTAGCAAAGCATTAGTCATTAGATTAGAACATATTCCATCACTGATACACCCTGATCAAACTGGTTTCATCAAAGGTGACACTCAACCATTAACATGCGTAGACTACTTTACCAAATGCATTACACTTCACTCCACATATTACAAACTGCTATAGTCACACTGGATGCAGAGAAGGCTTTCGATAAAGGAAACTGGAAGTTTTTCTCCTCACATTGTGTAAAATCCTTTATACCACACCAAAGGTCAGTACTAATGCAATAACATCAAATGTCACAGAGGCACTAGGCAAGGAAGCCCACTCTCTATTCCTGTTCTCAATTTTTACATTTATACATTTTTTTAAATTTTTTAGTATGTTTGCTGTTTTTGGCCCTTTTTTTCAGTTTTTATTTTATTTTGTTGTTGTTACATTGTAGTGCACACTAGCCCACAGCCTAAATTAGTTATGCTACAGATATTCATCATCAAACAGTCTACCTCTAAAGTGATCTTTAGATGGTTGCCATTATCAGAAACTCTTGTAATTAGCAAATGTGTTTAGTGATGGTCCAAACAGTCACAAAGGAGCCATAGAGCCACCCTGGACATGGAGCACAAGCCCCTGCTGACTGCTTTAGTGATTCTGTCTCAATGGTAGATCTCTCAGCTTCTCTTAAGTAGTTTTTACTTCATCGTATGACAAATTACAACATGATCATAGATGGCTGCATTCCACCTGTACTTTATGAATAATATGAAAGTTATCAGACAATCCTCAGGTTTACCTGATTAAATGAGCAATGTTTATTTTGATCAGCATGTAGTCTAGAGATCTTCTTGTCTGATCTCTCTAATATTTGCTAAGCTATACATTCAGTTTGGCCTTCTGATCACTAAGTGCAGGTGTGAAATGATGTGACCACATCACTGTGTAGCACTACTTCTTACTGCAGGATCACTTTACTGAGGATGGGGACTGAACACTGGGCAGCAAAGGAGGAAGTGATGACACTAGAAAGACACTGTTAGATTTAGTCTGTATGTAAAAAGGAAGAGGAGGATTAATTTGTTTTGCACTTGAACACACTTCCCCTCTACTATGGACATTAGTGGGTGGTGAATTTCATTGGAGTTCTACAGAGAGAGCTGTAGAGTTCCAGGTCATAGTTGTGTGGTGATTCCCACAGACAGACTGTAGTCTGATCTGCAGTTTTCAGAGCGTTCAGTACACTGTAGTTTTGTAGAGTGTACAAGATGTGTAGCAGCGTTACTGCTGTAGCTGTGTTTTTATCGGCAATGATGTGCAGACGAAGTCCTGTGAAGCGTTTGAGGTTCTTCCTTATTGTACTGCTAAAGGATTCGAAGCATCGAAAGCTTTTGACAAAACAGCGACACCTTGTGGTTTTCAGAAGTTATAGCAGCCATAGATTCAAAACTGCGCAGCACTATAAATAACACTGCACCGCCATCATATTTAATTTTTTTTATAGGTTTTTTGATGATCAGTAATGATGTTTAGACATACAATTTCTGAATTAACTTGTTTAAAATCATTTTTCCTTTTTATATGAAAACGCAGCATAGTAAAATGTTGCAAACTACACAGGGAGAGAACGGGTTGACGGTATGAAACATTTGTTCTCCCTTTTGGCCTCTATATTTTCCACATTTCCAATTTGTTTTATAGCTTATAGAACAGTACCAAACTTAGGAAACAGTCTCACCCTCATCCTTGCGTAGACGGCAAACACAGAGACTACAAATGAGATCTAAACAAACAAAACAGGAGTAAGGAGCAACACAGGTTCTTATCACAAACTAAATGAAAGACAAACACTCTTACCATGACAAAGCGCAACTAACGCCGTCGCGAACTAACCAACAACCGAGAGAACCATATTAACGAAGGCGTCATGAGAAACAATAACAGACAAACACGATACGTAGGGACGGGGTTTTATAAGACTATAATCAGTGATAAATTAGAAACAGCTGGAGACAAAGGGGAGGAGACAGGGACCCATAGAGAATGACGAAAACCCGGAAGTTACTAGGTTGCCTGGGAAACGGGGAATGCTCCGGTCTGTAGACGCGACAAACTGATACAAGCTCCGCGACGCTGTGTGATCTGAGTTTCGATGCCTTAGTATCAAACATTATATCACTCTTTGGTTTCTGCACAGTTCTTAGATCGTTCTTCTGCCATTTTGTGGTGTTCCGTTTAGTTTGCATCATTTAGTAACGTTTGACGTTATGTCTACCTGTTTTGGAAATAAAGAATTTCGTTTACACATGTGCGTCAAGTCCTGCCTCCGCTTCACATTATCGTTCTGAAAACTGCACAGTGTGCAGATCATTGAGAGAGAGAGAGAGAGAAAGAGAGAGAGAGAGAGAGAGAGAGAATGACAGAAGATGAAGTGGGTGGCCAGGGCAGGAATGGGAGGGAGGGAGAGAGAGAACAAGAACAAGCCTAAGGGAGAGATTTCTCCAAATGTACCTCTTCAGCCCATCAACTCTGCTCCAGCTCCACTCTCAGCTCTGCTCCAGCATTAACGCCACACGGTTCAGAATTTCTTTAGTCTGATCTTGATTGTTCAACAGCAGAGTTTGTCCACCACTGACCAATCAAAGAGTGACCACATACGAGCAGCATCCCTGTCATACCACATCCAAGAGGAACCCACAGCTCATAGAAGAGTGATTTGCAGTCCTGAATAACAACTGATAAATAACAATATGTATGCAAGAGACCACAGATGACCACAGCAGTTGGGGCAAACAAGAACAAGACTTCATAGATGAGAGTTTGGCCTACATATATGAATATGTTATACTATGTCATTTCAACCAAGAAAATCATGTCATGATAAATGAAGTTGTAGCTCAGTCTCTCTCAGTGTGTACATTTCTCAGCTACCTTTATGAGTGCGTTATGGAATTTGTAGTTCATGAAGCATTTATGTACAAAGTCTTGTAAGTTTGCTTTTAAATTAGAATTTTCTGTAATGTCTATGGAAGTGCTGACCAATATGCTTCCAGATCCAAGACCACTGAATAAATGTGTGGTCACTGTTCATCCCCTATTTAGGTTAAATTTAAAGGCAGCATCAGACACTGAATTTTCAGTGTAAAGTGTCAGTCACACCGCACATGAGTAAAATCTGCCTGGCAAAAAAGTTCATTCACTTGAACAGACAAGAATGCAAAAAATGTGGAAATTTGCTTCCGGTAGTGAGTAATCAGGAGGCAGACAGATAGACTATTAGACACAATTTACCTGCCATTGACTAATTAGATTAGATTAAGAGTGAACTCATGCAAGATGTTTCTTTTCACATTTTAAGAGTAAAACTAACAGGAACAGGCCTTTGGTAATATGTAGATGCTGAAAGCAACAGTACATCTGTGGTGTGAGTAGAGTTCACATTCCTAGAGGTGGAATGATATTCTTACAATGCCGGCTCCAGTTTTGGCTACTAAGCACAAGACATCAATCATGCAGACAAATTGCCCACCAAATATGGAAAGATCCAGTACTCAATTTGAACATGAATGGAACAAATCCTCACTAAGTTCTCATAGACTGCATTGTGGGTAATAAAAATGCTCTGAAAGTAAAATACTCCTTTAATCATCTGTTAAAGTCTTCTTGTTCTAAAGCCTCATGCAGCCTGTTTTAGGCCCCTCTCCACTGCAGTCTAGCTCTTCAGTCTCCACCAGCAGGGCTTTAGTGAACTCTGCTCATAATATGGCAGGTTTAGCTTCACCTGCTATTTTCATTAGTAATAGAAAAGATCCCTTTGACCCGTTGAAGTAGTTTGGGTGTTATAGAGAAATGAACTGACCAAACAGCACTGAGGGAGGTCATTTTAGGTCACTCCCACTGGCAATCACATTTTGTCTCTATGACAACGGACTGAAACGTTCAAGTTACAATGATGACGTTCTCACTGATGATGTGAAACTATCTGCTAGATCACTGACTGATAAAGAACAAAGAGGACATACCAAATGACAATGTATTAAACCCTACAGGATCACTATATATGTGAGTGAGAATGTTGTCATTCTTACTTATGTGTGTCTGTGTTGGGGATAGACGTTGGTCAGAACTTCATCTGAATGCACTTCCTCTCCACTATAACTGTAGTTGTCATATTATTCAGTAGAGTGTAGTTCTGAAGAGTGTGTGTATGGTGTGTATCAGCAGTCCTGCTGTAGCTGTGTGTAGTGTGTGTGTAACTCAGTAAGAATGCAGGTGTGTGTTTATCTGCTCCTTGTGCTCCATGCTGCTGATGGTGAGTGTTACCTTCTCTCTACTTCTGTAGATCATCAAATATCTACTCAGTAGCTACTTTATAAGAAACACTGAAAACATCTATAGGAGTTCAGTTAGAGACGACATCTCTGACCACGTATAAAAGGCACTTTAAAGGCACATGTGGACACTAGTGCCAATGGGTGATGTTACTGTTTCTAATAAAGTAGGTGGTGAGAATAAAATTGTGCGTGTGTATGTGTGTGTGTGTGTGTGTGTGTGTGTGTGTGTGTGCGCGTGTGTGTGTTGTATATTACCTGAACATGTAAGGTAGAATTTAAGATTTGGTTATTGGGCTGCTTTCAGTTGTAAACCAAACCTTGAACACAATGTGTCATTGTGGTGCAGTTATATCTAATTACATATAACCCATGCATATCGGATTCAGTGCTCAGACTAGAGCATAATAATCAGAGTAAAGTAAGTAGTCAGTACATGGTTGTATAGTAAATGTTACTCTGAACAATCACAAATCTCTGTGTGCTTGAGATAGTTAAGCCATGTTAAAGAGAAAAGAGATGAAAAGAGTAAAGAGATGAAACTCAAATGTTGGGACATGCACATGAGGGGATTGATGGTGAAGGTCTTCTACTGGTGTGTTTCTGCAGGCTGTACACTGGAACATCAGAAGATCACAGAGGTCACTGCATTCGCAGGAGACTCAGTACTACTGCCCTGTTCCTGCACTGACCCACAAACCAGACCTGAGAGTTTCACCTGGCAGAAACACCAAAACTCCAGTTATACAGACCTCTCCAGTGAGAGTGAACAGTACAGAAACAGACTTCAGCTGGGTACTGCTCACGCTCCAGGAAATCTCTCTCTACTCATATCACACCTGACTGAGGAGGATGAGGGAGACTACAGGTGTCAAACTAAAGGGAATAAACACAAAGACATCAAACTTTATGTTTCAGGTAAAATATTATTCAGAAATACAGACAAATTAAAATCTCCTAAGTAGATTTCACCTGGTGGATCTCCATCATGAACTTCGCTTTTCAAACATTCATATAAATGTAATATAAATACATTCACCACACACTTTATTAGACACATATACATCACATATTACTAAAATTCAAAAACAGGACATTTAAAAATAGAGAAACACCATTACATATTTATGTATCTAACATGTGGACCACATTATCCTCAGATATTAGTCACCAGACACCCTCTGTCACCAGTCTAGAAGAGTTAAACACAACTAACATACATTTCACCTGCCCTCAGTTAACACTAACTGTGTATTACACCAGATGGGCTAGAACCACTGACTCTACAAATACAAGATTTTTCCCATCCATTCATATATATCAAATGTGACAGAGCATAAACTGTTGCATAAACTTTGTAAGTTACAGAACATCAGAACATCTTTTTGATGTTAAAAATTTGACAAATGGATTTGTTTTGTCTTCATATGATGGCTCACAGAAGAATGTCACTGGTTGTACTGGTTACTTCATAACAGTAGTGTAACATGTCAGTGTTTCTGCTCTCTCTAGTCTGTAAGGATATTGTGAATCCTCCCACAGTGCTGAGTGGATACGTGGGAGGGTCTGTCCTGCTGCCCTGTTCCTGCACTAAACTGCTGGCCAAGCCAAAGACTGTCAGATGGAATTTTATAAACAAATCTAAAGACATCTACCCAACTGACCAGCCAATCCGTTACACTGATAGAATTCAGCTGGTTACTGCTCCAGGAAATTTCTCTTTATTCATATCTGGTCTGACTAAAGAGGATGAGGGAAAGTACATGTGTAGTATCAGTGTTCACCATACAACTGTCAATCTCAATGTAAAAGGTAAACAAACCACTTTTATATTTAGTGTATGTCTAAAATGTTTTTGACTACATTTAGTGACTGGTCTGTACCAATAACTACTGCACTATGTAAAAACAAATGTATTGCCTAGACATCCTAGTAGCAAATATGGAATAATATGCTCATCTAAAATATGAATCTGAACTCAATGATGCAACACTAATAGATCACAGACCTAAAACACTCAGAAATAAAATATGACGTTCTATTTGTGCTTCACTTTCATCTCTCCATCTTTAATCCAAGGAGCCTTGGTCATGTGGTCAGAAACTGACCAGTGATCTCGAAAATATTCATGGAAACAGACAGGCTCCAGTGTCTAACTGTGTGCATACTAGGTGTTTCTAAAGAGTATAAACACACCAGAATTGTGGCTGACTGTACTGTGTAATGAGGTTTAAAAAGCACAATTTCATAAACAGCTCTGGCTTTTTGGGCACCAAACATTAAGAATCAATAAGAAAATATGACAGAGTATTACGTCCCACCTCCTTGCCTCTCTGTAATTATTTGATTTGCTCACAGAAAATTACTGATTTTATTATTTTTTTTAAAGCAATTCTTCCTGCTTCATAAAGGATGTACAGAGCCCTGTAAGCTCAGACTTTGCTGTCGTTTTACCACCACTGACATACAGCAAACCAAACACAGCAAACTGAACAATTTTGTTTGTACAAATTGTAAATACAATTCTGTAGTATAAAATCTAAAGTTAAACATACAAAATACATAACAGCCCTGAACCCTCATTACTTATAACTGATCACACTTTTCTATTCTGGCAGAGGCTCCATATAAACCTGTAAATCCTCCTCCAGTGGACACTGACACAACAAGTCCAACAGCTTCAACTAAACCTACTACTACAATGACGTCTCCAAATGGTTATAAGACATTCAGTCCATCATCTACCAATGGAGGTAACACACATTGGTTTAACGAGTGTGGGGCAGTATGCAAGTATGAGGTAACCTTGTCTGATGCATTTTTTAATGAAAATGAAAGCACACATGAACATACTGTGCTAATGTTGCATACACAATGTCATACAAGCGATTAAGGCAAAATAACTGACATTAGTGGTTGTACAGGATTGGACTTTATAGGGTAAATAATGAGGGTGAGACTAGACCCAGGTGATGGGGGTAAGTGAAAGGAGAAACACAGGACCCCTGTGTGAGGGCATGAACCACACAAAGCATGTGGAGGAACAAAAACAAACAAAGGAGCACATGGGGAGGAGGATGGTGGTGAGGGGTGTTACAGTAGCACCCACACCCCCCTTAACACGGGGCTCCTGTGTGATGGTGGTGAGAGGTGTTACAGTAGCACCCACACCCCCCTTAACACGGGGCTCCTGTGTGATGGTGGTGAGGGGTGTTACAGTAGCACCCACACCCCCCTTAACACGGGGCTCCTGTGTGATGGTGGTGAGGGGTGTTACAGTAGCACCCACACCCCCCTTAACACGGGGCTCCTGTGTGATGGTGGTGAGGGGTGTTACAGTAGCACCCACACCCCCCTTAACACGGGGCTCCTGTGTGATGGTGGTGAGGGGTGTTACAGTAGCACCCACACCCCCCTTAACACGGGGCTCCTGTGTGATGGTGGTGAGAGGTGTTACAGTAGCACCCACACCCCCCTTAACACGGGGCTCCTGTGTGATGGTGGTGAGGGGTGTTACAGTAGCACCCACACCCCCCTTAACACGGGGCTCCTGTGTGATGGTGGTGAGAGGTGTTACAGTAGCACCCACACCCCCCTTAACACGGGGCTCCTGTGTGATGGTGGTGAGGGGTGTTACAGTAGCACCCACACCCCCCTTAACACGGGGCTCCTGTGTGATGGTGGTGAGGGGTGTTACAGTAGCACCCACACCCCCCTTAACACGGGGCTCCTGTGTGATGGTGGTGAGGGGTGTTACAGTAGCTCCCACACCCCCCTTAACACGGGGCTCCTGTGTGATGGTGGTGAGAGGTGTTACAGTAGCACCCACACCCCCCTTAACACGGGGCTCCTGTGTGATGGTGGTGAGGGGTGTTACAGTAGCACCCACACCCCCCTTAACACGGGGCTCCTGTGTGATGGTGGTGAGAGGTGTTACAGTAGCACCCACACCTCCCTTAACACGGGGCTCCTGACGTGCATAACAGTTGACAAGGGAGCCCGAGCCCGGCGTCACACAGCAGGGTCTGGAGAACCTGGACAAGGACAGGTGGGAAAGGAGAAAAAAAATGGGAAAGTCCATCGAGTGAGGGGTGGAAACAGGACTTTGTACCACAACCAAAAAACCTGACAGCAGGCTGGACAGGAGACGACTGGGTTCCAGCTTGGGCAGCGGGATGGACGGGAGCCCGGCTGAGAGTAGGAGCACGGGATACAGGATAACAGGAACCCGAACCACAGCTGGGATTGGGACAGTTACAAAGACAGGAATGGGGACAGACAAAGGCAGACACTGGGATTGATAGAATAACAATGAAAGATTGTCAGTTCCAGTACAACAGAGATGTGACAGGAGGTAAAGTGGGTGGCTAGGCCGGGAATGAGAGAGAGAGAGAGAGAGAGAGAGACAGAGAGAGAGAGAGAGAGAGAGAGAGAGAGACAGAGAGAGAGAGAGAGAGAGAGAGAGAGAGAGAGAGAGAGACTAACAAATGCCTGAAACTCCAGCACACACTGACAAAACAAGTCCAACAGCTTCAACTAAACCTACTACAACAATAACATCTGAAAATGGTTAAAGGACTACAAATGTAGTCTTAATGACATTGACAATGTCAACTTTTATTAATTACTAATAATATTATCAATATTAATCAATATCAATATTGTCAACTCTGTCAAGTATAATGCCAAAATTTGTAATTAGCAATGTAGCAATGCAGAGACTCATTCATGCTCCATCCTCTTTGTTTTTGTGCCAAAAATACATTTATATTGAATGCTTGTTATGAAAATCATACAATATAATATTAAAAGTGACAAATAATACATCAAATTTTAATTCTGCTTCCTACATTCCCACATGCAGGAAATGCAGACAATTCTCCAGTATACACACGTCATGTCATCTTAGCTGGTGCGGGGGGTTTACTGCTGTTGATGGGAGGAGGAGTCATCTGCTGGAGATACAGAGGTACACACACACACACACACACACACATACACACATACACATACACACACACACACACACACACACACACACACACACACACACGCCTATTCAAGTTCACAGACAATTATAACAGGTCTCAGTGTGAAGTTCTCTGTACAATATTATCCAGTAATACAGACCTCTGCTCACCTGGTAGACAGGTAGTGCACAGTGCTGATAACACACTGTCATGGGTTTGCTTCCCAGAGAGCACACATACTGATAAACATGTGAGATGCTCTTGATAATAAAACCTGTATATAAATAAATACATACATATCTGTCCATCTCACACTGAGTTAATTTTGTAGTTCAGAGACGTGAACAGACGGTGAACAGAGAGGGACAAACAGGACAGAGGAGAGATCAGCAGACACAGGTGGGTGTCACACATCCATGTTATAATATCAGTGAACTCTGATTCAGTACACAGATCTGTTCTACAGTGTGAGAGCTTGGATTATTGATTAATTTCTGCCTGTTAAGACCCAGTGAAAGTCATGCAGGTACTGGTGAGAGGTCATGTGTTTCTGAAAGTATGGAAAAACTTTAAGGGCCTTATTCTTGTGTGCACAGAGAACTTCACTACAGTCTTTACTGCAGTGCACACAGTCGATTCTGATTGCTAAATTATGACAGACAGTATGACATCATCTAATATGCTGTAGTTTAGCAGAGCAGTTAATTGTTTAATATTCTGTAGTTTCACAGAGTAGTTTTATTTGCCTAATGTGCTGTAGTTTACCAGTGACTTTTCAGCAGTCATTCACTTATGACTGTTGCAGCTAGAGATGTTAAGCATTGCATGTGTGTGTGTGTGTGTGTGTGTGTGTGTACGCTATATGCTTGATGATAACTTTATTATGATCACCTGCTCTATAGCAGTACCTTTATGCTACTGGGCCTTTTTAGACACCTCACTGCATTCAGAAGTAACTTCTGAATCAACCAAAGTAGTAGAAAAGCACCGGAAAATAATGTAATTGCCGGCCAATCCCTTCATGTAACACCTACATGAGGCAAGAAACCTTTGGGCTATATAGAAAATAGCTTACTACATACTGTATGCTGCATACTGGACTCATTATATACTGTATACTGTTTACTGTTCCCTGTAGTAGTATGATGCATAATATCCAGTGTGTAAAAAACACAAACCCAAAAACACAAACACAAAAAGGTCATGCGAACGTATGAAGTTCTACCCACTTGTGATTTACCACCACAGTTGCATGATGAGATGCAGTACACCACGGAGACAGGCCTGGTCACGTACTGGATTAATTGGCCGTAGCAGTATGCCATCTGGATATATTTTGCGTACTGGAAAAATTCATTTTGGTCAGACTAGTTTCCAAGATCTCTTCAGTAAGCACTCATTAACTAAAGAAAAATTGATCAACACACATTTATCATTTGTATTAAAAAGGGCAGGTGATGTATGTATGTGGTTACTCTCCTCAGCCACTTTATTAGGATCACCTTTACACTACATCGTTATCTGCTAGCTGCATTATATACCTGTGTGCAGTTCCACAGGCTTGTTTAAAAACTCCAGACACACTGCTGTTCTTGTTACACACTCATACATGCCCTAAAGACACTACCACTGCAGAGACACTTGTTTGTTGAGAGTGGTCTACCATCCAGGTAGGATCCATTCAGCAGTGCTCCTGTGGTCACACACTAAACAGTGGTGCACACCTGTAAGACATGTGCACATATTAAATTACAGACTGCAGGTCTTTATTAAAGTGACTGGTGAGTGTTTAAATGTTTGTGAATGTATAAAACAGATTACACACATGCTTGCATAAATTATATTTACATGTGCATTTATGGATTAAATGTATATTACAATTAACACCTCTGCAATACAATACATTTATTATATTAACACTTGTATTAATCCATTCAACAGGGTGTGCATTATTCTATATGTATGTGTGCTAATATTTTGTAATTGTGATATTTTCTGCAGGTTGATGTAATGTATTCTACTCTAGCCCATATAAACACCACCAGACCAGCACCCAGAGCAATGGATAATGGAGATAATACAGAATATGTCAATATCAAACTAAATTAACAAACCTGAACACACACACACACACACACACACACACACACACACACACACACACACACACACACACACACACACACACACACCGACTTTTATTGTATGGTATCTAGCCAGTGAAGTGTAGTTATGTTCTTCTGTCTTGGTTTCAGTGCTGTCTTTTTATTATTTTCTGTATCTATTGGTAATTGCTAATTAACTTCTAATTAGTTACTCCAGGTGTGGTTTCAGACTGGCATAAGTTAGGAATTGTAGGGGAGGACTAACAGTGACAGGGGCAGGACTAAGACTGATAACATTACAGTGTAGCCACTCCAAGAACCAGAGTACTTGGGTTTTATTCCTCTTGATTTCATCTTCTACTTGGGAAAGGAGGCTAACTGCTAAATCTAAATGTTAAATGCTGTAAAATTTTCTCAGTCTGCAACTATAATTGTGACTCCTACAAGTATCATTTCCTACAAGTATCAAATGTCTGTACAATAATAAAAACAATTTATGTTTTATTACATTATGGATTTTTTCAGCAGAATGGTTTTTCTTCATTTTATTTGTGTATCTCTGTTGAAGCATTTTTGGATATTTAATCTTTAAATTGTAGCACATTTTTATGTTAAGCAGATCATTTTATAGTCAAATGCCATCCCTTGTCTGTACGCATCACTTCCACTGTGAGAGTCTATTGCTGTTTCATAAATAAAGAGCCAAAGCAGGACAGAGAGTTGTGGTTTCTGTTTATACCCACTGATAAACACATACATCATGAAGGTGTGTGTGGTGCAGTTCACTGACAGCAGTTGGATGTCACTGTCTGTTACTTTCTCTTTAGGACCGGGGTTGAACTCCAAAGTAGAGCAGATGGTTCTGCAGAATTGTACACCGTGTGAAACCAGATCAGTGACATGGAAACAGTCTCACTCATACCTTTTTTTCCCAAACAGGCGACTCTGGTCCAGTTCTTGGTGTGAAAGGGTTTATATGTAGGCTGGTCATAGGAGGTAGTTGCTTAGGGCAGTAGAGCTGCATTGAAAAGGTTCTGCAAAGTGAATTTATTTTGCTGTTGTAGCTGAGGCAGTTGGCTTGCTACAGCTTTATATGACATTATTACCTATATAGTTATACTAAAATATAAATATTAGGAGTGTAATGGTATGTGTTTTCATCCCAAATCACCCCATACACATTACAGTTCACTGTATGCAGTCATACGGAGAGTACACAGTAGCCTAAGTGTGAAGGCCGATGAACATAATGTGGAATCAAACTTCACATCTGCGATTTCCACTCCAAACCTTAAGATGTAATCTATTAGCAAGTTAGCAACATGCTAGGCTAAATGTAGCTCAAGCTCGTTAGCAACATTTACTGAATCATTAACACTATGAGCTGTTTCTTTCAAATCACCTGTGTGGGAAAGTTTCCCAGCAACCTGAGTGGTGGACGAGGACAGTGTGTTGGTGTTGTAGGGTGTGTGTGCTAAAACACATGAACACGCACATTCAACAGCATCACCCAGATGTGCCAGTTGTGTTTGTTGCTTTTGTCCTGTTGTACCAAACAGTGATGCCTAAATGGAGTGTGAAGAAGATCTCTTACAAGTAAGGTGCTTTTCAGGATGTGGAATTTGGAATCTTCTTCGTATATGTATATATAATATCTGAAGAAGTTATATTTATTTCCCAGGTGGTTATTAGTAATGAGTGGAAATGTGCTCACTTGTTTATTTCTGTTTATTTATTCCTCACTTGGTTATTCTGTGTATGATTCAGCTCTTGGTCACTACACACTTGATCAGGAAGGCTGGACAGCCCACACACACACACACACACACACACACACACACGACCATGCTACTTGTTGAGATTCATGGGCTTTAAGTTCTGCTGTGATCCAGCTCTGAACTTCATGGTTTAATCAATCACTGATTGACTCAGCAGGGATTCTGAGGAACAATGTCACATTCACTCCAGTGACACTGATGTTTCAGAGAAAGCCAGATGCTCAAGGATAAAATGAAATGTGATTTTAATCAGAAAAGGATAATCCAACACAGTCAAACTCAGGCAAGGATCAGAACCAGTACTATAGGATAAACAGAGCCAGGGAGCATCACAGAGAGGAACTAAAGTCCAGGTTGAAATCCAGAGAGACAAAATATCCAGGCAGACAAATCCAGGAGGGGCACAAAACAGAAGTAAGCAATCAGAAATAGTTCAGAAATACAGAAAGCCAATATATAACATTTACAACATTTAACTCACACTTTTATCCAAAGCAACTTACAGTTATAATTGAATACAATTTAAGCGATTGAGGATTAAGGGCCTTGCACAGAGGCCCAACAGTGGCAACTGACAGCTTTCTAATTACTAGCTGAGTACCTTAACCACTGAGCTAACACTGCAAAACACTCCATATGCACAGACATTACTTCCACTCTAATGACCTCAGCAGCTTTCTTCATTTAACCAAACATTTGGGTTTCCGCAGGATTATCAAGAAATGAGATACTCCGATGCAATCTGTAATGGCACTGGGAACTCAGCACACACTCAGGTGTGTCATACTCTGAACAGACTGATATTAAATGTTCAATTCATTTATTTATTCTTTTGTTGACATATTAATGACTTACTAGCTGCATTAAAGCCATATAACTGTAACTTCCTAAACAGAGTGTCACATGAATATGACATTTTTGAATGGTGTATCATAATAAATCAAATCAAATTTATTTGTGTAGCGCTTTTTAAAACAGAAATTGTCACAAAGCAGTGTTACAAATGTCCGAGTCCAAGCCCCCAGTGGCAAGGAAAAACTCCCTAGAGCATGAAGAAGAAACCTTGAGAGGAACCAAGACTCAAAGGTGGGGCCCATCCTCCTCTGACCGACAACAGTCACCACAATAATAACAATTTTAAGACAAAAGTAAAAAACTAATAATACAATTTAAAAAATAAGCAATTAATGTCTAGTCCAGTTTTCTAGATGTCCTAGTCTTGTCCCGATGGAGTGCATGTGTCCGAAACCCATCCCGCAAGAGAACGTCCATCAACGTCCATCAAGTAGTTGGCTGGGGTGGAGGTGTGGTGGGCTACAGCAAGGGACATCAGTGGGTGGAGGGAGTAGCCATGGCAGCTGAGATGGGTGTAGGCTCAATAACATCATGACATCAGGGGTAGGTGAGCCTCGGCAGAAAGAGAGACTAAATTATTAGGCATGTCCAGGTACGAGAGTGTGTAAATTAGGGACTGTTTCTTAGTGAGAATGCTTGTGAGATTTAATTTTCTCTCCACTTTGTTTTATTCACAAAAGGTGACTTTGCAAAAAATGTTTTTGGTCACACACTGAGAAACACACACACACACACACCCACACACCCACACACATGTTCATATATAATTAATGAGGTTCTGACTGGGTCATCACCTCTTGTTTAATCTAATTTAATGAGCAATGAGAGACTGGTGGAGAGCAAACCAACACACATAAAAGCTGTGGTTGAAAAATCAGGGTTATTCCACTAAATATTGATTTTGGAATTATTATTTTTATTATTGTTGTTTAAAAATTAATGTAAACTTGTTTTATTTGCATTTTTGAGGTCTGTAAACATTGCATCATTTTTGTACTTTGACAATATTGACAATATTTGTATTTGGAAATTTGGGAAAAATGTGTGAACCCCTAGCAAATCATGTTTATGAACTACCAGCGAAAGCCTGTGTGTGCTTTCTAGTCTGTCAGTCTAAACAGAGAAAACACAGTGTGAGTAGGAAACAGGTTTGTGCAGGAAACAGCTCCACCCTGTGGCCACACCATGCATGTGCATTTCACAGGGACAGCAGCTGGGTCAGAGTGGGTGTGTGCGCTGTGAAGTGAAGTTATAACAGAGTAACAGCAAGTCTTCTCAGGACCCACGTAACAAGTTCAAGAGGTTTTATTGTCATTTCAGCTATATACAAGTACACAACAAAAACGAGACAATGTTCCTCCAGGACCATGGTGCAACATAAAAACAACAGTGCAACAGACAACATGCTACACAAGTGCAAACAGTCCAATATAGTGCAAAATGTCATTAAATAAACATTAAATAAACAATAATGTGTTTGGTTTTGTGAAATTGCTGATGAGAACATTAAAGAACAGAAGAGGTCTGGCCAAGCTCATTTGTTCCCAGTTCCTCTCTGCTGGGTGGACATTAGGGTCTGTTGGACTGAAGTACTGCTGAGAGAGTTCTGGAGTCAGTGTGTGTCCACAGTGGTGGTGGAGTTCTGGGTGTAGAGTTGTCAGTGTGTGCTGGGAGGTCAGTGGTGTTTTCAGTTTGTGTTTTCTCTTCACTGTGCTTCATCTCACTGAAGGTGAGTGTGAAATTCTCTCTTAATGCTGAGTGATATGAAACTACATTTTATATGAAACTGTACATTTATGTGTGAGTCGGTGAGTCTTTCTCGTCTTTCCTCTCAACAAAATTTGATTCAATGTTTGCTTCACAAATAATCATTGGTCACTCCTGCATTTTGTGACTTAATTTTAAATACACAATAAAGCTTCAAAAGGATTATCCTGATTACCTTAATTTACTGTTTAATTTATATGTTTCTGCAGGCTGCACTCTGGTAAAGAGTAGAAGAACATTACATATCCGAGCACATGTAGGAGACTCAGTACAGCTGCCC
Source organism: Electrophorus electricus (assembly GCF_041902795.1). Lineage (NCBI taxonomy): Eukaryota > Metazoa > Chordata > Actinopteri > Gymnotiformes > Gymnotidae > Electrophorus > Electrophorus electricus. Next base: position 16,213,977 of record NC_137498.1, read on the forward strand.
TTTTCCTGCATTGAACCACACAGCAGACCTAAGAGTTGTTTTGTGAAATTCATAGAATGGTGAATGATTAGTTTTCTTTGAGCTGTTAGTCACAGTTTCAGTTCACACTGCTTCAACAAGTGATGGCTGCAGAGCTCCATTTTTTAAGGCCTGCTTTTGTGATGCGAGGAGGTAAAGCAGGATGTGTGGAAGAGTCATGTTACACACAACAAACATTTATTGTGATACACAAAAGACATCTAAGTGGTTAGCAGGCTAACTGGGTTTAAACATCAACAACACTTATACTCAGACACAAGACTTATATACATGCATACTAATGACACACAATAAGGAGCAGGTGTGAAACACAGGGAGGGCATAGCCATATGGATAAACACACACACACACGTTTGGGGGGAGGGGCCGTACCATGACAGCTTTCCTAACAAAGGTTCACCAACCCCAGGAAGGAGGCAGGACGCAGGAAGTGTTTATCTGGGCAAACCAAGAATTAGAGTTATAACATTAGTGTAGTTCAAATCACTTGCAGATTTACAATGAACCCACTTACACAAATATGGTAGTCAGAAAATGTAAACTGTGCACAAAAACTGTAAACTGTAAACTTGTACAGCACTTTCTTAAACCCAGTTTATAAAGAGCTTTACAGGGAATAGAATGAATAATAAAGCTTATTACATCCTGAGATCTCTCATCTTATTTGCAAAAAATAAAAAGAAATATAAATGAAAGTTGAACAATTTAAATAATACAATGCAAAATTAAAAGAAACATTAAAGGAATTAATAATTTAAAGTAAAAGGCAATTTACATGATTAAGTGATTATAAATAGACATAGCAAATTATAAATAAGAAAAGAGAAGACCTTTCATACAAAGCACTTAACGCATTATGAATGTTCAGAACATTTTGCATCCATCAAGTCTTTATGGGCACTTGTAATACCTTATAGCATTATTTAAAAAATATTTTGTAGTCTACTTTGAGTAAAATGATTTAAAGGATTAAAAGGTTAAAGGTTCTGATTTGAAGCGTCAGTGTCTCACTCTGTCTGGGTCAGAGCTGCTCTTTAAGGTTAAACCCTGCATGAGTTCATATGCCAGCGTTTCTCCAGGATCGCTCTGATGTGCTGCACTCGTCTGTAATATTAAAACCCAGTGACAGAGCAGTGCAAGAACAGGTGACTCGAGCACTAGATAATGCTTCATATCAAAAAGTCAAAGATGAATGCTCATTGGTAGTGTGATTTTGTGCAGTAATACATTTAATATTTTGTGAAAATAAGATAAGGCATTAAAAAACAAAAGTAATAAATCAGCGAAGGTTTAACAAGGATACACATTGTCACTGATGCAAAATGCCACCGTCACAGTATCCCTACTGTATTTCTTTCTCAGTAGCACCACCTAGTGGAGGATTTAGTGCTGGGTAACCTTGAATGATTATGTGCAAATACAAATACAAGATTTTTATAATCCATTCATATTTTAATAAAACTGATGAAGATCTTAAACTGAACTGCTGGCCGAGCCAAAGACTGTCAGATGGAGTTTTTTTATTATTTTTTTTTATAAAGAATCTAAAGTCATCTAGTCAACTGACCAGACAAACCGTTACACTGATAGAATTCAGCTGGTTACTGCTCCAGGAAATTTCTCTCTATTCATATCTGGTCTGACTAAAGAGGACGGGGGACAGTACAGGTGTAGCATCAGCAGTCATCATCTTATAGAGGTCAAACTCCAAGTAACAGGTAAACCAACCTCTTGTATATTTATAGAATGCATGAAATGTTGACTACCCTTAGTGACTGGTCTGTACCAATAACTATTGTACTATGAATAAAAATACAATCAACTAGACAAATATGGAATGCTATTCTCATCTAAAATATGAATCTGAACCCACTGATGCAACACTAATAGATCACAGACCTGAAACACTCAGAAATAAAATATGATGTTCTGTTTGTGCTTTATTTTAATCTCCCCATATTTAGTCCAAGGTGCCTGGGTCATGTGGTCAGAAACTGACCAGTGATAAAATAGTGGATCTCTAACACAAAATATTCATGGCAACAGATAGGCTGTACTTTCTAACTGTACTAGGTGTTTCTATTAGAGTATAAACACCCTGGAATTGTGGCTGACATGAGGCATATAAAGACATTTAGATTTCAGCTCTGGTTGTTTGAGCACCAAGTTTCAAGAATCATTGAGAAAATACACTGCCTGAACAAAAAAAAGGTCACACACTCTAATATTTCATTGGGCCACCTTTAGCTTTGATTACGGCATGTGTAAGCTTTATTATTCATTCTATTCCCTGTAAAGCTCTTTATAAACTGGGTTTAAGAAAGTGCTGTACAAGTTTACAGTTTACAGTTTTTGTGCACAGTTTACATTTTCTGACTACCATATTTGTGTAAGTGGGTTCATTGTAAATCTGCAAGTGATTTGAACTACACTAATGTTAGTTAGCTAATTCTTGGTTTGCCCAGATAAACACTTCCTGCGTCCTGCCTCCTTCCTGGGGTTGGTGAACCTTTGTTAGGAAAGCTGTCATGGTACGGCCCCTCCCCCCAAACGTGTGTGTGTGTTTATCCATATGGCTATGCCCTCCCTGTGTTTCACACCTGCTACTTATTGCGTATCATTAGTATGCATGTATATGCATGTAAGTCTTGTGTCTGAGTATAAGTGTTGTCGATGTTTAAACCCGGTTAGCCTGCTAACCACTTAGATGTCTTTTGTGTATCACAATAAATGTTTGTTGTGTGTAACGTGACTCTTCCTCACATCCTGCTTTACCTCCTCGCATCACAAAAGCAGGCCTTAAAAAATGGAGCTCTGCAGCCATCACTTGTTGAAGCAGTGGGAACTGAAACTGTGACTAACAGCTCAAAGAAAACTAATCATTCACCATTCTATGAATTTCACAAAACAACTCTCAGGTCTGCTGTGTGGTTCAGTGCAGGAAAAGGGCAGCTGTACTGAGTCTCCTACATGTGCTCGGATATGTAATGTTCTTCTACTCTTTACCAGAGTGCAGCCTGCAGAAACATATAACAGTAAATTAAGATAATCAGGATAATCCTTTTGAAGCTTTATTGTGTATTTAAAATTAAGTCACAAAATGCAGGAGTGATCAATGATTATTTGTGAAGCAAACATTGAATCAAATTTTGATGAGAGGAAAGATGAGAAAGACTCACCGACTCACACATAAATGTACAGTTTCATATAAAATGTAGTTTCATATCACTCAGCATTAAGAGAGAATTTCACACTCACCTTCAGTGAGATGAAGCACAGTGAAGAGAAAACACAAACTGAAAACACCACTGACCTCCCAGCACACACTGACAACTCTACACCCAGAACTCCACCACCACTGTGGACATTCACCATTCTATGAATTTCACAAAACAAACGTACATAAAGTTAGCTATAAACTTATGGAGTTTCTAACTGAGACTCCAGCATCTGCCATACCTACATAATCTCCATGTTAAACAGACATAAGCAGTGTGCAGATAATACATTAGCATTTATCAAACTCCGCCCACCAATGACATCACCTCTCCACACTGCATCCACTACCTTCATCGGCCCATGCTGTGTCCTACACCATCATCATAGACATGTGCGAAGCCTCTTCTTGTGCTAAACTACACCGTGTGCTTGGATTGGTCGTTAAACACTTTGAAGCCGTGTGTAAGAAAATTGCCAGGAAACTATCAGTAACCAAAAAAACACACTGAGTTCATTCAGATCTTTTGTTTATTTGTTTATTTGAAATTTAAATGAATAACAAAGGAAAACTATGTAGAATTAATGACACTGTGTGTGTGTGTGTGTGTATTAGTTAAGTTTGATGGTGGTATATTCTCTTTTATCTGCAGTGTCTTCGACCTTTGCTGTTCTGGTTGTGTTACTGTGCACTAGAGTGGAGTACATTACATCATCCTGCAGAGAAAATATAAACATTAATACACACACACACACACACACACACACACACACACACACACACACATATATTTCTATACAAGTTCACAATTATAACAGGTCTCAGTGTGAAGTTCTCTGTACGATATCCAGTAATCCATCTCCTGCTTATCTGCTCACCTGGTAGACAGGTAGTGCACGGTGCTGGTAACACGAGAGTCACGGGTTTGATTGAGAACACACATACTGTCATACTGATAAACATGTGAGATGATATTGATAACAACATCTGCCTTATACTGTACATGTAAACATGGACTGTGGGTGTGATAAATTGAAAGTCTGACAGAATAGACCATTTGTGCCTTCAGAATGAAGGAAGAAAGCTGAAAAGACCCTTTAAAATGGGACAGTGTTCAGTGATGTAACAGCTGAGAAAAGCATGCTACCCTGCCTGTGTCCTGCATTTTGAGGTGGCTTTTGTGTGCAAGCATGTTAATGAGCCATATGGGTTCAGCTAGAATAGAGCGAACACAGCGTGCTGTCAGTCTTAAGGGGGAGTGTGTACTCACCTGTGTCCTCACGTCTCTGCTCTCCCTCTGCCCACATCTCTGAACTACAGAATGAAACCAGACAGAATGAGGCACAGTAAGCACAACATGTGTGTGTGTGTGTGTGTGTGTGTGTGTGTGTGTGTGTGTGTGTGTGTACCTCTGTATCTCCAGTAGATAACTCCAATTCCTAACAGCAGCAGCAGAACAGGATAAAGGATGAAGTGATACATGCTGGCAGAATCTGAATCTGTAAGTGGGAAAATATAAATAAGGATGGAAAGTGTGTGTGTGTGTGTGTGTGTGTGTGTGTGTGTGTGAGAGAGAGAGAGAGAGAGAGAGAGAGAGAGAGAGAGAGAGAGAGAGAGAGAATGTGTGCAATGTAACAAATAAAATGGGAATAAATGTTACTATTTCACTAAAGACACAGCCGAGGTTTCACATTGTATCTTCACATCTTATCAAAACGCATCAGAACTATGACCTCTTACCTTTATCTGGGGTCTCTGTATTGTGTGTTCCAGTAGGTCTTTGATATGATGTTGCAGTTGAAGGTATTGGTCTAGTCTGGACTTTGGTCATTGGAGTAGAGTTTGTAGTGAAAGTGGGGGGGGGGGGGGGGGAGAGAGAGAGAGAGAGAGAGAGAGAGAGAGAGAGAGAGAGAGAGAGAGAGAGAGAAAGAGAGAGAGAGAAAGAGAGAGAACATTAAATCTCTGTTCATCTCAAAACTGCATATGGACTAAATGAAAACAGCAGCAGGTTCATTTACCTGTAATATCAAGTAACACTCTCCTGACAACCTTAGTGTTCAGGGAACACACATACACTCCTTTATCCTCCTCAGTCAGCTGTGATATGAGTAGAAAGACATTTCCTGGAGAATAACTGAGCTGCTGAACTCTGCCTGTGTAACGCTGAGTCTGGTCAGTGGGGTAGATTTCTTTGTCTCTGAAGGTCCATTTAAGAGTGTGTGGTTTGGTGTGTAGTCCAGTCCAGGAGCAGGGCAGTAGAACAGACCCTCCCACATGACCTTGTAGATTCTGTCCAGCTGTGGATGTATAACTGGAGTTTTGGTGTTTATATCAGGTAAAACTCTCAGGTCTGCTGTGTGGTTCAGTGCAGGAAAAGGGCAGCTGTACTGAGTCTCCTACATGTGCTCGGATATGTAATGTTCTTCTACTCTTTACCAGAGTGCAGCCTGCAGAAACATATAAATTAAACAGTAAATTAAGGTAATCAGGATAATCCTTTTGAAGCTTTATTGTGTATTTAAAATTAAGTCACAAAATGCAGGAGTGATCAATGATTATTTGTGAAGCAAACATTGAATCAAATTTTGATGAAAGATGAGAAAGACTCACCGACTCACACATAAATGTACAGTTTCATATAAAATGTAGTTTCATATCACTCAGCATTAAGAGAGAATTTCACACTCACCTTCAGTGAGATGAAGCACAGTGAAGAGAAAACACAAACTGAAAACACCACTGACCTCCCAGCACACACTGACAACTCTACACCCAGAACTCCACCACCACTGTGGACACACACTGACTCCAGAACTCTCTCAGCAGTACTTCAGTCCAACAGACCCTAATGTCCACCCAGCAGAGAGGAACTGGGAACAAATGAGCTTGGCCAGACCTCTTCTGTTCTTTAATGTTCTCATCAGCAATTTCACAAAACCAAACACATTATTGTATATTTAATGACATTTTGCACTATATTGGACTGTTTGCACTTGTGTAGCATGTTGTCTGTTGCACTGTTGTTTTTATGTTGCACCATGGTCCTGGAGGAACATTGTCTCGTTTTTGTTGTGTACTTGTATATAGCTGAAATGACAATAAAACCTCTTGAACTTGCTACGTACACACTCTCGTACCTGGACATGCCTAATAATTTAGTCTCTCTTTCTGCCGAGGCTCACCTATCCCTGATGTCATGATGTTATTGAGCCTACACCCGTCTCAGCTGCCATGGCTCCTCCCTCCACCCACTGATGTCCCTTGCTGTAGCCCACCACACCTCCACCCCAGTCAACTACTTGATGGACGTTGATGGACGTTCTCTTGCGGATGGGTTTCGGACACGTGCACTCCATCGGGACAAGACTAGGACATCTAGAAAACTGGACTAGACATTAATTGCTTATTTTTTAAATTGTATTATTAGTTTTTTACTTTTCTCTTAAAATTGTTATTATTGTGGTGACTGTTGTCGGCCAGAGGAGGATGGGCCCCACCTTTGAGTCAAGGTTTCTTCTTCATGCTCTAGGGAGTTTTTCCTTGCCACTGGGGGCTTGGACTCGGACATTTGTAACACTGCTTTGTGACAATTTCTGTTTTAAAAAGCGCTACATAAATAAATTTGATTTTATTTATTATGATACACCATTCAAAAATGTCATATTCATGTGACACTCTGTTTAGGAAGTTACAGATATATGGACTTAATCCCCCTGTGCTGCTGAACGGATGGCTTTAATGCACCTAGTGAGTCATTAATATGTCAACAAAAGAATAAATAAATAAATTGAACATTTAATATCAGTCTGTTCAGAGTATGACACACCTGAGTGTGTGCTGCGTTCCCAATGCCTTTACAGATTACAGCGGAGTATCTCATTTCTTGATAATCCTGCGGAAACCCAAACGCTTGGTTAAATGAAGAAAGCTGCTGAGGTCATTAGAGTGGAATTAATGTCTGTGCATATGGAGTGATATGCAGTGTTAGCTCAGTGGTTAAGGTACTCAGCTAGTAATTAGAAAGCTGCCAGTTGCCACTGTTGGGCCTCTGTGCAAGGCCCTTAATCCTCAATCGCTTAAATTGTATTCAGTTATAACTGTAAGTTGCTTTGGATAAAAGTGTGAGTTAAATGTTGTAAATGTTATATATTGGCTTTCTGTATTTCTGAACTATTTCTGATTGCTTACTTCTGTTTTGTGCCCCTCCTGGATTTGTCTGCCTAGATATTTTGTCTCTCTGGATTTCAACCTGGACTTTAGTTCCTCTCTGTGATGCTCCCTGGCTCTGTTTATCCTATAGTACTGGTTCTGATCCTTGCCTGAGTTTGACTATGATGGATTATCCTTTTCTGATTAAAATCACATTTCATTTTATCCTCGAGCATCTAGCTTTCTCTGAAACATCAGTGTCACTGGAGTGAATGTGACATTGTTCCTCAGAATCCCTGCTGAGTCAATTAGTGATTGACTGATTAAACCATGAAGTTCAGAGCTGGATCACAGCAGAACGTAAAGCCCATGAATCTCAAAAAGTAGCATGGTCATGTGTGTGTGTGTGTGGGGGGGCTGTCCAGCCTTCCTGATCAAGTGTGTAGTGACCAAGAGCTGAATCATACACAGAATGAACAAGTGAGGAATAAATAAACAGAAATAAACAAGTGAGCACATTTCCACTCATTACTAATAACCACCTGAGAAATAAATATAACTTCTTCAGATATTATATATACATATATGAAGAAGATTCCAAGTTCCACATCCTGAAAAGCACCTTACTTGTAAGAGATCTTCTTCACACTCCATTTAGGCATCACTGTTTGGTGCAACAGGACAAAAGCAACAAACACATCTGGCACATCTGGGTGATGCTGTTGAATGTGCATGTTCATGTGTTTTAGCACACACACCCTACAACACCAACACACTGTCCTCGTCCACCACTCAGGTCACTGGGAAACTTTCCCACACAGGTGATTTGAAAGAAACAGGTCATAGTGTTAATGATTCAGTAAATGTCACTAACGTGCTTGAGCTACATTTAGCCTAGCATGTTGCTAACTTGCTAATAGATTACATCTTAAGGTTTGGAGTGGAAATCGCAGATGTGAAGTTTGATTCCACATTATGTTCATCAGCCTTCACACTTAGGCTACCGTGTACTCTCCGTATGACTGCATACAGTGAACTGTAATGTGTATGGGGTGATTTGGGATGAAAACCATTACACTCCTAATATTTATATTTTAGTATAACTATATAGGTAATAATGTCATATAAAGCTGTAGGAAGCCAACTGCCTCAGCTACAACAGCAAAATAAATTCACTTTGCAGAACCTTTTCAACGCAGCTTTACTGCGCTAAGCAACCACCTCCTATGACCAGCCTACATATGAACCCTTTCACACCAAGAACTGGACCAGAGTCACCTGTTTGGGATAAAAGGTGATTTTCACATTTGGTGTTTTTGCTCGAGTCTGAGTGAGACTGTTTCCATGTCACTGATCTGGTTTCACACTGTGTACAATTCTGCAGAACCATCTGCTCTACTTTGGAGTTCAACCCCGGTCCTAAAGAGAAAGTAACAGACAGTGACATCCAACTGCTGTCAGTGAACTGCACCACACACACCTTCATGATGTATGTGGTCATCAGTGGGTATAAACAGAAACCACAACTCTCTGTCCTGCTTTGGCTCTTTATTTATGAAACAGCAATAGACTCTCACAGTGGAAGTGATGCGTACAGACAAGGGACGGCATTTGACTATAAAATGACCTGCTTAACATAAAAATGTGCTACAATTTAAAGATTAAATATCCAAAAATGCTTCAACAGAGATACACAAATAAAATGAAGAAAAAACATTCTGCTGAAAAAATCCATAATATAATAAAACATAATAAATTGTTTTTATTATTGTACAGACATATGATACTTGTAGGAAATGATACTTGTAGGAGTCACAATTATAGTTGCAGACTGAGAAAATTTTAATTGACGTTTACAGTGTTTAACATTTAGATTTAGCAGTTAGCCTCCTTTCCCAAGTAGAAGATGAAATCAAGAGGAATAAAACCCGAGTACTCTGGTTCTTGGAGTGGCTACACTGTAATGTTATCAGTCTTAGTCCTGCCCCTGTCACTGTTAGTCCTCCCCCTACAATTCCTAACTTATGCCAGTCTGAAACCACACCTGAAATAACTAATTAGCAGTTAATTAGCAATTACCAATAGATACAGCAAATTATACAAAGACAGCACTGAAACCAAGACAGAAGAACATAACAGTTCATTGGCTCCCATACAATAAAAGAGTGTGTGTGTGTGTGTGTGTGTGTGTGTGTGTGTGTGTGTGTGTGTGTGTGTGTGTGTGTTCAGGTTTGTTAATTTAGTTTGATATTGACATATTCTGTATTATCTCCATTATCCATTGCTCTGGGTGCTGGTCTGGTGGTGTTTATATGGGCTACAGTAGAATATATCACATCATCCTGCAGAAAATATCACAATTACAAAATATTAGCACACATACATATAGAATAATGCACACACTGTTGAGTGGATTAATACAAGTGTTAATACAATAAATGTATTGTATTGCAGAGGTGTTAATTGTAATATACATTTAATCCATAAATGCACATGTAAATATAATTTATGCAAGCGTGTGTGTAATCTGTTTTATACATTCACAAACATTTAAACACTCACCAGCCACTTTAATAAAGACCTGCAGTCTGTAATTTAATATGTGCACATGTCTTACAGGTGTGCACCACTGTTTAGTGTGTGACCACAGGAGCACTGCTGAATGGATCCTACCTGGATGGTAGACCACTCTTAACAAACAAGTGTCTCTGCAGTGGTAGTGTCTTTAGGGCATGGATGAGTGTGTAACAAGAAAAGCAGTGTGTCTGAAGTTTATACACAAGCCTGAGGAACTGCACACAGGTATATAATGCAGCTAGCAGATAACGATGTAGTGTAAAGGTGATCCTAATAAAGTGGCTGAGGAGAGTAACCACATACATACATCACCTGCCCTTTTTAATACAAATGATAAATGTGTGTTGATCAATTTTTCTTTAGTTAATGAGTGCTTACTGAAAAGATCTTGAAAACTAGTCAGACCAAAATGAATTTTTCCAGTACGCAAAATATACCCAGATGACGTACTGCTATGGCGAAATAATCCAGTACGTGACCAGGCCTGTCTCCGTGGTGTACTGCATCTCATCATGCAACGGTGGTGGTAAATCACAAGTGGGTAGAACTTCATACGTTCGCGTGACCTCTTAGTATGGTTTGTGTTTTTTTACACACTGGATATTATGCATTATACTACTACAGGGAACAGTAAACAGTATACCGTATATAATGAGTCCAGTATGCAGCATACAGTATGTAGTAAGCTATTTTGTATATAGCCCAAAGGTTTCTTGCCTCATGTCGGTGTTACATGAAGGGATTGGCCAGCAATTACATTATTTTCCTTTTCCCCGGATGGCCAAGACATGTTTTGCTCCTTTAGTTTAAAACAAAAGCTGCTAATGTTACTAACAAACTCTGGAAGCCAACAGCAACAGCAGGTAACAGTCGTTGTAATTAAGTTGGACACTGGAGGTCAACAGCAACCCAAGTATAACCTTAGTACATAATGGTCTTCATACATAAGTTAGATCACTACATGTCCACAAAGCTTTCTTAACCTGCTCAAACCTCATCCCGATTGTAGTGACGAGTTTATTCACTTTTCTAGTTCACAGTGAGTCATACTGCACATTGACTAGTCTGTGAGACCTTTATTAAGATCTGGATGCAGTTTGAGCTGGTTGAGAGTCATCTGTGGGCATGTATTTATGAAGGTTAGATTTGGGTTGCTGATGACCTCCAATGTTTGTTAGCAAACTTAAACAGAATTGCACTCAAAATAATTTTGTCTAAGGGGAAAAATAATGTAAATTAGACTTTTCACCTAAATACTCCTTTAAATGCCTGAGCTGTCTATTAAAATATTTCCCCTCTGGTGCTCTGAAACAGACACTACAGGTAACAAAAGCGTTACTGCATGTCACGTGGTCATCACTAGTTAAAGGCCAGCAGACAACTACTGTTAGCTAGTAGGTAGTGAATAGTCAAATAAAAAAGAAATACAATTAAAAAACTTTAGTCGACTTTAGTTTTTTAGCACTGATTCAGGCACAATTTAGGTACTTGCTCAATTTTAAAAGTATTGTTTTAGCAATGACATCAGAAAAAAATCCAAATGATACACAATCCTACTTGCAGAAACTACGAAACCTGACATATGCCGTTTATCAGTCAGCAGATTCATTTTCCAGACTGTTTGTTCACACCTTTTTATATGGTATGTCACAGAGACGTGTATCTACATGGCTGTTTCTTCTGTGCATGTTGTTCATGGATTCTAATAAAATGACACCTTTTTGATAAACCATTTTGCATGACGCTGATATGACCTGTTAGGATGTTTATCTCCTGTCCCTCTCATCCCTCTAACCTTTCTGGCACTTTTCTACTACTTTGGTTGATTCAGAAGTTACTTCTGAGTGCAGTGAGGTGTCTAAAAAGGCCCAGTAGCATAAAGGTACTGCTATAGAGCAGGTGATCATAATAAAGTCATCATCAAGCATATAGCGTACACACACACACACACACACACACACACACACACACACACACACACATGCAATGCTTAATATCTCTAGCTGCAACAGTCATAAGTGAATGACTGCTGAAAAGCCACTGGTAAACTACAGCACATTAGGCAAATAAAACTACTCTGTGAAACTACAGAATATTAAACAATTAACTGCTCTGCTAAACTACAGCATATTAGATGATGTCATACTGTCTGTCATAATTTAGCAATCAGAATCGACTGTGTGCACTGCAGTAAAGACTGTAGTGAAGTTCTCTGTGCACACAAGAATAAGGCCCTTAAAGTTTTTCCATACTTTCAGAAACACATGACCTCTCACCAGTACCTGCATAACTTTCACTGGGTCTTAACGTGCAGAAACTAATCACTAATCCAAGCTCTGACACTGTAGAACAGATCTGTGCACTGAATCAGAGTTCACTGATATTATAACATGGATGTGTGACACCCACCTGTGTCTGCTGATCTCTCCTCTGTCCTGTTTGTCCCTCTCTGTTCACTGTCTGTTCACGTCTCTGAACTACAAAATTAACTCAGTGTGAGATGGACAGATATGTATGTATTTATTTATATATAGGTTTTATCATCAAGAGCATCTCACATGTTTATCAGTATGTGTGCTCTCTGGGAAGCAAACCCATGACGGTGTGTTATCAGCACTGTGCACTACCTGTCTACCAGGTGAGCAGAGGTCTCTATTACTGGATAATATTGTGCAGAGAACTTCACACTGAGACCTGTTATAATTGTCTGTGAACTTGAATAGGAGTGTGTTTGTGTGTGTGTGTGTGTGTGTGTGTGTGTGTGTGTGTGTGTACCTCTGTATCTCCAGCAGATGACTCCTCCTAATCCCATCAACAGCAGTAAACCCCCCGCACCAGATAAAATGACATGACGTGTGTATACTGGAGAATTGTCTGCATTTCCTGCATGTGGGAATGTAGGAAGCAGAATTAAAATTTGATGTATTATTTGTCACTTTTAATATTATATTGTATGATTTTTATAACAAGCATTCAATATACATTTTTTTTTGGCACAAAAACAAAGAGGATGGAGCATGAATGAGTCTCTGTATCTCTACAATCTAAAATTACAAATTTTGGCATTATACTTGATTGAGAGTTGACAATATTGATATTGATTAATATTGATAATATTATTAGTAATTAATAAAAGTTGACATTGTCAATGTCATTAAGACTACATTTGTAGTCTTTTAACCATTTTCAGATGTTATTGTAGTAGTAGGTTTAGAATGAAGCTGTTGGACTTGTTTTGTCAGTGTGCACTGGAGTTCCAGGCATTTGTTAGTCTCTCTCTCTCTCTCTCTCTCTCTCTCTCTCTCTCTCTCTCTCTCTCTCTCTCTCCCGGCATAGCCGCCCACTTCACCTCCTGTAACATCTCTGTTGTACTGGAACTGACAATCTTTCATTGTTATTCTACCAATCCCAGTGTCTGCCTTTGTCTGTCCCCATTCCTGTCTTTGTAACTGTCCCAATCCCAGCTGTGGTTCGGGTTCCTGTTATCCCGTATCCCGTGCTCCTACTCTCAGCCGGGCTCCCGTCCATCCCACTGCCCAAGCTGGAACCCAGTCGTCTCCTGTCCAGCCTGCTGTCAGGTCTCTGGTTGTGGTACAAAGTCCTGTTTCCACCCCTCACCCGATGGACTTGCCCCTTTTTTTCCTCCTTTCCCACCTGTCCTTGTCCAGGTTCTCCAGACCCTGCTGTGTGACGCCGGGCTCGGGCTCCCTTGTCAACTGTTATGCACGTCAGGAGCCCCGTGTTAAGGGGGGTGTGGGTGCTACTGTAACACCTCTCACCACCATCACACAGGAGCCCCGTGTTAAGGGGGGTGTGGGTGCTACTGTAACACCCCTCACCACCATCACACAGGAGCCCCGTGTTAAGGGGGGTGTGGATGCTACTGTAACACCCCTCACCACCATCACACAGGAGCCCCGTGTTAAGGGGGGTGTGGGTGCTACTGTAACACCTCTCACCACCATCACACAGGAGCCCCGTGTTAAGGGGGGTGTGGGTGCTACTGTAACACCCCTCACCACCATCACACAGGAGCCCCGTGTTAAGGGGGGTGTGGGTGCTACTGTAACACCCCTCACCACCATCACACAGGAGCCCCGTGTTAAGGGGGGTGTGGGTGCTACTGTAACACCCCTCACCACCATCACACAGGAGCCCCGTGTTAAGTGGGGTGTGGGTGCTACTGTAACACCCCTCACCACCATCACACAGGAGCCCCGTGTTAAGGGGGGTGTGGGTGCTACTGTAACACCCCTCACCACCATCACACAGGAGCCCCGTGTTAAGGAGGGTGTGGGTGCTACTGTAACACCTCTCACCACCATCACACAGGAGCCCCGTGTTAAGGGGGGTGTGGGTGCTACTGTAACACCCCTCACCACCATCACACAGGAGCCCTGTGTTAAGGGGGGTGTGGGTGCTACTGTAACACCCCTCACCACCATCACACAGGAGCCCCGTGTTAAGGAGGGTGTGGGTGCTACTGTAACACCTCTCACCACCATCACACAGGAGCCCCGTGTTAAGGGGGGTGTGGGTGCTACTGTAACACCTCTCACCACCATCCTCCTCCCCATGTGCTCCTTTGTTTGTTTTTGTTCCTCCACATGCTTTGTGTTGTTCATGCCCTCACACAGGGGTCCTGTGTTTCCCCTTTCACTTACCCCCGTCGCCTGGGTCTAGTCTCACCCTCATTATTTACCCTATAAAGCCCAATCCTGTACAACCCCTAATGTCAGTTATTTTGCCTTAATCGCTTGTATGACATTGTGTATGCAACATTAGCACAGTATGTTCATGTGTGCTTTCATTTTCATTAAAAAAAAAAAAAAAAACACATCACACCAGGCTAAGTCACGCTTGCATCCTGCCCCACACTCTTTAATTTAAACCAATGCGTGTTACCGCCATTGGTAGTCGATGGACTGAATGTCTTATAACCATTTGGTGACGTCTGAAGCTGCAGGGCTCGCTCTCTCTCTCTCTCTCTCAGTGCATTTCAGTTCAGTAAGCTTTACTGGCGTGACCATATACCACTATAGTATTGTAGTATTGCCAAAGCAGCATTATAACATGAACATTACACAACATTACAACCTTTGCAATTATGGAAATTAAGAATTCTGTTATGATAAAGAACTTGAAGAGAAACTGTAATTGGTCTGAAATAATAATAATTGGAAGAAGTAAAAGGGAAGAAGTGAAAAGAAAGAGAAATAAATAATAAGGATGGAAAATAATAAATAGTTAATAATAATAAATAGTTAATAATAATAAATAGTTAGGTAACTTTTATAAACTGGGTAATATAGTCTGTTTGTGTGTGTGTGTGTGTGTGTGTGTGTGTGTGTGTGTGTGTTTGGGTGGGTTAATCACTGTCCCTCATCTTATGGCAGGCAGATATGCATCACCCAGCTAAAGCGCTGCTTTCCTTCTTTTCGCCCAGTAGGATGGGCAGTTTCAGTGTTAGACAGACACTTAAAGTTGGGGTGGACCGTCTCAGATTTTGTAAAATAAATTTGCCATATTTGGATGAATTTTTCACATTCAGTGAGGAAGTGCAGCTCTGTCTCTAGAGTATCATATTTACATTGCTGACAGAGTCTCTGTTCTCTGGGCAGCCATGACATTTATATCGGCTGGTCTGGACGGCCAGGCTGTGTTCTCTGAGTCTGGACTTTGTCAACGTGGTTCTGTGTTTAATGTCAGTCACTGTGTACAGGTCGTCTGCTACAGTGTACTGACGTTTTAGGGCCAGATAACGTTGCATTTTGCTTTGTGCTTGTGTTTGTGTTCCAGTGGGTGATGTAGTTTAGTTTGTGAAGTGTAATAATTTGGTTTGGTCTGACTGTACTTCGGACTGGTCCTGATGTGTTAGTGTTAGTGTGTGTTAATGAACAGCACCAGCTGTGAGAGGAGACTCTTCTCTGCTCTTATTTTTCTTTTTTTCTTTTTCTTTCTATCTCTCCCTCTCCCCCTCCCTCCTTTTCTCTCTCTCCCCCTCCCTCCTTCACTCTCCATTTCTCCCTTTCTCTCTCTCTCTCTCTCTTTTTGGGAGTGAATGAATTAGGGGCTCCTGGGTCGAGTCTCTTCCTCTCTCTCTCTCACAAGTACATGTAAAATGGCTGTTATTACATATGACATAATTATTATTATTATTATTATTATTATTATTATTATTATTATTATTATATATGACATACTTAATTATTATATATGACATACTTAATTGCTGCAGGTCCAGTCACCTGATGGTACTGATGGTACCAGCCAACTGATGATGGTACTGGAAATCACTAAGAGATTTCCCAATAGATGTTGGTATGATGGATGCATGACCATCAAGTTATATGATTTAAATGTCTGATTATACTGATTATAGATTGTCTTTGCCTCCCTCTCACTCCCTCCCTCCTTCCTTCTCTCCCTCCCCACTAAAGTTATTACCACTAACATTACCACTAAAGTTACTAATAACATGTGACTAATCTTGTTTGAAGCTTCAAACATCACAGATACACAGGATGACGTTGAGACTGTTTCATAGGTTTGGCACTCTCCTATAACTTGGAAGCTTTATCTTTTTATTAAAAAATTGGAAATGTGCAAATTATAGAACCCAAAAGGGAGGGTAAATGTTTCATAACGTCAACCTGTTGTCTCCCAGTATAGTTTTGTACTATGTTTTCACATAAAAAGGGAAACAATGATTTTAAACAAATTACTGCAGAATTTAATTACTAAACATCATTACTGATCATTATTTTTTTGATGATGGAGTGTTGTATAGTTCATAGTTCTGCGCAGTTTTGAATCAATGGCTGCAGTAATTTCTGAGAACCACCAGGTGTCGCTGTTTTCTCACCAGCTTTCAATGCTCCAAAGCTTCGAATCATTTAGCAGTACAATAAGGAAGAACCTCAAACGCTTCACAGGACTTCGTCTGCACATCATTTCCAAAAAGGAAGTAAAAACACATCTGCAGATAAAAACACAGCTGCATTCCACAACACACTACACACAGCTACAGCAGTAACGCTGCTACACATCTTATACACTCTACAAAACTACAGTGTACTGAATGCTCTGAAAACTGCAGGTCAGACTACAGTCTGTCTGTGGGAATCACCATACAACTATGACCTGGAACTCTACAACTCTCTCAGTAGAACTCCACTGAAATTCTCCACCCACTAATATCCACAGTAGAGGGGAAGTGTGTTCAAGTGCAAAATAAATTATTCCTCCACTTCTTTCTCTCTCACATACAGACTAAATCTAACAGTGAAACTGTCTTTCTAGTGTCATCACTTCCTCCTGAGCTTCCCAGTGTTCAGTCCCCATCCTCAGTAAAGTGATCCTGCAGTAAGAAGTAGTGCTACACAGTGATCCCCCTCAGCACTGTTTGGTCACATCATTTCACTCCTGCACTTAGTGATCAGAGGACCAAACTGAATGTGTAGCTTAGCAAATATTAGAGAGATCAGACAGGAAGACCTCTAGACTACATGCTGATCAAAATAAAGATTGATCATTTAATCAGGTAAACATGAGGATGGTCTGATAACGTTCATATTATTAATGAAGTACAGGTGAATGCAGCAGTCTATGATCATGTTGTAGTTTTCATACTATTAAGTAAAAACTACTTAAGAGAAGCTATGAGAGCCACCACTGAGACAGAACCACTAAAGGAGTCAGCATGGGGTTGTGCTCCTTATGTCCAGCGTGGCTCTGTGACTCCTTTGTGACTGTGACTGTGAGGACCATCACTAAACACATTTGCTAATTACAACAGTTTCTGATAATGGCAGCCATCTAAAGACCACTTTGGAGGTGGACAGTACAATGTCCCCACAACCCAACAGTTATCACAGGAAGCATAAATTTTTTCTCTCCTTTCTCTTTGGTATTTTGTCAAAATCTATTTAACAACTGTTTGATGATGGTGAATATCTGTAACATAACTAATTTAGGCTGTGGGCTAGTGTGCACTGCAGTGTAACAACAACAAAGTAAAATAAAAACTGGAAAAAATGACCAAAAACATCAAAATAGTAATAAATATATGTATAAATTAGAGAAAAATAGGGAGAGTGGGCATCCTTGCCTAGTGCCTTTGTGCTTTGTGACATTTTGTGATGTTATTATATTAGCACTGATCGTGACCTTTGGTGTATAAAGGATTTTACAGAATGCATTACATTAGTACTTACTGTGGCCTTAGGTGTGGTGTTAAAAGATTTTACGCACTGTGAGGAGAAAAACGTCCAGTTTCCTTTATCAAAGGCCTTCTCTGCATCCTATGACTACAGCATTTTGTAATATGTGGAGTGAAGTGTAATGCATTAAGTTAAGTAGTCTACCATATTAATGGTTGAATGAAACCTTTGATGAAACTGGTTTGATCAGGGTGTATCAGTCATGGAATAATATGTTCTAATCTAATGGCTAATACTTAGATTTTTTTTTCTCATTTTTTGTTTCCATCTTTCCAAGAGAGGATATAGAGGTTTACCTAGAGTTGGGTTTGTACTTAGACATGCAGATTTCATTAAAAGGACTGATTATGGACCGACTTTAGTAAAACGTGTTCAGAGCTGTAGACCAATACCACAGTCTGACTGCTGTCCAAGGTGCTGAACTGGCACCCTTCAGCCAGGTTCAGAACCTGTGCTGTACACAGCTGCCCTCTATATGGCTGCCCAGTGAGACCCAGACAGGAGCCCCTGGTGCTTCCTCAGCTGTAGCTGTAGCCACTCACCTTCCCATCTCACCAAATACACCAAAAGGTCTTTAGAGGGGGCGCATATCCTACATTTATCCTTTATTTTATAGTTTTCTTTGGTGTCCTCTTACAATGTTTGTTTGGCTTAATCTTCCAAAAAAAAGTCAGTTAATAATTCAGTTTTACACAACAATTTTCTAACCTCCCTTTATCCCTAAGAATTAAACAGACAGTTCCTGTTGCTGTGCCTTTAAGATGTAAGATAAATGAGCTCTGTTCTGATTGGCTGCCCTGTATTGTGCTTCATTTAAAAGCAATAAGAGCTGAAATATGTCTGAAAACTGCAAAGTAAGTGGTAGAGGTTAAACTGCTGTAGGCCGAAGAGGCGGAGATAAGTAAATGAGCTGGTTCTCATGACATCAGAGAAACAGGGATTTTCAAAACGGGATATTTTACAGATTAGATTCCATATATGGTCCATAAGGAATGGGAGCTGGACCAGTTGTCTTGCCAAACGTATTTATTCAACACTAGTCCAACTCTTTATCCTGTAGGTAGTGAGCTCTGCCCCTCATGAGGTCTCCATGGTCGTATAGAGTAGTACTGTCCTGGATTTGATGGATATGTTAGAATTCATGAGATCAGAACTCACTGTAGCCTCTCCACCAAATCCACCCCCACTTCCCACTTAGTAAAACACACAGAAGCACCAAACACATACATCATACACCACATGTAAAGGACTGTACCACATATACAATCAACCACAATGAGGTGTGACCTCTGTCACAGGCAGCTGGATACAGAAGTGGGTAGCAGACAAGAGATGCATCATACACAGAATGAACAAGTGAGGAATAAATAACACAAACACAAATAAACATGTGAGCACATTTCACATACCAAACCATAAATAAAACAACAACAACAAAAAATTGTTTTTATAAATGTAATGTCTTATAGAGCAAAATGATTCTTGTAAGAGTGACAATACTCTGTTTCTTAACTTTGTCAGTCTTAGTAATGTCCCTACAATTCCTACCTTATGCTGGTCTGAAGTAACTAATTAGCAATTAACAAGTAATTAGCACCGGTTCCTCTCTACCGGGCCGAACCACAGCGCAGATTTCAGTGCCAATTAATGGGAAAGATCGGCGAAGAAGCAAATTTACTTGCCAACAGCAAAGATAGCTAATAGGATTTGTAAATAAGTCAGATAGCGAGCTACATGTCCTCAAACCTCATCCAGGTCGCTTCCCGGTGACGTGTTTCTTCACTTGTCTAGTTCACAGTTATACGACCCACGGACTAGTCTGGGAGACATGTGGTTTGATCAGCTTGAGAAATGTTTGTGGTCATGTATTTACGAAGGCTATATTTGAGTTGCTGTTGACTTCCAGTGTTTGTTAGCAACATTAGGATTTAACAGCTTTTGTTCTAAACTAAAGAGGCAAAAATTTGATTTCAAACATTTCTTAGTCGATAGACCGAATCTGGGATAAGTGGTGAGCTGCTACTCTCAGCTGATCCCAGATATAAATACCTTTGTGCAAATGAACGTATGAGTATGACAACACCTGTAGAGAGAAGGTAACACTCACCATCAGCAGCGTGGAGCACAAGGAGCAGATAAACACACACCTGCATTCTTACTGAGTTACACGCACACTACACACAGCTACAGAAGGACTGCTGATACACACCGTACACTCTTCAATACAGTCTACTGAATGACTTCACAAGTACACTTATATTGGAGAGGAAGTGAATTCAAATGAAACTCTGACAAACTTCTATCCACAACACACACACACACGCGCACACACACACACACACACACACAGACACACACACACACAAACACACACACACACACATGCTTCCTTTCTGGGTTTGTGAGTTTAATTAAAATTCCGCTGTGCTGTTCCTCTGAGTGGTGTGTGAATGACATATTTATGTCTTTCACTCACCCATGAAGATTGTCAAACAGTCTCCAAATCCTCATCAGTGTCAATTATCCAGTTCTAAACTTCATGGTTTAATCAGTCAATCACTAAATGACTCTAGCAGCATAAATTCACTCCAGTGACTCCAGGTTAAATACTGTTTTCTTATTTAGTCCTAAGTTATTCTGATGTCACTGTAGTCATGGCTACCAGTTTACAGATGTGAGAATTCCCAGCATGCACCTCTTCCTCCTCATATATGTATTGCTAATCTGGGTGCACTGGGTACTATGTGTGAAATGTGCTCACTTGTTTATTTCTGTTTGTGTTATTTATTCCTCACTTGTTCATTCTGTATATGATGCAGCTCTTGGTCCACTTGGTCAGGAAAACTGGACAGCTCATGCAGATACACACACACATACACATGACCATGCTACTTTTTGAAATTCATGGGCTTTAAGCTCTGCTGTGATCCAGCTCTGAACTTCATGGTGTAATCAGTCAATCACTAACTGGCTCAGTAGGGATTTTGAGGAACAATGTCACATTCACTCCAGTGACACTGTGATGTTTCAGAGAAATCCAGATGCTCGAGGATAAAATTAAACATGGTTTTTTAATCTGAAAAGGATAATCCACCACGGTCAAAACACAGGCAAGGGTCAGAGCCTGTACTATAGGATAAACAGAGCCAGGGAGCATCACAGAGATGAGCTACAGTCCAGGTCAAAATCTAGAGAGACAAAATATCCAGGCAGACAAATCCAAGAGGGGCAAAAAATAGAAGTAAGAAATCAGAAATGGTTCAGAGATCCAATCAGATAAAACATTTACCTGATGTTTTTATCCAAAGCAATTTACAGTTATGACAATTTGAGCTATTGTAGGTTAAGGGCCTTGCTCAGGGGCCCAACAGTGGCAACATAGCAGCATAGACAATGCACAGACAATACAAGTGGCAATATTTCCCAAAATGTCTCTCACAGGCAGTACTACTCTATCCTCATTCGTGTTGTCCTTCTGCTGCTGGGACTCATCCTACTGGACGGAAAGAGGTATTTACATATACCAGTACACACACACAAACACACAAATACATGTATACACATCAATAACTAGACCCACACACCTTATAAAATCAAAGCCCATCCTCCTCTGGCCAACAACGGTCACCACAATGATAATTTAGTAACAATTTTATGAGAAAAATAAATAAATAATAATAAAATGAAAAAATAAGCAGTTAATGTCTAGTCTGGTTCTCTAGAGGTCTTAGTCTTGTCCAAATGTGTGCACATGTCCGAAACCCATCCCACAAGAGAATGTCCATCAAAGGCAACGGAGAATTAGTTGGCTGGGGTGGAGGTGTGGTGGGCTACAACAGGGGACATCAGTGGGTGGAGGGAGTAGCCATGGCAGATGAGACGGGTGTAGGCTCAATAACATCATGACATCAGGGGTAGGTGAACCTCAGCAGAAAGAGAGACTAAATTATTAGGCATGTCCACGTACAAGGGTGTGTATATTAGGGAACTATAATGATCATACCATCCCGTGTCGAACAGAAGAGGATGAGCCTGGATTCTCGATCTCTTAAAGCTGATTTATGTAATTGTTGCCTTGTGATAACACCTGCTGAGAAACCCATTATAAAAATACATTTCTATGGAATTGAATAATGCAAGGCTACAATATAATTTCTAAGGATGGAGTTCCTCATAAAAACACTGTTATTGAACTGATTAAGAATAGCATGGTACTAGGGTTTTGGTTGAGATTATCTGAGGTTATCTGACGTTATCCGGCCAACCCTCGATGGAGACACTGAGCATGTGGTAGGCAAAACTCACATCCTTTTTCTCTTGATGATAAGCCAGTGAAAACATAGTCACTGTGTGAGTAAGTATGTGTGTGTAATGCGAAAACCCACTGGGAAAGCAGTACACAGTCAGGCTAGTCATGCTCTGCACATATGGCTTTATTAAATATGTTTATTTATTTAATTTAATTGGGGGGGTGGGGGTGGGGGGCTCAGGAATGATCTCTCAACACTGGCCTGGTAGCAGAGGCCTGACACATGTGACCTCAGACTCTTTGTCACGTACATAGTCATACATGCTATAACTGGCAGTGAAATGCTTTATGTAACTGCTCTGTCCATGGCTGAGGAGAGATACAGGGTAATGGAGAGTGGTTTAATGAATAAATAAATATGTTATGATGAATGAAGACAGGATGTATACTATGCATATATACAATGTACAATTTCCAGTTTTTACAATTTACAATTCACAGTTTTTTTTTTGTTTGTTTGTTTTGTTTTGTTTTATGATGTTTGTGGACATCATACACAGAGTAGTCCCTTCAGTTCCATCAGTTGGCCTGATTCAGGGCCCAAATGGCCTGCGGGAAGAAGCTCCTCTTCAGTCTCTCTGTGTTGGTCTTCAGGGAGCAAAAGCGCTTCCCTGACCTCAACAGAGAGAAGAGCCTATTGTTGGGATGGGTGGATTCCTTCACAATCCTCCTAGCCTTGGTCTGGCACCACTTGTATTAGGTGGTCTACAGGTCAGGAAGTTCCATATGAAGTTCCGCTCTGCTGAACGCACCATGCTCTGGAGTGCTTGTCTGTTTTGCTTGGTGCAGTTCCCAAACCAGACTCATGTGAGGATGCTCTCAATAGTGCATGCCAGGGAGTTGGTGTGGTGGGACCAGGACAGGTCCTGCGAGATGTGAACTCCAAGGTACCTGAAACTGTCTACTCTCTCCACCGTGGTTCCATTAATCCTAACAGGTTGGTAGTGCCGCTCCTGCTTCTTGCTGCAGTCCACAATCAACTCCTTTGTCTTGCTGACGTTTAGGAGGAGATTATTTTCCTGGCACCAGTTTTCCAGGTGTTTAATCTCCTCCAGGTAGGACCTCTCATCGTTGTCCGAGATCAGACCCATGACGACAGTATCGTCAGCAAACTTGGCATTGATGGTAGAGCTGGAAGTGGCCACACAGCGTAGGTGTACAGTGAGTAGAGCATGGGGCTTAGGACACAACCCTGGGGAGCTAAAGTGCTGAGGGTGAGGGTGGATGAAACACAGTTGCCCACCCGTACTGATTATGGTGTCTCATGTGAGTTTTGTCTCTTACCCCTCCCAGTAATTGTTCCCAGATATTCCCTGTTTGTCTCCTGCTGTATAAATACCCTAATGCTAATGTCTGCAGTCATGGTCAGTGTATGACCCTACTTTCATGTAAATACTTGTGTCATGAAATAACTCAGCTCAGTGAATACATCAAATATAACATCCAGGCTCCTCTTTTACAGCAGTGTTCTTAATCTATTAGTGGTGTGAGAAAAATATGGTTTGTGGACTAAATTGTGGTAGAAAAGTATTAGATATGTGTATGCATTTTAATGTGAATATGTGCAGTTTTTAAAGTCAATAAACATTTTGGTCTCAAAACACCTTATGAACACCCCAGAAAAAGGAGGAGACTGTTCTGGTCTGAGAGCTCAGGATGTCTGACGTCTGCTGCGGTTTCATTTCTCACAGTTCCAACCAGTGGGCAGTGGGTACCAGATCAGAGTCTAAAGCCCATTTTAGACCAGAAGTGACAACCGTGTTGCTTCTGTCCCTCTGCAGCTAAACTATGGTCACACACTCACAAGCTCAGTTTCCTTCTAGTCTATTTCTTGCCTTATGCCATGACAGGCTTATCAGTGGTTTCTAGCTAGAAATAGTACAAAATACTACTTTTATTCGGTAAAGTGTAGTTTAATAATCAAAACAGCACAACTCTGACTGCTGGGTCTATTCTAACGTGAAATTGGGATAAAGGATGATGTTTTAAACACAGACTAAAACTAGAACTAGGCTCCAGTGTGTTCTCAATGGCAGGTCTAGTTTGAATTTAATTTAGTACAAAACAGGTTTAGTATGTGTAGGACTGGTATGGTTACTGATAATTTGGGGAATATTGTGTACTGTGAGAAGAGATGTCAGTACTTCACTGAGAAAAGGGACTGCTCATGTACTACCCAAACCATGTCTATGTTCAAAGGCTGATTAACAGAGTTTATCAAAGTTCAAATAGGTTCTTATTGTGTCTTATTGTTTTTGACTCATTCAGTAAATTCAGAACTTCATATTACTCACAAAAAATCTTAAAGAACTTTTCTACATAAGCAATGGTCAAAAGAAATTATTGTGATGTGGAAACTGAAAAACCAAACAAAAAGCAGGTCCTCTCACTATCTATAAATTCTTAAATGTGTGTGTGTGTGTGTGTGTGTGTGTATGTTTGCATGCTTATAGACTCTGAAGACAAAGCACACAGCATTCTGTAGTGACAGTGCATAATAGTTCAAAGTATATTTACCAATAAAACAAATTTGATACAATGAATAAAATATTAAGTACACAGGACAACATAAGACAGTGCAAACCTAAAATATATCAAGCTATGAAAAAGTAGTGCAAAAATTTGTATATGCGCAAGCTTTGAGGTGATTAACTCTATAAACTGCATTTTAAAACTATAAACTTAGAAAGAGGAGTTTGAGAATAAGAGCGATGGGATAATATATGTCTGTTTGTTTCTCTCCTCTACATCAGACTCCACCCCCTTTGCTTTATAATGAGCATGTGTGTCTCCTATATGGTTTCACAGATGCAGCATCATGGTCAGTGTGGGATTGTAGGATACATCACAAAGGAAGAAACAACCAGAGACCTCACAGGTCAAAGGACATGATGGCACTGTGTGTGGTTTTGTATGTCTCCGTAAAGCTGGTGATGTGAACTTGAAAATAAACATAAGAGCTCTGGCCAAGTTCATTTGTTCCCAGTTCCTCTCTGCTGGGTGGACATTAGGGTCTGGAGTAATGAAGTAATGCTGTGAGAATTCTGGAGTCAGTGTATGTCCACAGTGGTAGTGGAGATCTAGGTGTAGAGTTGTCAGTGTGTGCTGGGAGTTCAGTGGTGTTTCCATAGAGACAAGGATGCTAAGTTTGTGTTTTCTCTTTACTGTACTTCCTCTCACTAAAGGTGAGTGTGAAATTTTCTCTTAATGCTGAGTGACATGAAACTGTACATATATGTGATAATCTAAAAATGTTATTAAAGTGAGTTGAATCATTCAAGATTTATTTGGCTGAATTAGAATCATAACCTGGCTGGTTTTAGAATGAAAATATGATTAAAAGGTCCAGAATGCAAACAAACAAAATATTTGCATGAAGTAAAATTTATTAATCAGAAATAAATCAAAAAGTCAAAAGATGTTCAGAAAATGAAAAGACAGGTTGGGGAAAATGAAGGGAAAAAAGAAATACAAAATAAATTGGTAAAAAGACCTGGGAAAAGTTAAAGAGTAGGGCTAATTTTGTTGGAGCGCTTGGCACAGGACAAGGTGCTTTTTATAGCCTGCCATGCTCGTCTGAAGAAGATGCGTACTCTCTTCAACTTCTTGCATTCTGAGCCTTTATATTTGAAATAAAAGTAGAATTTTTAAACTGGTGTCCATGGAGTGGATGTATGTAAACTCTGATTATTGATGTGGTGCTTTGATGCTACTCACCAGCTGGGGTGTTCTCCACTTTGACTGCCTCTGTAATAGATTCCCCTACTCCACCCAGATCCTCTCTTACATCTACAGATGTTGTTTTTTTCCCCAAAAAATCAATAAAAATGCAATTACATAACAAAGTACAGGAACATATTTAAAGTGAGCAAACATCATGTCCTACTGTGTGTTCTTAATGTAAAGCTAGATTTATGCAAGAAAGTACATCTGCACCTTCTACATGTACACTGTGGTCCAAAGAGCAAATCTCTCCCGTTGACTCTATGATCATAATGTGTTCAGCAGTTATGCTCCGGATGGTACGAACCTCCTTACAGTCCTCCTGTTTCTTGAGTGAGAAATGAGAAATAATCAGTGATGAATTGTAAAGGAAATGAATCATCCATTGACCCCACCTGGGCAGTGGAAACTCCACTAATGGACAGCATATTTTGGATTGCCATCTGTACAAGTCAGGAAAATGTGAAGGCAAAATAAATAAAACCGTGGATGCAGTAAAAAAGATGTAGACACTTACACTTTCTCCCAGATTGGCACAGTAATGTTGCTTAAACCAAGCAATGGGAGCAGGGTCTCTATGACTCTTCTGGCTTCTGGTAATAATATTAATAATGAAGTTGTCCCTTGGCATCTAGAAAGGGCAGAAGAAAGCTCTACTGCACTGAATGATAATAAAGCTGTTTAGTTTCTTTTAAAAAGTTGAAACAGTTTGCATGTGTTTTTGGATATTTAAAAAAAACCTTTAATTTTTAAGAATTAAAGATTTAGTCCTAAGAAGTAATTAAATTTGAAATGAAAATTAGGCTTTGATTACAACACAGTTTTCTACAAAACAAGGCTTATTTTACATGCATTTGTGCACAGGATTACCTTTGTACCCCAGTTTCATATCTCTATATGGAAATGAGAAATCAAAGCCTGTAGACTTTATATATTTATATACAGTTATTATGTAACCGAACAAATGGCCACCCGTAGCTCAATTTCTTCTACAAATGTTAATAAATGTGAAACAAAGGTTGTCTGTTGTGCGACAGTGCATAATGGCCACACTCGTGGTCTTACAGAGGTTTTTCTAAAACAAGCCCATAAGTCACTTTCCCTTGTCTCAGTCAACGTATTTCATCTAATGGAGTTCGGTTACCCGAATATTTTCAGCTACGTCCCCTTTTATTTATCAAGGTTTCCTTTTGTTAGTTCATTCTCTACTCACTTATTTCGCATTTTAAAATATTTGTGCGGTCCGTTCAATTAAACAGCTGTGAGGGCCCGAGTGCCGCAGGTCCCACAAACTCCCTTGACGTAGACAGACGTTTATTAGACGAACACGAATAACGAACACAGTGGCGCTCACACGAAACAGGCAAGATGAACATGAGCAACGTTGAACACACAAACATAAAGTGCACCACGTACGTGAACATTAGCGAGAACACAGACCGACAGGGATACACACACCAACCGGGGTTTAAACACACACAGACATTAGGAGAATAACCCGGTGCAGGTGTGTGTGACTACATAGTCGTGGTTTCACACAAGACCATGAACTCCCACTGCAGGCGGCGGGCCGTACCACGTGACTAGTGGGGCGGGGAGCTCACTATCAGCCCGTTAATTATTTCTCCGTTCAGTCAAAAGTTCTCCATCATTAAAATGTGTTCTCATTTTAAATTCGCATATTGGCTACATGTTTATAATACGATTCCCTTTTCAAATATTTAGTATCTGCCTTTGTAGATAAAACTAAATTCTACTTACGTTTTGTTTTCGTTCCTCAGTACCTCTTATGCGTGAAGAATTGTTTGTAGTCTCCGTTGATGTTTTCTCTAAAATGATCGTCATCGGCAAATCCACTCAGTAAACTGATCTGGGGTCAGAAATAGAATGACACAAATTCTGACATAATCGAGCGCTAAATTCTGTTCAGTGGTTGTTTAGAACAATGAAAAAAGTGCAGCTGAAATGACATTATAGTCTCATATCAGAAATCACACTATCACATTTTAAAATAATTTCCCCCTCTTTATGCCATCATTTTGTTATCAGGCTCAGATTAAAAAATCTAAATAAATAAAGTAAATATAACCTATACATGTAAACTATATATTAATTAATTAGTAATCATTCCACATAGGTACAATTCACTCACTCTGTATTCGTTATAATCCAAAGTCATTTGAACACTCATTAAGGATCAAAATGCAACCTAAACAACAACTATAATAATAAATTCTTAAGAAATTATACAATTTTAACTGAAAATTAGGCTTATTAATCACAATACAATGTTCAACAAAACGGCTTATCTTTACTCTGGTGTTTCAGTACTAAGGCTACGCAGTTATGCAAACACTTTCTTGCATAATATATGCTTATATTATGAAATTGAGAAACTAGACAAACAGAATTAAATGCTCCATTCATTACTGATTCAAATGGTTTATTATTTTTTAAAAATATATTTTTAAAAAGTGCAGGATTGTAGCCCCAAAATAACCTGCACATGGTTTTACAGGGGCTATTCCAATATGTGTTTTATAACACAACGTTTTGATCACATCTTCACAAAGGTTAATTACTGCTGAAAAGAAATAAGGTAAGCATACATTTTTTAATTTTCTTATAGCCTATAAAGAACACCCAACCAAACAACCTAGCTACAAAGAGACAAGGATAAAAACGTCATTACATGTATTATATAGGCATACAGATTTGAAATTAATGTGGCAAATGCAGTGGACAGGATCTAGTCTAGAATTCATCATCTGTTGAAGCATCTGTGGTGACATCCTCATATGGGTCTTCAATGTCTTCATGAGTCGCACCATAACCTGCCTCCTTTAGGTGGTGTGTTTCTTTCACAGCTACCAGGTCTGTCTTCAGCTCTTCAAGCTTTGGTAATACAACACTGTGCAGGCCACAGTAAGCTTGAGTAGAAATTCCTGAAGGGTAGTTTAAAAAAAAAAAAAAATCAAACTGGGTAATAAAAGCACCATGAAAAAATACCACAACACAATCTACAATCTAACAACCAAACATCACACCCCCTCAAAAATAAACACAATCACATTCTGAATGCAAGATTATATATAATCAGGTCATAAACACAACATGAATAATTAACTGATCATATTAATAGGGCTTTGAAAAGTAGGATCCAGTGTAGAGTCACGTATGAATGCTGGGAAACAAAGTATCTATCAGTATGGCCCTTTGTAGGAAAGATGATCTGTAAAACAGTTCAAGAACATATATGTAAGGCAGGCTTGAACCCAGCTCAGCTAAGTGATAACACCAATAGCCTATTGGGTGAGCAGCCACGCTCTAACAAAGATGGCCCCTGTCCAAAACAGTTAGATCTTGGATCAGGTAAAACAAAAGGAAAAAAACTAAACACCATGCCAAGCATGGAAAAAGGGAGAACAAAGGACGTAACGGGAAGATATGGCAAGCCCGATGCACTGAGGAAAACCAAACTAAAATTTCCCAAACAAGACCAGAAAACAGGGAACAACTTGAATGGGTAAGGGAAGCCTTGGGAGAGAGACAGACTCGAGAGGGAAAACTGGAGAGGGGAGGTGTAAAAACACAAACACCCTCACAGATAAGAAGTGAGGTGTAGCAGGAAGGCTCACGGATCTCAATACCTGAAGTTACCAGCTAAGAGCTTGGCTCAAACAACCAGCTCTGAATGACTGGGTCATCGGGCTTTTATTAGGTCTAACCCAACTGTTGGGTGTTAAATCTGATTAGTGGTGTGGTTGACTTGAGGCCTCCCTCTGGTGGCCGGAGGGGCCTTGGCCTGGTGCCAACCCTTACAGTATCCTATATGAAGTGAACTGCATTAACAAACAAAGCTCAAATTGTTGCCTAAATGGAGCAACCAAATTACTCAGTTATAACTATCATTGTTATAAGGATAGTGAATGTCATTAGAACAATGCTAAAAATCATATCATATTAATGTAAATATTTATTAATCTAACAAGCAAATGTGGTGGAGTCTGACAGTAAGGTGTGTTTCTACAGGTTGCGTATTGGAACACAACAGGGAGACAAAACACATCACTGCACACACAGGAGACTCAGTACTGCTACCCTGCAGCTGCATAGATTTGCTTGCCAAACCTGAGAGTTTCACCTGGAAGAAATACCACCCAAAAAGAAAAACATGGGATGTGATCTCCAGTGAGAGTGAACAGTACAGAAACAGAGTTCAGCTAGGTACTGCTCACGCTCCAGGAAATCTCTCTCTACTCATATCACACCTGACAGATGAAGATGAGGGAGATTACGATTGTATGCATAAGGAATATGAACAACTATACATCAAACTCACTTTTAAAGGTAAGTAACTTAGGTCCATATTCTTAGTGCATTGATAATCTCATAAATAAACTGAACTTTAGCAAACTAGTGTTACATTATACCTGTAGCACCTGTTACACCTAAAGAGCACTCTTAGACCATCAAAGGCTGATATACTGGACATAGTATGAATGCTACAGGTCACTTGGGTAGTGTTTTCTCACTGATGTGGCTTGGTGTGATGGGACAGGTAAGGCCAGATGCTCGCGGATGTAGAGAGAAATTTATTTTGTTCCAACTTTGTGATGGGTGAACAGGCCAGGGTCAAAACAAGGAAAGGCAAGGCAGGGGTAATCCAAATCATACAGGTAAACAGTCCGAGTCCAACAACCAAAGAGCAATAACAAACCAAGCAAACTATACAAACGGGGTAGGAAAAAATCAGTAGTCTGGAGAGCAAAAAACACAGTCGAAACACGGGAAAGCAATCAAGGAAATAACGCTCAGTATGCACAGTCGAAACTAGTGGCAATACCTCAGAATGCTGGTGAGGTCTAAAGAGGTGGGAAGTAGAAAACAGGTGCTGTCAATATTCTGGTGATGAGGATCTGAATTAATGTGTATGATTGGATGAGTCCTTGACCTTGCGACGAATGGCATGTTGGGTGTTGTAGTGTGCTTGGAGTTCGGTCGACGTTACACTTGGTAGGTGTTTGTTTGGAAAAGGACAGCTAAAACAAGTCCAGGGTAAATATACATTTCATCCATTTTTATAGGGGTGTATTTGTGGTTAAAGTGGTCTTGTACTTTAAAAATACTTGACTGGGATTTATATTATGACTTAATCTTCTGGAAACAATCCATAATGTCACTGACCCTCATTTTGTCTTTCATGTTATTTCTAAAGTGTATAGTTGGACTATGACAGTATCAATAAACTGCCAGTGTAAAATTGTTTCCCAGCCACACTACATCTTATACACCCAAAGTGACAGAAATGTCATGTTTTTGATTCATTGCTTAGTACTAGATGTGTTCCGTTGTCCAAATAACTTTTTTATCTATTTTACCTCATAATGACATTTTTCTTAAAGAGTTATGCGTCCTAACTATGACCATCCACAAACAGTAAGTAGGAACTGTGTGAACTGAAACCTCAAACTACTGTGGTTGGGGAAACACTGTTTTGCACTGGCATTTTGATATCATAGTCAGCACATGTCAACATTTATGAAAAATACAAATTTGATGTAAAATGTATTACTTCACAAAATGACAGATATCCACTGTTTTTGACTTAGCATCTTGTACTAGATGTGCTCCCAGTTGTCCAAATACATATGTTTTACCTCAAAATTGTTATTTTTTATTAACTTTCAAGTCCAAAATCATGTGTCCTAAGGAAGTACCAGCATCAAACTATTTCTCAGTCACACTAGTTTGACTAAACGCTTTATAACAAAATGACAGAAGTGATCTGTTTTTGACTCATCTCACCCAATATTAGATGTATTTCCAATTGTCCAAAGACATGTTTTACCTGAAAATTGCATTTTTCTTCATGTGTCCTGACTATGACAGTCAATAAAGTGATAGTGCAAAACTGTATTTCCCAACCACAGAAGTCTAATTACAGGCTATACAACCACATTGACAGCTTTTTGGTCAACATACAAAACAAATTTAAAATATATATTTTAAATACTTCTAATACTTCATTGGGAATTTTATTTTGACATAATTTGATTTGTTTTGTGGCCGTATCACAATGCTCAAGAGGGATAATTCCATTGCATTAGTGCTAACTCTATAATATAACACCATTACTTGGAAAGTCAACACTTCATTATAAAAATTAGTTTTTAAATAAACTTTTAAACATGCGCTGATGAGCTTGTTCACCTGCCCCCCCCTCAGGTACAATCACATGTCTACTAGTGTCACGAATGTAAACCATCCTGAATGTTCCTATACACATTTATAATGGGTCAGTACTGTAGCCAAACTTGCAAACACAAGTAGTACTAAAGCAGTACACCATCTTATGCTAACAAACACATGTTCCTCTCCAGGGATCTCAACAACAGAATTTACATCAAGATTTGATGGCAAAACAAGTGCAAAGGCTCCAGCTGACGCTTCCACTACTGACAGTGCAAAGACTCTGACTGACGGTAACATGCATTTACTGCATATCCACATGGTCTCCTAATATCTTAAAAAGCAATTAAAATGCATGCTGTGTAAAAACACAAACACTAATACGCACACAAATACACATAACATTTGCATAACGTTTGCCTTCAGATGTCCAAAACCCTGCTGGTGATCTATTATATATTCTCATGACTACTGCTGTGGGAGCTGTCCTCCTCCTGCTGCTGGGTCTCGTGGGGGTCTTGTGCTGGAGATACAAAGGTACACACACACACACACACACACACACACACACACACACACACACACACACACACACACACACACACACACACACACACACACACACATGCATGCATACAAGTTGTGGGTCACACTGTCTGGTTTTCTAATGTAGTCCAGAGACATGGACAAACGAGGCTAAGAAAGGGGCAAACAGAAGAGAAGAGAGAGCAGGAGACACAGGTGAATGCTCACATACCATCCACTGTAACATAAGAAAAACAACCTCCGCATCATTACTGGCACACGTCCTTCAAGGTCAAATCTTCCATGGTGTGTGTGTGTGTGTGTGTGTGTGTGTTTTTACAGGATTGTTCTGCTGTGCTTTGTTCACCTGTTCAAGTGAGTGCTATTTTGTATCTGAATAGTGGGGGGGGGGGGGGTTCAGATGATACAACACAATTAGTACAATACCGTTCAAATAACGGATCACATACATCACGTACAGCACTTTTTAAATTTTTTTTTTTTTTTTTTTTATAAGGAAAACCATCTTTGGGAAACAGGTTGTGAAGTTCAGGTTTTGTTGAAGCAGTAACAAATACCTGAGCAGAGGGTTTTATACAGATAGTGTGTGGGGTCCATGGTGAGTTTTTGATACAAAGCAGCTCTTGATGAATGTTTTTGATGATGGCTGTTGTGATCTCCAGTTTGAAATCAGTGGAGATGGTGGTGTGTAGGAAGCTCAGACTCCACATCACTTACTGTACTGAGTTACAAAGGGAGATGGACAGATGTCTTATTTCAGAAATGTATCATTCATCTCTACTGCTTTTTGCATGTTGACCTCCAAGTTGTTTTCAGTGCACCACAAAGCCAGACGAGCCACTTGACTCCACTAGCAGTCAGTGTTGCTAACGAGTCCTGTTAGGGTCATTTGCTTGATGATAGCTGGAGATGCACTTGTTGGTGTAGCAGGAGAAGAGGAGGACTGAGAGTGTCCAGCCTTGAGGAACCCCAGTGCTGATGGATAGGGGCTCTGACAGATAAGGTTCCAGGCACACAAGCTACCTTCTATCTCACAGGTAGTTGAAAATGCCCTGACAGACGTAGGGTTCCACTCTCAGTTGTGTTGAAAGCTGAGCTGAAGTCTACAAACATGACTCTGTCATAGGATCCTAGAAGGTCCAGATGAGTACAGACATAGTGTTGATTGTGACTGGGCATAGTGTAGATTGCTCTGTAAAACTATATCAGTCCAAGGAGGTGGGAGTGATGGACTTGACGTAAAACAGAACCAGCTTCTCAAAGCATTTCTTGACTACTGATGTTAAAGCTTCTGACCTGTAGGTATTAAGGCGGGTTATATTGTCCTTCTTTAGACAAGGATTATTTACCATTAAATTCTACATGTGTTTCACTTCACCTCTGTCCTTATGGAGCACAGCTCTTATCACTGCATTCATATGAAAACGGGTCTTCTGGACATGTACCAGTGATTTCACACCACATATAGCATATTGTTGTTGCCCTTTGCATGATGGTCATAGGTGCATAAAGGTTATTGGTGCATTTGAATTGTGCATTTGTGTGCATGTATAGACTCCTATATACAGCATTTTTGTGAAAGTGTGCTTTAGTGTTCACACAAGTTTGCTAATTTTCCATTTCTGTGTTTCTACAGGAAGATTCGAGTGTCCTATACGCAACTGTAAATCGAAAAGCGAAATGCAAAACAGCACAAGAACAGGTGTGCATCATACTGAATGTGTGTTTTGTAAACATGTGTGTTATGTAACAATTGTTAATCTGTTATTCCTACAGGATGATATCACTTACTCCACTGTAATACACAGTCAGAAAACCAAACCCGCATCCACTCCAATGGATAATGCAGATTATACAGAATATGCCAGCATCAAATTAAATTCAAATTAAGCACACACTCTCTCTCTCACACACACACACACACACACACACACACACACACAAACACACACACACACACACACACACACACACACACACACACAAACAAATGCAATCAAGCAAATGGACAAAAAATAAACATACAAAAACATATATGGTAGCCAGTAAATAGCAAGTATTTTATTTGTTTCTTCACTGTAAATGCCTCATTAGGGGTTAATCTGCTGAAAGATGATTTGAATACTTATGTGAATTATTAGCTTTTTTGCATGTAATTTATTAGTAGTAGTGCTTTTGGCTTTAATGAAATAAAAAATGATGTGTAAATGTTCACGGTACGGCCCCTCCTCCCAGACGTCTTTTTCTGTGTGTGTCGCCCTGTGTTTCACACCTGCTCCTCATTTTGTGTCATCACTGTGCGTGAGTAATTTGTGTCATTTCTGTGCGTGAGTATAACTCTCATGTTTAGTAGTGTATGTTGTTATTGATTGACCATGTATTAGCCTATGTGCTACATTGTCTGTTGTCTGGTGTTAATAAACGTAACTTTTGTTGGCTCATTCGTGCGTCCTGCCTAGCCTCCGTCGTTACATAAATGTGCATATCATTTTATGTCAAGTGCTTTATTGTTGACTGTAGCCATTACTTCACTGTGAGAATTTATTTCTGTTTTAAAAATAAAGAGCAAAAGCCAGATGAGTGTGGTTTCTATTTTTACCTGCTCAAAATGACACATTACACCTTTATAGAGGTGAGGCACTAAAATGAGTTTAGACTGTGTACTGAGTTACCAGTCTATATGTACACCTGCTCCATAGGTATGACTGTAGAATTAGTTTAGGCTATAAGACATGACACTGTTTCATGGGTTTCTAAATCTCTGAAAGTGTAGGTGGGATGTTTTTCATCAAATTACCTAAATTATTGCAAATTCCATTAGCATTAAAATGTCTTGCCACTGGAAATGACAAATTCTTAATTCTGATGGTCCAAAGGTGTTCAACAAAACAATCAGCAAACATTCTCTTGGTTCCTCCAATATACAGATGAATACATCTCTTGCAAAAGATAAAATAGACCACTCCTGGAGTAATGCATGAGGAGGAATAGGTGATAAAAACGGATCCTTTTATTTTAGTTATTATATTGTCTTTGTTAATAAGGTTTTATGAAGCACATCTAGAGCAGGCTACAGTACCAGTTATTATTATTATTATTATTATTATTATTATTATTATTATTATTATTCAACGGGTCATTTACCTGTCTTTAAGGGCATGCCTGTTTGTTAGTTTATTATTGATTATACACACACACACACACACACACATATATATATATATATATATATATATATATATATATATATATATATATATATATATATATACAGAGAAATTTCAGACAGCGACCCTTCATAAGCTGTGTAAGCAAAGTGCTTAAGAAGTTGTATATTTTTCTATAGATATCCACTCGACATCTTTAACTACAGTACCTTGCAGCTGCTTCCCAAGAATCTTCAAGTGCACAAGTGCTTCAAGTTTCCAGAATGAATGTATTTAGAAGTATCTAGATAACACTTCCCCTTTGGTCAAACACACATCACTTATGAAAAGCAAGACAATGTAATTTGGTACAGCACCTTTCATCCACAATAGCAATTCAAAGTGCTTTGCACAAATATATAGTAGCAACAAAGAAAAAAAACATTAAAATAATATGAAAGATGCTAATAAAAAGGACACCATGTACACAAGGTACAGGATGGCAACACTGTCAGTGAAACGATAGATAGATAGATAGATAGATAGATAGATAGATAGATAGATAGATAGATAGATAGATAGATAGATAGATAGATAGATAGATAGATAGATAGATAGATAGATAGATAGATAGACTTTGACAATAGAATTTGGCAAGAGCTGATTACATGTGACTGTGATGCATCACTTTAAGTAGTGTGTTAAGCCGTCCAAAATGAGCTAAACTTTAAAAATACATGATGCAATCTGGTTTATGAGAATACATTAGAATTATTTGGTTCAGTTAACCAACTGCCATCAAATCTATTGGTAATCTTGCTGGTATTTAATTATGTTTATCAGGGATATTTTGTACATAGGCTTGTCCTAATTCTACAAATTGGAGTCAGTTTCCCAACAGAGTCATGCAATAACATAAAACAGCAGAGTGCCACTTTAAATACTCCTAACAATATAATGCTGTACATTGAAACTGAACCTAAATTAGTCAATGATGTGTTTATGTACTACTGTGGTTAAAGCAAAACTCTCTCATTAGTTGCATAAATTAATGTGTTTCTGCAGGCTACACACTGGACAGCACAAGGGAGATCAAATATATCATTGCTTACACAGGAGATTCAGTACTGCTGCCCTGTTCCTGCACTGACCTACACACAAAATCTGAGTTTCACCTTGAAGAAACACAACACTAAGAGAAACGCATGGGACATGATCTCCAGTGAAAGTGAACAGTACAGAAACAGAGTTCAGCTGGGTACTGCTCACTCTCCAGGAAATCTCTCGCTCCTCATATCACACCTGACTGAAGGGGATGGGGGAGTGTAAAGGTGTTATCTTAAAAGGAGAGAATATAAAGACACCGTACTCACCATTAAATCTCTATCAAGCACAGTGATACTGTCATCATTAGACTGAACCCACAACTTTTGACTGTTCCAGACCTTCTGTGTTAAACTGTGTTTAGAGCAGTACTATAAGCAGATGTTACTCAAATGCACCATTTGTTGTAATGAATGCCGTTAGGGTTGCAAGCAGTCAGCACTGAGGTAGTAGATGACAATTTTAATTTTAGATTAAAACTGCAGCTATGAACTTACTTGAGCCGTTAACACACGTAATACATAAAACTCTCTCTGAACAAGCTTCTCTCACTTCTCCATTCTGAGAGTGTAGGGATCACTGCAGAAAATCACTCCAGATG
Organism: Electrophorus electricus; assembly: GCF_041902795.1. Classification (NCBI taxonomy): domain Eukaryota; kingdom Metazoa; phylum Chordata; class Actinopteri; order Gymnotiformes; family Gymnotidae; genus Electrophorus; species Electrophorus electricus. Next base: position 16,251,802 of record NC_137498.1, read on the forward strand.
AAGCATCTGGGTCAAAGCATTTAGGTGGTGTCATTTTGCTTTTTAATTGAAATCGAAAACATACCCCAAACTAGCACGGCCTCCTGTTGGGTCTACATGAGCTTATGGAGGGTGTCTGTGGTGGTTCAGTCTGCAGTCTGGTAGGGAACGTCGAGATGGAGAACGTCACTGCTTACTCGGTCCTGCAGCCCTGCTCCTGACTCGGTCCTGCTGCCCTGCTCCTGCACTGACCCACACGCCAGACCTGAGAGGTTACACTGTGCCAGGCACAGTTCAACCAGAAACAGGTGGAGTGAGAGTGAACAGTACAGAAACAGAATTCACCTGTACTGCACACTCTCTAAGAAATCTCTCTCTACTCATATCACACCTGACTGAGGAGGATGGCGGGCTGTACTTATGCAATCATAAAGGAGCTCAAAACAGATACATCAGGCTCAATGTACAATGTAAAACATATATCAGTGGGCTTGTATGTTTAAAAATGCCCATAAAAAGTATAACTTTTTAAACATAGCATAGCTTTTAAATAATGACTAGAGATAATGTGTGCAATATGGCTCAGGGCCAACTGTCTCCTAAATGAGTAAAAGGATTATTTCATCTTCATTTTCAACATTCAGAGTTGTCTTTGCGCTGCACCACCCCTCACTCCTCAGTGTTGTTACAGTCTCTCCTCAGACTCTGCCCTACATCCCTCTTTGCTTTGGTCACCGTGATCTTCCACCACATCATCGTGGCTGTGGTCTACTGTACCAAGAGGACCAAAGCTACAAACAACATAAACAAGCTGTTGTAGTATCACCATGCCTCCTGAAATTAAGAATTTATCATCCATTTTACCTCAGCATCAGTTCCTGCCACACTGATGGAGATGGAACAGACAACAGACATTAACAGGCCCACTACAGACCTACACACTTTCTCAATGTACCGTCTATGGACCTAAATACTTGATCAGAAGGACAGCCAAAGAGCTACACAACTGATCCTATCTGGGTAACCCTTTATTTGGATTGTCTGCATTTAGACATTCAACAGACCATCTCTAGACTATTGACTGTTCAAAGTTATGAATATCTTATTAACCAATTCTCAACAACATGTGAGTAGAGGCTTATCTATCTTTCAGCATGTCTTATATTTCACCAATAGACTGCATGTTCCTCATCAACTAAAAGCAAGGAATTATAGTATAGATAGGATAGGTGAATAGATGTTGCAAATAACCATCAAAGTATCTCTAGAGATTGTATAGCCTGCACTGTATAGATGAACAACTGTTCAATTCATTTTTATTGAAATTTAAAGTTCAGTTACACTACAGTGCATATAAATGAGACATTGCAGTTTCTGAGGAGTATTATATTTATTAAAATTTTTACCTTCTCCAGTAAAGTACTGTTTTGATAGTTCCTCTTTTTTATATACACTGTTTATACACTATTTTTAAACATGTATTAATCATTGTTAGATTAATAGTCCATCAAAATGAAATTCTCTTTTAGTCCTCCAGATGGAATTGTTTCTCCATGGTGAGGCCAAGGTTTCTGACAGAGTGTAGAGGACAACATAGTCACCTGGAACATACTGCCTCTTTAAATTTATTCAGACAATTCAGTCTGTCTTTGTAGACATTTCGTTAGTAGTCTATAGACTTATATACTTATAACTTAGCCAGTTTAGCTTTCATTTTAACACTCGATGCACTGCTTCTGGTGTGAAATGGGCTTAAGGCCTACTTTGTTGTAAAAATGTCTTTATTAGATCAACTTGTTGCAAGTTCAGATGTAATACTTTGCAGATGTAAGTTCAGAGGTAATACTTTTAAAGTCTCTTAGCTCTTCAGAAAATCCTCCCGTACCTCCCAGCAAAGGTCAAAGTGCATTTGGTTCAATTTATTTGAAGAAAAGTTTTACTTATCATAATAAACATAAGCACTCTTACCTGTGGACTTCAAGGACTTTTCCTAATGAATAGTGTTTCTCGTCATTTCTTGTCATTGCATGTACAGGTAGAATGAGATGAGTGCAACACTTTTTTTCTCTCAGTTACTCAGAGACTCTTTGGACTAGACCAACCACTTCTTTACATATAAAGCTTACATCTGTCTTCTAATTAGTCATGCCATTTAAAAATGATTACACATGACATCCACTTATTTAGTTGAATAGAAGAAGTCAGATGTTGCAACTGACCCCAACCCTGGGGACGTTCTCAGCACAGATCAGGGACGGTTGCAGCATGTTACATATACATTATTTTTACTTTTGCTTTTTGCCTCTTAATTAAATCTTAATTAAATTAAAACTAGAAACAGACTTCCTGGCCCAAGAGTTCAAAGTGTCATGCCCAGCAAGGTTGCTTTAAACCTGAGCACACTTCAGACCGTTTCACTCTGTAAATCTTTCCAGACCCAAGAGGTCACAGAATCATAGCCAGCAAAGTAGCTCTGGGCCTGGGCACACTTCAAGCAGTTTGACCCTTTAAATAAAACTAGAAACAGACTTCCTGGCCCAAGAGGTCACACAGTCAAGCCCAGCAAGGTTGCTTTAAACCTGGGCACACTTCAGACTGTTTCACTCTTTAAATCATTCAAAGCACCACATTTCAAGGCTCAAGAGGTCACAGAGTCATGCCCAGCAAAGTAGCTCTGGGCCTGGGCAGACCATGCAGTTTGACCCTTTAAATAAAACTAGAAACAGACTTCCAGGCCCAAGATGTCATACGGTCATGTCCAGCAAAGTAGCGCTGGGCCTTGGCACACTTCACGCAGTTTGACCCTTTAAGCAAAACTAGAAACAGACCTCCAAGCCCAAGAGGTCACAGAATCATACCCAGTAAAGTAGCTCTGGGCCTGGGCACACTTCAGGCCATTTGACGTTTTATATAATGGAATCACCAGACCTCCAGGCCCAAGAGGTCACACAGTCGTGCCCAGCAAAGTAGTGCTGGGCTAGGGCACACTTCATGCACTTTGTGCCTTTAAATAATACTACAACCAGATTTCCAAGCCCAAGAGGTCATACAGTCATGCCCAGCAAAGTAGCTCTGGGACTGGGCAGACCATACAGTTTGACCCTTTAAGTAATACTACAACCAGACTTCCAGGCCCAAGAGGTCACACAGTCATGCCCAGCAAAGTAGCTCTGGGCCTTGGCACACTTCACGCAGTTTGACCCTTTAAATAATACTACAATCAGATTTCCTGTCCCAAGAGGTCACACAGTCATGCCCAGCAAAGTAGCTCTGGGCCTGGGCACACTTCATGCAGTTTGACCCTTTAAATAAAACTAGAAACAGACTTCCAGGCCCAAGATGTCACACGGTCATGCCCAGCAAATTAGTGCTGACCCAGGGCACACTTCATGCTCTTTGTGCCTGGGGCTACAATCCTGCACTTTTAAAAAATAATAAACCATTTGAAGCGGTAATGAACGGAGCATTTAATTCTGTTTGTCTAGTGGCTCAATTTCATAATATAAGCATATATTATGCAAGAAAGTGTTTGCCTAACTGCATAGCCTTGGTACTGAAACACCCGAGAAAGATGAGCCTTGTTTTGTTGAACATTGTATTGTGATCAATAAGCCTAATTTTCAGTTAAAATTGTATAATTTCTTAAGAATTTATTATTATAGTTGTTGTTTAGGTTGCATTTTGATCCTTAATGAGTGTTCAAATGACTTTGGATTATAACGAATACAGAGTGAGTGAATTGTACCTATGTGGAATGATTACTAATTAATTAATATATAGTTTACATGTATAGGTTATATTTACTTTATTTATTTAGATTTTTTAATCTGAGCCTGATAACAAAATGATAGCGTAAAGAGGGGGAAATGATTTTAAAATGTGATTTATAATATGAGACTATAATGTCATTTCAGCTGCACTTCTGTCATTGTTCTAAACAACCACTGAACAGAATTTAGCGCTCGATTATGTCATAATGTGTGTCATTCTATTTCTGACCCCAGATCAGTTTATTGAGTGGATTTGCCGATGACGATCATTTTAGACAAAACATCAACAGAGACTACAAACAATTCTTCACGCATAAGAGATACTGAGAAGCGAAAACAAAACGTAAGTAGAATTTAGTTTTATTTACAAAGGCAGATACTAAATATTTGATAACGGAATCGTATTATAAACAAGTAGCCAATATGCGAATTTAAAATGAGAACACACATTTTAATGATGGAGAACTTTTGACTGAACGGAGAAATAATTAGCGGGCTGATAGTGAGCTCCCCGCCCCACTAGCCACGTGGTACGGCCCGCCGCCTGCAGTGGGAGTTCATGGTCTTGTGTGAAACCACGACTATGTAGTCACACACACCTGCACCGGGTTATTCTCCTAATGTCTGTGTGTGTTTATCCCCCGGTTGGTGTGTGTATCCCTGTCGGTCTGTGTTCTCGCTAATGTTCACGTACGTGGTACACTTTATGTTTGTGTGTTCAACGTTGCTCATGTTCATCTTGTCTGTTTCGTGTGAGCGCCACTGTGTTCGTTATTCGTGTTCGTCTAATAAACGTCTGTCTACGTCAAGGGAGTTTGTGGGACCTGCGGCACTCGGGCCGTCTCAGCTGTTTAATTTAACGGACCACACAAATATTTTAAAATGCGGCATAAGTGAGTAGAGAATGAACTAACTAAAAGGAAACGTTGATGAATAAAAGGAGACGTAGCTGAAAATATTCGCGTAACTGAACTCCATTAGATGAAATGCGTTGACTGAGACAAGGGAAAGTGACTTCTGCGCTTGTTTTAAAAAAGCCTTTGTAAGACCACGAGTGTGGCCATTATGCACTGTCGCACAACAGACAACCTTTGTTTCACATTTATTAACATTTGTAGAAGAAATTGAGCTACGGGTGGCCATTTGTTCGGTTACATAATAACTGTATATAAATATATAAAGTCTACAGGCTTTGATTTCTCATTTCCATATAGAGATATGAAACTGGGGTACAAAGGTAATCCTGTGCACAAATGCATGTAAAATAAGCCTTGTTTTGTAGAAAACTGTGTTGTAATCAAAGCCTAATTTTCATTTCAAATTTAATTACTTCTTAGGACTAAATCTTTAATTCTTAAAAATTAAAGGTTTTTTTTAAATATCCAAAAACACATGCAAACTGTTTCAACTTTTTAAAAGAAACTAAACAGCTTTATTATCATTCAGTGCAGTAGAGCTTTCTTCTGCCCTTTCTAGATGCCAAGGGACAACTTCATTATTAATATTATTACCAGAAGCCAGAAGAGTCATAGAGACCCTGCTCCCATTGCTTGGTTTAAGCAACATTACTGTGCCAATCTGGGAGAAAGTGTAAGTGTCTACATCTTTTTTACTGCATCCACGGTTTTATTTATTTTGCCTTCACATTTTCCTGACTTGTACAGATGGCAATCCAAAATATGCTGTCCATTAGTGGAGTTTCCACTGCCCAGGTGGGGTCAATGGATGATTCATTTCCTTTACAATTCATCACTGATTATTTCTCATTTCTCACTCAAGAAACAGGAGGACTGTAAGGAGGTTCGTACCATCCGGAGCATAACTGCTGAACACATTATGATCATAGAGTCAACGGGAGAGATTTGCTCTTTGGACCACAGTGTACATGTAGAAGGTGCAGATGTACTTTCTTGCATAAATCTAGCTTTACATTAAGAACACACAGTAGGACATGATGTTTGCTCACTTTAAATATGTTCCTGTACTTTGTTATGTAATTGCATTTTTATTGATTTTTTGGGGAAAAAAAACAACATCTGTAGATGTAAGAGAGGATCTGGATGGAGTAGGGGAATCTATTACAGAGGCAGTCAAAGTGGAGAACACCCCAGCTGGTGAGTAGCATCAAAGCACCACATCAATAATCAGAGTTTACATACATCCACTCCATGGACACCAGTTTAAAAATTCTACTTTTATTTCAAATATAAAGGCTCAGAATGCAAGAAGTTGAAGAGAGTACGCATCTTCTTCAGACGATATAAAAAGCTATAAAAAGCACCTTGTCCTGTGCCAGGCGCTCCAACAAAATTAGCCCTACTCTTTAACTTTTCCCAGCTCTTTTTACCAATTTATTTTGTATTTCTTTTTCCCTTCATTTTCCCTAACCTGTCTTTTCATTTTCTGAAATAACATCTTTTGACTTTTTGATTTATTTTTGGTTAATAAACTTTACTTCATGCAAAGATATAGTCTGTTTGCATTCTGGACCATTTAATCATATTTTTTCATTCTAAGACCAGCCAGGTTATGATTCTAATTTGGCCAAATAAATCTTGAATGATTCAACTCACTTTAATAACATTTTTAGATTATCACATATATGTACAGTTTCATGTCACTCAGCATTAAGAGAAAATTTCACACTCACCTTTAGTGAGAGGAAGTACAGTAAAGAGAAAACACAAACTGAGCATCCTTGTCTCTATGAAAACACCACTGACTTCCCAGCACACACTGACAACTCTACACCAAGATCTCCACTACCACTGTGGACACACACTGAATCCAGAACTCTCACAGCATTACTTCAGTACTCCAGACCCTAATGTCCACCCAGCAGAGAGGAACTGGGAACAAATGAACTTGGCCAGAGCTCTTATGTTTCTTTTCAAGTTCACATCACCAGCTTTACAGAGACATACAAAACCTCACACAGTGCCATCATGTCCTTTGACCTGTGAGGACTCTGGTTGTTTCTTCCTTTGTGATGTATCCCACAACCCCACACTGACCATGATGCTGCATCTGTGAAACCATATAGGAGACACACATGCTCATTATAAAGCAAAGGGGGTGGAGTCTAATGTAGAGGAGAGAAACAAACAGATATATTATCCCCTCACTCTTATTCTCAAACTCCTCTTTCTAAGTTTATAGTTTTAAAATGCAGTTTATAGAGTTAATCACCTCAAAGCTTGCGCATATACACATTTTTGCATTACTTTTTCATTGCTTGATATATTTTATGTTTGCACTATCTTATGATGTCCTGTGTACTTAATATTTTATTCATTGCATCAAATTTGTTTTATTGGCAAATATATGTTGAACTATTATGCACTGTCACTACAGAATGCTGTCTGCTTTATGTCTCCAGAGACTATAAGCATGCAAACACACACACACACACACACACACATACCCACACCCACACACACATATACACACATTCAAGAATTTCTAGATAGTGAGAGGACCTGCTTTTTGTTTGCTTTTTCAGCTTCCACATCACAATAATTTGTTGTGGACCATTGCTTATGCAGAAAAGTTCTTTAAGATTTTTTGTGAGTAATATGCATTTCTGGATTTACTGAATGAGTCAAAAACAAACAACAAAAACCTGCATTACTCACAATAAGAAGCTATTTGAACTTTGATAAACTCTATCAATCAGCCTTTGAACATGGACATGGTTTGGGTAGTACATGAGCAGTCCCTTTTCTCAGTGAAGTACTGACATCTCTCCTCACAGTACACAATATTACCCAAATTATCAGTAACCATACCAGTCCTACTCATACTAAACCTGTTTTGTACTAAATTAAATTCAAACTGGACCTGCCATTGAGAACACACTGGAGCCTAGTCCTAGTTTTAGTTTGTGTTTAAAACATCATGCTTTATCCCAATTTCACATTAAAATAGACCCAGCAGTCAGAGTTGTGCTGTTTTGATTAATAAACTACACTTTACCGAATAAATGTAGTATTTTGTACTATTTCTAGCTAGAAACCACTGATAAGCCTGTCATGGCATAAGGCAAGAAATAGACTAGAAGGAAACTGAGCTTGTGTGTGACCACAGCTGAGCTGCAGAGGTGTCGAAGCAGCACGGTTGTCACTTCTGGTCTAAAATGGGCTTTAGATTCTGATCTGGTATCCACTGCCCACTGGTTGGAACTGTGAGAAATGAAACCACAGCAGACGTCAGACATCCTGAGCTCTCAGACCAGAACAGTCTCCTCCTTCTTCTGGGGGGTTCATAAGGTGTTTTGAGAGCAAAATGTTTACTGATTTTAAAAACTGCACATATTCACATTAAGATGCCATACACATATCAAATACTTTTCTACCACAATTTAGTCCACAAACCATATTTTTCTCACACCACTAATAGATTAAGAACACTGCTGTAAAAGTGGAGCCTGTATGTTATATCTGATGTATTCACTGAGCTGAGTTATTTCATGACACAAGTATTTACATGAAAGTAGGGTCATACACTGACCATGACTGCAAACATTAGCATTAGGGTATTTATACAGCAGGAGACAAACAGGGAATATCTGGGAACAATTAGTGGGAGGGGTAAGAGACAAAACTCACATGAGACACGTCAGAGCAGAGCAGGGGAGGAGCTACAAACGAAAACATACAAAAGCACATGGAGACAAAGACGTACTAAAGCAATAACATGTAATTGTCTTCTACTCTTTACTACAGTGTAGCCTATAGAAACGTATACCAGAAAATATAGGACAATTATATTTTAACTATATTAAAAAGTACACAGACTTCATAAGATGGAATCATAAGATATGCAGAAATATTTAATAATTATTTGTTAAGCAAAACATTTTTCCAATTCTACCCAAAAAAAGTCAGCTTGCTTAAATAACATTTTTATATTAACAAATAAATGTACAATTTAATGCAATTCAGCATTAAAAGAGAATTTGACACTTACCTTCAGTGAAGAGAAGACACAAACTCAGCAGCATTGTCACTATGGAAACACCACTGAGCTCCCAGCACACACTGACAACTCTACACCCAGAACTCCACTACCACTGTGGACACACACTGACTCCAGAGATCAGTCCAGAACTCTCTCTGCAGTACTTCACTGAAGTCCACAAGGATGTCACTACAGTAATGTGGGGTCTTGTGAGTCCTGAGTACACCTGAGGTCTGTTTTTTCATTGTGTAGTTTCACAGAGCACACAGGGCCCCTGGTGCCTCTGTGAACTGGACATGCATGTTGTGGTTTCAGTGTGGGGGTGTCTGTGGGGGAAGAAAGAGGAGGCTTGAGAAACCACCAGAAAGCTAAAAAAGCCTCCTTGTTGACAACTTACCGTTAAAGCAGCCATGTAACACAACCAGTCTACTGATGGACAAAATCTGCATACGCTACTTATAGTGTAGCCATGACACTTTATAAACATAAAATACATAAATACAGCAAACATCACACAGCATAAATACATAAAATCAGCAACAGAGTGTAAATATAAAGTGTAATAAAGTGTAAATATTTGTATTATTCTATTTATTTATGTATTTGAAAGATATTTGACAAGCCAGTTAAACAGAGCCTGGGTGATCAGTTATAATTAGACTGTGCCTTTGCTATGAGCCGTTACACTTAATACTAAAAATTGCTGGTTAAAAGCACAAGGACCAAAACCACAACTAACAGCTCGCTCAGATCACTTGTTTCTTTTTAAAAAACAGCTCAGCTAGCACAAAGGTTCTAAATCCAGTCATTGTGGCTCCCAGAAACATCATTATTTCCCATGTTCCTGTGCCTCTAGCATTTTTTCCTGGAGAACATGATACTACTGACTGTATGTGAATCACCCAAGCATGTAGCATTTCCTTTACAGCCTCATACACCTTCACTTGGGCCCAATCACATTTCACCCCTTGACCCTACCACTTAGCCCTGGCCCTCCATATGTGGTGTTCATGAGTAGGGGTTGGGTCTCTGATAGAGGGCTAGGGTGAGGTCTTAGGGCTAAATGGCCCTCCAAACTGAGGGATTCAGAGTCTCACTCAAAATTGAGTGTTATGAGAAATTTCTCAGAATTCCTTGTGAATCATTGAAAAATGGATGCAGAAGCAAGGGGGAAGATTTCAACCACTACCCTTTGTAACTCAGTCCCAAGGGGCAAGATGACACTTGAAAACAAGGGGTAGGAGGAAAAATGAGAGGGGATTGGGCCTTGGCAAAAATCTAAGCACTAAATCTAAGAATAAAATGGATTAAAACATATTACTTTTAATATGCATGGTTTTACCTAATCCTAGAGATATATAATAAAGTTATCTGTTACAGGACAAGGGGGTTTTCAGATCCAGTACAGACATTAAGTCATATAAGATCAAATACATTTGAAAAAAGAACTAAAATTCTTACTCTGAAATGCACAAACATTAAAAAACATTAGATCCTCTCTAAAATCCTCAATGTCAGACCTAGCTACCATACATTGTACATTCTTTAAATGGAGTCACAGCACAGTCAGAGAGTTTGGAGGTTAATGTTCATTTGTCACATTGCCATGTCTGTTTTAGAATTACATAGTTCTCATGACTTAAGTAATATGTGAATGAAACAATGACAAATATCACTATAGCATTCTGAAGTCTGATTTCTGATTCAGTCACTGCTCAAACGGTCAAACCAGAACTGTATACGTATTTTTACAATTATGGCTCCTCTAGTTACTGCCTTAGAAGCAGTGTTACTGTAATTCTTATTACTTTATCTGACACCAAACCAGAGGTGATAAATCTGATTTTGAACCCTGACAGACTCAGAGGGGCCTGGATGTTGCACCAACTGCTGTGATCAGATCATCATAGTGAATCAACATACAAGACAACACATCGGGACAAGAACAGGACCTCTAGAAAGTTGGACTAGACATTAATTGCTTATTTTTTCACTTATTAAATTCTTTTTTTTTTTAATTGTTATTATTGTGGTGACCATTGTCAGCCAAAGGAGGATGGGCCCCCCTTTTGAGTCTTGGTTCCTCTCAAAGTTTCTTCCTCTTACTTCTTCCTCTTGGGAGATTTGTCTAGCAACTGTTGCCCTTCGCTTGCTCACTGGTAGCTTGGACTTGGACATTTGTAAAGCTGTTTTGTGACAACATCTGTTGTAAAAAAGCGTTATATAAATAAACTTTGATTTGAAAGAACTCCAAACTGATTTAGAAATGAGTCACAGGTCAGTCAGAGAGTTTGGAGGTTAATGTATATTTGTCACATTGCCACGTCTGTTTTAGAATTACATATTTTCCATGACTTAAGTAATATGTGTATGAAACAATGACAAATATCACCAACACCGCTGATATTATAACTCCCTCGCCCCTGATTGGTGTGTTAGAGACTGCTATGATTGTTTTGTCAAAACAAATGAAGACCCATTCAGGTCTCACTCAAAACCTTTATTTCTATTCAGATGCCTGAGTTTGTGCACAGTAAACACAGCACCACCCAGGGCCCAGGGCATGGTAAACATTGTGCCACCAGGGCAGAGGGGACGGTAAACACAGTGCCATGTAGGCCCAGGGCACAGTAAGTCCTCACAATGACATTGTTTCTTAATGGTGAGGCCAAGGTTTCTGTCAGATAGTTTAGTGGACAACATACATTCTACATAGTGCAGCTTTAGATATGATCTGAAAACGTATTGTAAAAGTTGATAAATTCGATAAAGATTTGGCAGTTCTTTTTATCAGGTGGATTTATATAACCCACACGCAGAAGCTGAAAGCAACAGTACATTTGTGGTGTGTGTAGAGTTCACATCTCTAGTGATGGAGTGACATTCTTACAGAGTGAGGACCAGTTTTTTGGCCAACAAACATGTTACTTCTGCAAACAAATTCCACATCAAATTTGAAACTGAACCACACTACTCAAGATGAAAATGTGCAATTAAAATTCACCCTGACTTATGTTTCATGCACTGCATTGTGGGTAAAAATAATGCTCTGAAATTAAATGCTCCTTTAAATATCTGTTCAAACTTTTTGAAAGTCTCAGGTAGCCAGTTCTGTGGCTGCTGTAATTCCACATGCTGTTGTAACAGACACAGTTGTACTGCGCCTTTAAGAGGGAGCTTTATGGTTATGTAGATTGAGTAACAGACAGACAGAGAGAGAGAGAGAGAGAGAGAGAGAGAGAGAGAGAGAGAGAGAGAGAGGAGTCACCTTTCTGCTCGCCCTCTCAACACTCCTTTTTCTTTGGTAACGCTGTACGGTGCTTTTTACTGTTTCTTTTACATATAAATACAGTGATGGTAGCCGTGTGATCTGGCTTGATGTGGTCCAGGAGAGAATAAAAGTCTTTCAGATTGCCCACACCAGTGTGTGTCACTCCATGTTAACTCCACGCATCGCGGTTACCCCGTAGCACCTGTTCCTCACTCCAGGTAGGAAGTGTTACACTATTTTCATTAATAAGCCTCTGAAGTACTTTGGGTGTCGTAGTGAAATGAACTGACCAAACAGCAGTGAGGGAGGTTATGTTGAGTCTCACCCCCTGAGCTTCTACATCGTGTCTCTATGACAAAGGACGGAGCCACTTAACTAAGAATGAGACCGTCCTCACTGACAATGTGAGAATATCTGATAGATCACTGAATGATAAGAAAGAAAGAGGACGTACCACATGACGGCTTACAAAACCTACCGCATCTCTATATTTGGTGTGTGTGTGTTGTGGTTAGTTTGTCAGAGTTTCATCTGAATACACTTCCTCTCCACTATAAGTGTAGCTGTGAAGTCATTCAGTAGACTGTATTGAAGAGTGTGTACGGTGTGTATCAGCAGTCCTGCTGTAGCTGTGTGTAGTGTGTGTGTAACTCAGTAAGAATGCAGGTGTGTGTTTATCTGCTCCTTGTGCTCCACGCTGCTGATGGTGAGTGTTACCTTTTCGTTACAGGTGTTCTCATCCTCATACATTCATTTACACAAAGGTATTTATATCTGAGATCAGCAGAGAGCAGCAGCTCACCACTTACCCCAGATTCTGTCTATCGACCAAGAAATGTTTGAAGTCCAAATTTTGCCTCTTTAGTTTAGAACAAAAGCTGTTAAATGCGAACGTTGCTAGCAAACACTGGAGGTCAACAGCAGCTCAAATATAGCCTTCGTAAATGCATGCCCACAAACTTCTCTCAAGCCAGTCAAACCGCATCCAAGTGTTAATAAATGTCTCCCAGACTAGTCGGTGTGTCGTATAACTCACTGTGAACTAGACAAGTGAAGAAACACGTCACCGGGAAGCGACCTGGATGAGGTTTGAGGACATGTAGCTCGATATCTGACTTATTCACAAATCCTATTAGCTATCGTTGCTGTTGGCTTCCAGTGTTTGTTAGCAATGTTAGCAGCTTTTTTTCTAAAGGAGCAAATTATGGACTCCAAACATGTCTTGGCCACCTGGGTTAAGCAAAAATAAAGTAAATTTGATTCTTCATCGACCTGACCCGTTAAGTGGCACTGAAATCTGCGCTGTGGTTCGGTCCGGTAGAGAGTAACTAATTACTTGCTAATTGCTAATTAGTTACTTAAGACCAGCATAAGGTAGGAATTGTAGGGACATTAGTAGGACTGACAAAATTGAGAAACAAGAAGAGTACAAGAGTATTGTGACTCTTACAAGGATAATTTTGCTCTATAAATCTGTACATTTATAAAAACAACTTGTTTTTTATTATGGTGTGGTATGTGAAATGTGCTCACTTGTATATATGTGGTACAGTCCTTTACATGTGGTGTGTGATGTATGTGTTTGGTGCCTCTGTGTGTTTTCCCGAGTGTGGGTGGGTTTGGGGGAGAGACTACAGAGGATTCTGATCTCGTGAATTTTGACATGCCCATCATATCCCTTATTGAGCTAGCAGTCAAACAAGACAGTACTACTCTATATTACCATGGAAACCAGAGGAGGGGCAGAGCTCACTACCTGCGGGTTCAAGAGCTGGACTGGTAATGAATAAATCCATTTCAATCAGGAGGTCTCAGCTATCAGGACTTCCCAGCGGGTTTCATCCAGACAGCTGTCTCCCACTTTTAGACAGTGTTTGTTTGTTTGTTTGTTTGTTTTAGCCTATTTATATGGTTTACCCCCATGTTGCTCAGCGACACTGACTATAGTACTTCCTGACACTCCGTACAGTGTAGTGACTCAGATTAGGCTGGACCCCTGCTCAGCTTTCCTGAAACACAGCACATGCTTAACCATATGGTCAACCAAAGTGGCCCAAAGCTCATCTGTGATAGTTGCTCTTCCTCGTCCTCATCCTCTCTTTCCAATATTGACCTCCATTGATATCCAACCAAGACATCGAGCCTGTGGCCTCTTTATAGTGCTCAGGCTTTACAAAAAGTATAGTGCTCCATGTACAAATTAGTCATAATTGTCTTCACCTATGAGTACTGGGTTTGGTTAATTGATAAATGGATGTATCATTTGCATTTGAGGGTTTTCTATAAGAAACACACAGATTTCTGTTGAATGATGTGTCCAATATAGAGAATTGTGTTTAGCGTATTGAAAAAAAATGTGTTTTAGAAATACAGAATGAGTGTAAATCAGAGAAGGTGCTTTTGGTTTAGTATAACAGGTCAGGAGATGGGCTACATGAGTTAGTGGTTTCAATTATTGTCACATGTCCCCGTTTTTCTGTCTTGCAAAAAACTGTAATATCACAAAAACAGTACAGTTTCCCAGCAAGCACCTCTTCCTCCTAGCAAACTTGTAGCACTGTTTAACAATTTAACAATACATAACTAACTCTCTCTCTCACGCACATACACACGCGCACACACACACAAAAACATGCACAGCTGCTGCAGGATGGCCAGACCCACATCTGAAGGACTTGGAGAAAGACAATTTTACACACACAGTAAATGTACATTCAAAGTGATACTTGTAGATGCAAAAACACCCCCTGCCCTGCTCTCTCTCTCTCTCTCACACACACACACACACACACTCACTCACACTCTCTCTCTCTTCTTGTTGGGTGTTTGGGCTTCAAGTTCTCCTATGTTGTTCCTCTTATCTTATAGAGGCTTAGAAAAATTGACAAATAAAAAATGAACAAATAAGAAAAAAATAAAACCATAGAGACAGTACAGTTTCCTAGCATGCACTTCTTCCTCCTCACATATGTATTGCTAAACTTGGTGCACTTTAGCAATACATAAATAACACACACACACACACACACACACACACAGACATGCATATGCGAATGCTTCCTTTTTGGGTCCGTGTGCTTAAAATTCTGCTGTGCTGTTCCTCTTAGTGGTGTGTGAATGACATGTTTACTTCTTTCACTCACCCATGAAGACTGTCAAACAGTTTCCAAATCCTCATCAGTGACAGAGATTCAGCTCTGAACTTCATGGTTTAATCAGTCAATCATTAACTGACTCTGGCAGCATAAATTCCAGTGACTCCAGTTTAAAGACTGTTTTCTTATTTATTCCTAAGTTATTCTGATGTCACCATAGTCATGGCTACCAGTTTACAGATGTGAGAATTCCCAGCATGCACCGCTTCCTCCTCACATATGTATTGCTAATCTGGGTGCACTGGGTGCTATGGGTGAAATGTGCTCAATTGTTTATTTCTGTTTGTGTTATTTATTCCTCATTTGTCAATCAATTGAGCACATGCTGCTGCACACACACACACACACACACACACACACACACACACACTGTTTCTGTTAGTGGTATTTTTTCCTCATTTTTTCCTCATTCTGTATATGATGCAGCTCATGTTCACTACCCACTTATGTATCCAGCTGCCTGTTGATTGTATATGTGGTACAGTCCTTTACATGTGGTGTATGATGTATTTGTTTGGTGGCTTTGTGTGTTTTACTAAGTGGGGCGTGGGGGTGGGTTCCAGGAAGAGGCTACAGTGAGTTCTGATCTCATGAATTCTGACATACTCATCATATCCAAGATGATACTACTCTGTCTTACCATGGAGACCTGAGGAGGGGCAGAACTCACTACCTACAGGATATAGAGTTGGACTAGTGTTGGATAAATACATTTGGCAAGACAAGTGAGGTATCCAGGTCCAGCTCTACGGTGGGTGTGAAGACCCATTGTGCAGAAAATGCAAAAATTAAAAAAAAGCAAATTCATTAGAATGGAAACGCGTTTGCTACAGATCCAAAATGCAGTGCAACTTCAGAAATGCTGCAAACTCAGTCACAACACAACGGAACTGTTTTCTGAAGTTGCCTCGCATTTCCAAAATATAGCACACGTCATTTTGAATAAAGTGTTTTCTGAATTTGTATAGCGTTCAGGAATTTGCATCAAGTTTGTAAACTGTAGCACATGTGTTTACCTTCTGTGTTCTTGAAAAGAAACAGTAACTCAAACATAATGTGGAATACAAGTGTAACAACAAGACTGAAGGGGAATAGGTGAGATGCTGATTCAGAGATGGAACTGCACCTTAACAACCACAGCACCACAAAAGGTACCAAATACAAACAGTGCAGACTGACTCTGCTTATTGGTTTTGCCAAAGTCATATCTGGGCCCATGTCCTTAAAGGGCCCCTACCATGGAAAACTGAATGTCACTCACTTTATTGAAATAAATAATTTTTAAGTAATATGTAAATATTGTTACATTTTCAAAACACATTGTTTACTCTCCAATTCCTTACAGTCTATATATAGAATATAATCTGTAAAAATAACCTGTTTTGAAATCACTGTTTCTCTGATGTCATGAGAACCAGCTCATTTACTTATCTCTGCCTCTTTGGCCTACAGCAGTTTAACCCCTAACACCTACATTGCAGTTTTCAGACATATTTCAGCTCTTAGTGCTTTTTAAATGAAGCACAATACAGGGCAGCCAATCAGAACAGAGCTCATTTATCTTACATCTTAAAGGCACAGCAACAGAAACTGCCTGTTTAATTCCAAGGGATAAAGAGAGGTTGGAAAATGGTTGTGTAAAACTGAATTATGACTCTTTTTGGAAGATAACGCCACAAAAACATTGTAAGAGGACACCAAAGAAAATTATAAAATAAAGGAAAAATGTAGGATATACGCCCTCCAAAGACCTTTTGGTGTATTTGGTTTGATGGGAAGGTGAGTGGCTACAGTTACAGCTGAGGAAGCACCAGGGGCTCCTGTCTGGGTCCCACTGGGCAGCCATATACAGGGCAGCTGTATACAGCACAGGTTCTGAACCTGGCTGAAGGGTACAGTTTCAGCACCTTGGACAGCAGTCAGGCTGCCTTGGAGGTGAAAGATGTTTGGTCTGTGGTACTGGTCTACAACTCTGAACACGTTTTACTAAAGTCCGTCCTTATTTGGTCCTTTTAATTAAATCTACATCTCTAAGTACAAACCCGATCTCTAAGTAAAACTATATCATCTCTTGGAAACAAACAATGGATAAAAAAATTTGCAAAGCATTAGCCATTAGATTAGAACATATTAGTCCATCACTGTTACACTCTGATCAAACTGGTTTCATCAAAGGAGACACTCAGCCATTAACAGGGTAGACTACTTAACCTAATACTGTGACGGTGGCAGTTCAGAGGGAGCGAGAGGCAAGGTTGCGCCAAAGTGCTCTTTATTTTCCATTGTCAATATGTGACGATACCGCTACTAACGACAAACACTACTCTGTTCCAATAGTCCTTGTAGCGATGTACACGTTGGGAGTGAGCAGTCCGACAGGCCACTAATGTGCTGCACTCTCTCTTGACCTGTGAGTTTAAATAGAGAGAATGAACAAGGAACAGGTGAAGGTGATTAGTAGGCAGGAGACTGGGAATGAGGCAGGTGTTTAGTGTGATCCCTAGCAGGAGTGGGTGTGTCCCTCCCTCTGGCTGCCCGGCCAACCGTGACAAATATGTTACACCTCACTCCACATATTAGAAACTGCTATGCAGAGAAGGCCTTCAATAAAGAAAACTGGAAGTTTTTCTCCTCACATTGCATAAAATCTTTAAAACCACACCTAAGGCCACAGTCAGTACTAATGTAGTACCATCACAAAATGTGCATAGAGGTACTAGGCAAGGAAACCCACTCTCTATTGCTGTTCTCAGTTCTTATATTTATACATTTATTTATTAGTATTTGTACTTTTTTTGGGGGGTGGGGAGGTTGTCTTTTTACAGTTTTTATTTGTTGTTGTTGTTGTTGTTGTTGTGACACTGCAGTGCACACTAGCCTACAGCCTCAATTAGTTACTTTACAGATATTCACCATTTAGCATTTATACATTTTTTTATTACTATTTTTGTTTTTTGGGGTTTTTGTCTTTAAGTTTTTATTTTATTTTATTTGTGTTGCTACAGTGCAGTGCACACAAGCCTACAGCCTCAATTAGTTACTTTACAGATATTCAGCATTTAGCAAACAGTTGTTAAACAGCTTTTGACAGCTTTAACAACAAAAAGAACAAAGTAACAGAGAAAAGGTGAGAAAATGTTTCTATTTCCTGTGATAACTGTTGGGTTGTGATGACATTGTACTGTCTACATCCAAAGTCGTCTTTACTTTGGTGACTCCTTTAGTGGTTCTGTGTCAGTGGGTGGATTTCACAGCTTCTCTTAAGTAGTTTTTTTCTTAATAGTATGAAAACTACAACATGATCATAGACTGCTGCATTCTACCTGTACTTTATGAATAATATGAATGTTATCAGACAATGCTCATGTTTACCTGATTAAATGATCAATGTTTATTTTGATCAGCATGTAATCTAGAGCTCTTCCTGTCTGATCTGTCTAATATTTGCTAAGCTACACATTCAGTTTGGTCCTCTGATCACTAAGTGCAGGAGTGAAATGATGTGTCCAAACAGTGCTGAGGGAGATCACTGTGTAGCACTACTTCTTACTGCAGGATCACTTTACTGAGGATGGGGACTGAACACTGGGAAGCTCAGGAGGAAGTTATGACACTAGAAAGACACTGTTTCACTGTTAGATTTAGTCTGTATGTGAGAGAGAAAGAAGTGGAGGAATAATTTATTTTGCACTTGAACACACTTCCCCTCTACTGTGGATATTAGTGGGTGGAGAATTTCAGTGGAGTTCTACTGAGAGAGTTGTAGAGTTCCAGGTTATAGTTGTATGGTGGTTCCACTAGACAGACTGTAGTCTGGGCTGCAGTTTTCAGTGTTCAGTACACTGTAGTTTTGTAGAGTGTATAAGATGTGTAGCAGCATTACTGCTGTAGCTGTATGTAGTGTGTTGTGGAATGCAGGTTTGTTTTTAACTGCAGATGTGTTTTTACTTCCTTTTTGGAAATGATGTGCATATGAAGTCCTGTGAAGCATTTGAGGTTCTTCTTTATTGTACTGATTCGAAGCTTTGGACTATGTCATAGAGAAATGAACTGACCAAACAGCACTGAGGGAGGTCATTTTAGGTCACTCCCACTGGCAACCACATTTTGTCTCTATGACAACGGACTGAAACGTTCAAGTTACAATGTCGACGTTCTCACTGATGATGTGAAACTATCTGCTAGATTACTGACTGATAAAGAAGAAAGAAGACATACCAAATGACAATGTATTAAACCCTACAGGATCACTATATATGTGAGTGAGAATGTTGTCATTCTTACTTATGTGTGTCTGTGTTGGGGATAGACGTTGGTCAGAACTTCATCTGAATGCACTTCCTCTGCACTATAACTGTAGTTGTCATATTATTCAGTAGAGTGTAGTTCTGAAGCGTGTGTGTATGGTGTGTATCAGCAGTCCTGCTGTAGCTGTGTGTATTTTGTGTGTAACTCAGTAAGAATGCAGGTGTGTGTTTATCTGCTCCTTGTGCTCCATGCTGCTGATGGTGAGTGTAACCTTCTCTCTACTTCTGTAGATCATCAAATATCTACTCAGTAGCTACTTTATAAGAAACACTGAAAACATCTATAAGAGTTCAGTTAGAGACGACATCTCTGACCACCTATAAAAGGCACTTTAAAGGCACATGTGGACACTAGTGCCAATGGGTGATGTTACTGTTTCTAATAAAGTAGGTGGTGAGAATAAAATTGTGTGTGTGCGTGTGTGTGTTGTATATTACCTGAACATGTAAGGTAGAATTTAAGATTTGGTTAGTAGGCTGCTTTCAGTTGTAAACCAAACCTTGAACTCAATGTGTCATTGTGGTGCAGTTATATCTAATTACATATAACCCATGCATATCGGATTCAGTGCTCAGACTAGAGCATAATAATCAGAGTAAAGTAAGTAGTCAGTACATGGTTGTATAGTAAATGTTACTCTGAACAATCACAAATCACTGTGTGCTTGAGATAGTTAAGCCATGTTAAAGAGAAAAGAGATGAAAAGAGTAAAGAGATGAAACTCAAATGTTGGGACATGTACATGAGGGGATTGATGGTGAAGGTCTTCTACTGGTGTGTTTCTGCAGGCTGTATACTGGAACATCAGAAGATCACAGACATCACTGCATATGCAGGAGACTCAGTACTACTGCCCTGTTCCTGCACTGACCCACAAACCAGACCTGAGAGTTTCACCTGGCAGAAACACCAAAACTCCAGTTATACAGAGATCTCCAGTGAGAGTGAACAGTACAGAAACAGACTTCAGCTGGGTACTGCTCACTCTCCAGGAAATCTCTCTCTACTCATATCACACCTGACTGAGGAGGATGAGGGAGACTACAGATGTCTAACTAAAGGGAATAAATACAAAGACATCAAACTTTATGTTTCAGGTAAAATATTATTCAGAAACACGGACAAATTAAAATCTCCTAAGTAGATTTCGCCTGATGGATCTCCATCATGAACTTCGCTTTTCAAACATAAATATAAATGTAATATAAATACATTCACCACAGACTTTATTAGACACACATACATCACATTTTACTAAAATTCAAAAACAGGACATTTAAAAATAGAGAAACACCATTACATATTTATGTATCTAACATGTGGACCACATTATCCTCAGATATTAGTCACCAGACACCCTCTGTCACCAGTCTAGAAGAGTTAAACACAACTAACATACATTTCACCTGCCCTCACTGAACACTTTCAGTACCTCTAATAAGTGAATGTGTAGGTATAATTACAGACTGTGTCCACCTGGTGTCTTACACAGTTTGTGTGTCACCCTGCACGCAGGATATCACTGGTCAGTTTCTGACCACAGATGTCCCAGTATATGTGGATACTGAACCATTCTCCACACGTCAATCCCACTACAGTGCTGGAGGCTTGGTAGTGGGTGTTGTACTGGTATGAGTGGTTCAGGTACAGCAGTGTTACTGGATTCAGTGCTACTGGTAGGTTGAGAGTGTTCTGACAGTGAAAGATATCCAGCCAGCAGTGGTTCAGTGGTCAGACAATGACCATGACTGGAGTTGGAGGATGGTTAACACTAACTGTGTGTTACACCAGATGGGCTACAACCACTGACTCTACACGATGTTTCAAATCCATTTATATTTTAATGCATGTGACAGAGAGCATAAACTTGCATCAATTCTGTAACAAAAGGATGTTAAACATTTCACAAATGGATTTGTTTTGTCTTCATATGATGGTTCACAGAAGAATGTCACTGGTTGTACAGGTTACTTCATAACAGTAGTGTAACATGTCAGTGTTTCTGCTCTCTCTAGTCTGTAAGGATGTTGTGAATCCTCCCACAGTGCTGAGTGGATACGTGGGAGGGTCTGTCCTGCTGCCCTGTTACTGCACTGAACTGCTGGCCGAGCCAAAAACCGTCAGATGGAGTTTTATAGAAGAATCTAATTTCATCTACCCAACTGACCAGACAAACCGTTACACTGATAGAATTAAGCTGGTTACTGCTCCAGGAAATTTCTCTCTATTCATATCTGGTCTGACTAAAGAGGACTGGGGACAGTACAGGTGTAGCATCAGCAGTCATCATCTTATAGACGTCAAACTCCAAGTAACAGGTAAACCAACCTCTTGTATATTTAATGTATGAAATGTTGTTGACTGCATATAGTGACTGATCTGTACCAATAACTACTGTACTACATAAAACAAAAAATCTATCCAGCGGCAGGATCTGCAGTTCTACTTCTGTCTGTTTCTAGTTACATCTTCTGTTTGTATTTGTATTTCATGCATGTAGTTAATGACTCTTGTCCGCTATCCTGTTATATATACATAGTGTATATAGATAGAGGGAGGGAGGGAGCGAGAGATGGAGAGAGAGAAGGAAGGAGGGACGGAGAGAGGGAGAGATAGAAAGAAAATTTTAAAAAGACAAAGAATGGGGGTAAAAACAACGTTTGACTTTATGAAACAAAATAGCGTTGCGCTTCCTTTTCACAATACAACAAGGCGGTGAACGTCAACGCATCTCCTTGAGTTGTAATAAATATGCGTGTGTGTGTGTGTGTGTGTGTGTGTGAGAGAGAGAGAGAGAGAGAGAGAGAGAGAGAGAAAAAAAAGAGCAGAGAGAAGAGTCTCCTCTCACAGCTGGTGCTGACACTGAGTTCATTAACACACACTAACACTAACACATCAGGACCAGTCTGAAGTACAAACAATCAGACCAAACCAAATTATTACACTTCACAAACTAAACTACATCACCCACTGGAACACAAACACAAGCACAAAGCAGAGAACACAGCCTGGCCGTCCAGACCAGCCGATATAAATGTTATGGCTGCCCAGAGAACAGAGACTCTGTCAGCAAAAAAAATCTGAGACGGTCCACCCCAACTTTAAGTGTCTGTCTAACACTGACAAACTGCCCATCCTACTGGGCAAAAAGAAGGAAAGCAGCACTTTAGCTGGGTGATACATATCTGCCTGCCATAAGATGAGGGACAGTGATTAACCCACCCAAACATACACACACACACACACACAGAGACTATATTACCCAGTTTATAAAAGTTACCTAGCTATTTATCATTATTAACTATTTATTATTATTAACTATTTGTTATTATTAAGTATTTATTATTTTCCATCCTTATTATTTATTTATTTTCCTTTCTTTTCACTTTTACTTCTTCTAATTATTATTATTTCAGACCAATTACAGTTTCTCTTCAAGTTCTTTTATAACAGAATTCTTAATTTCCATAATTGCAAAGGTTGTAATGTTGTGTAATGTTCATGTTGTAATACCGCTTTGGCAATACTATAGTTGTATATGGTCATGCCAATAAAGCTTACTGAACTGAAATGAACTGAGAGAGAGAGAGAGAGCGAGAGAGAGAGAGAGAGAGAGAGACCCGACCCAGGAGCCCCTAATTCATTCACTCTCAGAAAACGACTAAAGGACACACTGCACCTACAGAGCCCTGCAGCTTCAGACGTAGCCAACGTATCACCACCACTGACACACAGAGAACTGAACACGTCTGTTTGGCCAAACTGTACATACATCAGTTCTGTAGTACAAAATCTAAACTTGTTAAATACATAACAGTCCTGAACCCTCATTACTTATAACTGATCACACTTTTCTATTCTTGCAGAGGCTCCATATAAACCTGTAAATCCTCCTCCAGTGGACACTGACACAACAAGTCCAACAGCTTCAACTAAACCTACTACTACAATGACGTCTCCAAATGGTTAAATGGTTTCTTTAAATCTGTGATGTTTCTGAGAATAAAAGTTATTTAATGTGTCATTTAATGTAAACTCTCAATGAAGTATAATGCCTGACTCTGTAACTTCAAACTGAGCCTGTAGAGACGTATTACAGACCCATTCATGTTCTTTTCTATTTGCTTGTGTGTCAATAAGAATATGCTTTGAATGCTTGTTAAACATTCATACAATATAATATTTAAAATGACAATTAATACATTTAAATGTAATATAAATGCTTCCCACATTCCCACATGCAGGTGCTCACACTTCTCCACTGTACACACGTCATGTCATATTAGCTGGTGTGGGGGTTTTACTGCTGTTGATGGGATTAGGAGGAGTCATCTGCTGGAGATACAGAGGTACACATACACACACACACACACACACACATGAATACATACATATCCACATCCATCTCACACTGAGTTAATTTTGTAGTTCAGAGACGTGAACAGACGGTGAGCAGAGAGGGACAAACAGGACAGAGGAGAGATCAGCAGACACAGGTGAGTGTCACACATCCATGTTATAATATCAGTGAACTCTGATTCAGTGCACAGATCTGTTCTACAGTGTCAAAGCTTGGATCAGTGAATGTGACTGTTTCTGCATGATTGTTCTGACATTCTGTACATGACTACAACGTTAAGATCGAAATAATGTAATTGCCAGCCAATCCCTTCATGTAACACCGACATGAGGCAAGAAACATTTGGGCCATATACAAAATAGTTTACTACATACTTATGCTGCGTACTGGACTCATTATATACCGTATAATGTTTACTGTTCCCTGTAGTAATATGATGCATAATATCCAGTGTGTACTAAAACGCAAACCATACTAAGGGGTCACTTGAACGTATGAAGTTCTACCCACTTGTGATTTACGGCCACCGTTGCATGATGAGATGCTGTACACCATGGAGACATGCCTGGTCACGTACTGGATTATTTGGCCATAGCAGTATGTCATCTGGGCATCTTTTGTGTACTGGAAAAATTCATTTTGGTCAGACTAGTTTTCAAGCTCTCTTCAGTAAGCACTCATTAACTAAAGAAAAATTGATCAACACACATTTATCATTTGTATTAAAAAGGGCAGATGATGTATGTATATGGTTACTCTGCTCAGCTACTTTAATAGGATCACCTTTACACTACATCCAGTTATCTTCTAGCTGCGTTATATACCTGTGTACAGTTCCACAGGCTTGTGTATAAACTTCAGACACACTGCTTTTCTTGTTACACACTCATACATGCTCTAAAGACACTACCACTGCAGAGACACTTCTTTGTTTAGAGTGGTCCACCATTCAGGTAGGATCCATTCAGCAGTGCTCCAGTGGTCACCCAGTAAACAGTGGTGCACACCTGCAAGATATGTGCACATATTAAATTACAGACTGCAGGTGATTTCTGTGTCTTTATAAAAGTGGCCGGTGAGTGTTTAAATGTTTGTGAATGTATAAACAGATTACACACGTGCTGCCATGAATTAGATTTACATGCGCAGTTATGGATTAAATGTATATTACAATTAACACCCATTAACACCTCTGCAATACAATACATTTATTATATTAACACTTGTATTAATCCACTCAACAGGGTGTGCATTAGTCTGTATGTGTGTTAATATTTTGTAATTGTGATATTTTCTGCAGGATGATGTAATGTATTCTACTGTAGCCCAAATTAACACCACCAGACCAGCACCCAGAGCAATGGATAATGGAGATAATACAGAATATGCCAGGATCAAACTAAATTAACAAACCTGAACACACACACACACACACACACACACACACACACACACACACACACAGGGACTTTTATTGTATGGTATCTAGCCAATTAACTGTTATGTTCTTCTGTCTTGGTTTCAGTGCTGACTTTGTATAATTTGCTGTATTTTACTAATTAACTGCTAATTAGTTACTTCAGGTGTGGTTTCTGACTGGCATAAGTTAGGAATTGTAGGTGGAGGACTAACAGTAACAGGGGCAGGACTAAGACTGATAACATTACAGTGTAGCCACTCCAAGAACCAGAGTACGTGGGTTTTATTCCTTTTGGGTTCATCTTCTGCTTGGGAAAGGAGGCTAACCGCTAAATCTACAACTAAAATTGTGACTCCTACAAGCAAGTACCGTTTTTGTTCTGTACATTTGCAAAAACTATTTGTTTTATTGTTACATTATGGATTTTTGTCAGCAGATTGTCTTTTCTGCATTTTCTGTATCTCGAAGCATTTTTGTATATTTAATCTTTAAATAGTAGCACATTTTTCTGTTATTAAGCAAGTCATTTTAGAGTCAAATGCTAACCGTTTTCTGTATGCGTCACTTGCACTGTGAGAGTCTATTGTTGTTTCAGAAATAAAGAGCCAAAGCAGGAAAGAGTTGTGGTTTCTGTTTACACCTACTGTTCATCAAGTACATCGTGTGTGTGTGGTGCAGTTTGACAGCAGAATGTGTGTAGAGTGCAGTTCACTGACAGCAGTTGGATGCCACTGTCTGTTTCTTTGTCTTTAGGACCTTAAACTGGAAACCATTCTAACTGAGCTGTGGTATGGTTCACATGTACACATTATTGGTGTACAAATTCACCAATGCATTGGACAGACAAGCTTGATCAGGAGGGTTGAACACCAAAGTAGAGCAGATGGTTCTGCAGAATTGTACACAATGTGAAACCAGATCAGTGACATAGAAACAGTCTCACTCAGACTCAAGAAAAAACACCAAATGTGAAAATCATCTTTTATCCCAAACAGGTGACTCTGGTCCAGTGCTTGGTGTGAAAGGGTTCATACGTAGAACATAGCAGGTGGTTGCTTAGGGCAGTAGAGCTGTGTTGAAAAGGTTCTGCAAAGTTAATTTATTTTGCTGTTGTAGCTGAGGCAGTTGGCTTGCTACGGCATTATATGACATACAGCGGGTGAAATAAGTATTGAACACGTCACCAATTTTCTAAGTAAATATATTTCTAAAGGTGCTATTGACATGAAATTCTCACCAGATGTTGGTAACAACCCATCCAATCCACACATGCAAAGAAATCAAACCATAGATGTCCATAAATTGTGTAATAATGAGAAATGACACAGGGAAAAAGTATGGAACATGCTTATTGAAATTTATTTAATACTTCGTACAAAAGCCTTTGTTGGTGATGACAGCTTCAAGACACCTGTATTGAGAAACTAGTCGCATGCATTGCTCAGGTGTCAATTTGGCCCATTCTTCCACACAAACACTCTTCAAATCCAAACTCCTTCTATGAACTCTGAGCTTTAGTTCCTTCTATAGATTTTCAATTAGATTGGCTGGGCCATTCTACCAGCTTTATTTTCTTTCTCTGAAACCAATTGAGAGTTTCCTTGGCTGTGTCTTTGGGATCATTGTCTTGCTGAAATGTCCACCCTCCTTTCATCTAAATGGCTGCAGATTTTTTTATCAAGAATGTCTCGGTACATTTGTTCATTCATTCTTCCTTCAATTATATGAAGCGTGCCAGTGCCATATGCTGAAAAACAGCCCCACACCATGATGTTCCCACCTCCAAACCTCACTGTTGGTATGGTGCCTTTTGGCCTCCAAACATCGTGTGTATTACGGCATCCAAAGAGTTCAATTTTGGTCTCATCTGACCAGACTATATTCTCGCAGTATTTCACAGGCTTGTCTAAATGTTATTGAGCAAACTTTAAATGTGCTTCAACATGCTTTTTCTTCAGCAATGGAGACTTGGGTGGTGAGCGTGCATACAGGCCATGGGGATTGAGTGCATTACTTTTTTTCTTTGAAACAATTGTACCTGCTGATTCCAGGTCTTTCTGTAGCTCTCCACAGGTGGACCTTGGCTCTTGGACAACTCTTCTAATAATTATTTTCACTCCTCTGTCTAAAATCTTGCGGGGAGCACCTGGTCGTGGCCGGTTTATGGTGAAATGATGTTCTTTACACTTCCGGATTATGGCCCCAACAGTGTTCACTGGAAACTTCAGTAGTTTAGAAATTCTTCTGTAACCAATGCCATCAGTATGTTTTGTAACAAGAAGGTTGCAAAGGTCTTGAGAGAGCTCCCTGCTTTTACCCATCAGGAGATGTTTCTTGTGTGGCACCTTGCTAATGAGACACCTTTTTATAGGCCATCAGTTGAACTATCTAATTTAATTTGCACTAATTGGCAGGATTGCTTTCTAATTACTGATAGATTTCAGCTGGTGTCATGACTTTCCATGGCTTTTTGCACCTCTCTTTCTTCATGTGTTCCATACTTTTTCCCTGTGTCACTTCTCATTATTACACATAATTTATGGACATCTATGGTTTGATTTCGTTGCATGTGTGGATTGGATGGGTTGTTACCGACATCTGGTGAGAATTTCATGTCAATAGCGCTTTTAGAAATATATTTACTTAGAAAATTGGTGACGTGTTCAATACTTATTTCACCCGCTGTATGAGAGTGCCACTGTTGTTGTCCCATGTTTTATGTTAATAAACGTCTTTCACAGACGAGGGGGTCTGCACGTCCTGGTCCACACCCATCAACACTCGGGCCACCAACGTGGCTCGATATCTTTGTCGGATATAAATGGAGGCCAATACTGGAAGGAGAGGATGAGGAAGAGCATCCATCACTGATGAGATCTGGGCTACTTTGGTTGACCAAATAGTTAAGCATGGGTTGTGTTTCAGAAGAGCTGAGCAGGGGTCCAGCCTAATCTAAGTCACTACACTATAGTCAGTGTCCCTGAGCAGCACATGAGTGATGTCACAATGTGTGCAGCCATTAGCCAGAATGATGTCATTCATCATGATGTCACTCTTGGTCCCTACAACTGCCCACGTCATCACCTTCCTCCATACACTACACAACACACTCATTCCCCATCACCAGGGGACTGGACCAGAGCAGTCCAGGTTTGTTGTTGTCTACAATAACAAGTTTCTGCCAGGCTGCTCTGGTACACGCTGAACACCCATGATGTGTTGTGCTTCACCTTCCACCACTTCCTAAATCCTGTTGAGGAGTTCTTTTCAGCATGGAGGTGGAAGGTCCATGATCAACAGCCCACCTACACATACACCTTCTCCAGGTGATGGAGGAAGCTTGTGGTGACATTGATGATGGAGCATGTCAGGGGTGGATACGTCACTCCAGGTGGTACTTCCCTCACTGCCTGACCAGACATCTGTGATGTTGATAAGATCTTGTAGCCAAACCCTTGCAGGAGACAAGATGCACCCTAATTTCTGTTTCATTATTACAAGCCTATTTTGTTATCTTCTATATATAACAGTATATACAGCATGTGTGTTGCAGTAATGTTCATGCAAAAAATTTTACTTTCCCCTTGTAATTGTGTTTTACTTTATGGTGTGTATGTACTGAATATACATACATAGTCTGTATATTTGTGAAAATACATGTACGTGTGAGTACTATGACAGACCTTTACAGCAGAATGCTGTGCTCTGCAAATTGGAAACTTAAAAAACACAAGCTAGTAGTGTTTTCCATTTATCATATCAGTGTGTAGTTGCCATGCAGAAAAAGCCATACATTTTAGATTTGTATAGATGCTTGATGCAAAAATATCATTTTGGAAATAGTTTTGGATGAAGTGTTTGCTTTTCATAAAGCATGTGACATTTTGTATGTCAACACTCATGAGATCAGAATCCTCTGTAGTCTCTCCCCCAAACCCACACCCACTCCCCACTTTGGAAAACACACAGAAGCACCAAACACATACATCATACACCACATGTAAAATACTGTACCACATATACAAATCAACCACAATGAGGTGTGACCTCTGTCATAGGCAGCTGGATACAGAAGTGGGTAGTAGACAAGAACTGCATCATACACAGAATGAACAAGTGAGGAATAAATAACACAAACAGAAATAAACAAGTGAGCACATTTTATATATATATATATATATATATATATATATATATATATATATATATATATATATATATATATATATATATAAAAGTTTTATAAAAGTACAAACTTATAGACCGAAATTTTCCTAGTTAGAGTCACAATACTCTGTTTCTTAATTTTGTCAGTCTTAGTAATGTTCCTACAATTCCTACCTTATGCTGGTCTGAAGTAACTAATTAGCAATTAGGAAGTAATTAGCACCGGTTACTCTCTACCGGACCGAACCACAGCGCAGATTTCAGTGCCACTTAACAAATAAAGTCAACAAATTTACTTTATTCTCCCTTAACCTGGGTGGACAAGACATATTTGAAGTCCATATTTTGCTCCTTTAGTTTAGAACAAAAGCTGCTAACATTGCTAACAAACACTGGAAGCCAACAGCAACGATAGCTAATAGGATTTGTAAATAAGTCAGATATCGAGCTACATGTCCTCAAACCTCATCCAGGTCGCTTCCCGGTGATGTGTTTCTTAACTTGTCTAGTTCACAGTGAGTTATAGGACACACTAGTCTGGGAGACATTTATTAACACTTGGATGCAGTTTGACCGGCTTGAGAGAAGTTTGTGAGCATGTATTTACGAAGGCTATATTTGAGTTGCTGTAGACCTCCAGTGTTTGTTAGCAACGTTCGCATTTAACTGCTTTTATTCTAAACTAAAGAGGCAAAATTTCTTGGTCGATAGACCGAATCTGGGGTAAGTGATGAGCTATTGCTCTCTGCTACTCCCAGATATAAATACCTTTGTGTAAATGAATTTATGAGGATGACAACACCTGTAGAGAGAAGGTAACACTCACCATCAGCAGTGTGGAGCACAAGGAGCAGATAAACACACACCTGCATTCTTACTGAGTTACACACACTGCACACAGCTACAGCAGGACTGCTGATACACACCGTACACACTCTTCAATACGTTCTACTGAATGACTTCACAGCTACACTTATAGTGGAGAGGAAGTGTATTCAGATGAAACTCTGATGTACTTCTGTCCGCAAGATACACACAGCAATAAATTTGGAATGTTAATTTGAATAAGTTTTGCTTTGACATTTTAATTACACATGAACTCATAAGAACTGTTGATGCTCCTAAATTTTGACTCCGTTCTCTTAATTATGGGTAGGGGTGAGTAAATACAATAACTAATAATGTTACAAAGGCATAATTATCTATAACACTATTGTAAATGTCACTGTACTGTTACCACCAATAGTGATTATTCAAAGTAACACTGACTCTGTCCCCATGTGTTAATTACTTTCTCTGATTGTTTGATTACTATGATTACTTATTATTATGTTCTAGTCTTAGTGCTAATGTGGATGTCTGTGTGATGTCATGGAAACAGGCTTCTTCCCACTGACCACATGGTACAGCCCGCTGCGTGCAATGGAAGTTCACTATTGATTGTTTTTTGTGACTTGTGTCTTATTTGTGACCACGACCCCTTGTTATTTCACACCTGCACCTTATTCTGTGTTTCATTTATGTTTGTATTGAAACTCCTGTATGTGTGTAGTTATTTGTCGGTCATTATTTGCGTTATTTGTGGTCAGGTTAGATGTTTCTCATGTTCGCACGGCTTATTGTGTGTGAGTGCCATTTTGCATATCGTTCATGTCTCATAAATGTCTGTGGGAGGTCTGTGTGTCCTGCTCCTTGCCCTGTGGCACTCGGGCTGTCACAGAATGACCGACCACCACAGTACACTGACGCTCTCACCAACAAACGGACTGCTCACAGGACTTCACTCAAGGTTTAGCTATTCGGACAGCACAGAACAGGTGTGCCCCAAGGTGAAGTGTGCTGCTCCAATGCTAGGGGATATTCCTCTAGCCATGGCTACTCCAGAGGGCTCCCTATCACTGACATCCCAAGCTGCTGCCTGGATCCCTGGATGTTGGGGAGAACACTGTGACTGGAGCTCTCAGAAATATAATACTGACATAGTGTTTAAAACAAAACTGCTGAAGGGTATTATACCTATAAGTGGAAAGAGAGAGATCTGATTAAAATCTCAATAAAGCTCAAAACTGCTTGTGTACAAAATTGAAAACTGTAGATAGTTAATTTCTCTGTAATATCTTCACACAATATCAAAACATATCAGATTTTTTTCTTCTTACCTTTATCTGGGGTCTCTGTGCTGTGAGTAAGTCTTTGAAATGATGCCATGGTTGAAGGTACTGGTCTAGTCTGGATTTTGCTCACTGGAGAATAGTGACCAAAACAGAGAACAGGTCCTCCCACACGAGCATGTGGATTCATATGTCCAGCTGTGGATGTGCAGTCAGTGGAACACCCAGGTACCAAAGTAGATCATTATAGACACACAGTTCAAATAAACTGTTATGTCATCATAATAATCATGTGATTAAGAAGTACAACTCCATGATGATCTTTAGAATGTCCTACGTGGAGATGGCAAAGACATTTGAAATGAGAGATGCGGGAGGTTTTGTAAGTTGTCGTGTGGTATGTCCTCTTTCTTCCTTATCAGCCAGTGATTTATCAGATATTCTCACATTGTCAGTGAGGACGGTCTCATTCTTAGTTAAGCGGCTCTGTCCTTTGTCATAGTGAGTGAAATGTATGCTTAATGTATGCTTAAAAAAGCAACATACAGGTGAGTTTTTTTTTATGTCTGGTCTGATGTATTTTACCTGTAACAGTGAGTTTCATGACTGTGTATTCACCCCCATTAATATTACACCTGTAGTCTCCCTCATCCTCCTCATTCAGGTGTGATATGAGTACACAGATCTCCTGGAGAGTCAACAATACCCAGCTGAAGCACAGTGAGATGAAGCACAGTGAAGAAAAGACACAAACTCAGCAGCATTGTCACTATGGAAACACCACTGACCTCCCAGCACACACTGACAACTCTACACCCAGAACTCCACTACCACTGTGGACACACACTGACTCCAGCAGTCTCTCAGCAGTACTTCAGTCCACCTGACCCTAATGTCCACCCAGCAGAGAGGAACTGAGAACAAATGAACTTGGCCAGAGCTCTTATTTCTTCTTTTCATTTTATGATTAGCAGTTCTTTTTAAACTTCCCCAAACACACATGGTGCTACGTCATCCTCTGACTGCTGAGAACTCTTGCTGTCATTTCCTGTTCTCTTCCACGATGTTTTGTGGTACAAACACCCACACTGACCATGTGACTGCATCATGAAAACATCTGAAAGACACACAAATAATACTAGATACAAAGTGGCTAAAGAGATATCACACGTCTGCCGCCATTAATCACCTCACATTCACATGTAAACATACATACTCCACAGCAACGGGCTTTTCCATGGCTCATAAACCTTTACACTCTACATCTGTCCTGTGCTTTTATTTTGTTATTTTGTTTTACTGGTTAATATACAACCTGAATTATTCTTTGTGCACCCAGTCACACATGTCCACACACGTCTACACACACACACACACACACACACACACACACACACACACACACACACACACACACACACACACAGGTCTGCAGTGCATGTGTATATTTGCCTTGAGTACCCCCACACACACTCATCTGTTGTACGCATGTGTATGTCGTGTGCTGTCCTCTATCCTCTTTAGTGCTGATCTGTGACTGTCTTACTGTACGTGTGATGTCCCTGCAGCAGGAGACATCACTGACTACATGAAGAACTATCTGACTGCTCCTCAACGAAGCCTGTCATACCTACACACACTGTTTTTAGGACTGTGGCGTGAGTGAGTGAGTGAACACATGAGAACTGAAACCGAGACAAACACTTCAGCTCACACACACTTCCCTCTTCCTACTTTCACTTGTTCAAATTTGTCCTCCCTCCCTCCTTTGGTCTGTGGTATTCTGACTTGTTCAAGCATGCAGTTTGTCACCAGGCTGAATATTCAAGTTCACAGGAGCAAATAAGCACTATGAATTCATGCAAAATCTACACAGTGAGTTTTACATTTATGTGACACTTTTATCTAAAGCAACTTATACTTATGACTGAGTACAACTTGAGCAAATGAGGGCTAAGGGTCTTGCTGAAGTGCCCAACAATGGCAACTTGGCAGTGGTGGAGACTGAACGCAGGACCTTCTGACACACACACACAGAGGGAAGAGTCAGAGCTAGAGCGGTATGTAACACAAATATGAAAACAGTGTCAGCAGAACAGAGTCTGAGGCCACATGTGTCAGGCCTCTGCTACTAGGCCAGGGTTGAGAGGTCATCACTGACACCCCCAATGGAACGAAATAAATAAATATATTTAATAAGGCCATGTGTTACTTATAAAGTAGCTGCTGAGTAGATATTTGATCATCTACAGAACTAGAGAGAAAGTCACACTCAGCATCAGCAGCATGGAGCACAAGAAGCAGATAAACACACACCTGCATTCTTACTGAGTTCCAAACACACTACACACAGCTACAGCAGGACTTCTGATACACACCGTACACACACTCTTCAATACAGTCTACTGAATGATCTGACAACTAGACTTACAGTGGAGAGAAAGTATATTCAAATGAAGTTCTGACAAACTAACCTCAACACAACACACACACCAAATATAGAGATGCGGGAGGTTTTGTAAGTTGTCGTGTGGTATGTCCTCTATCTTCCTTATCAGTCAGTGATCTATCAGATATTCTCACATTGTCAGTGAGGACGGTCTCATTCTTAGTTAAGTGGCTCCGTCCTTTGTCATAGAGACACGATGTAGAAGCTCAGGGGGTGAGACCCAACATAACCTCCCTCACTGCTGTTTGGTCAGTTCATTTCACTATGACACCCAAAGTACTTCAAATGATTATTAAAGAAAATAGCAGGTGGAATTACAGCAGCCACAGAACTGGCTACCTGAGACATTAAAAAAAGTGTGAACAGTTGTTTAAAGGAGCATTTAATTTCAGAGCACTATTTTTACCCACAATACAGTGCATGAAACATAAGTCAGGGTGAATTTTAATTGCACATTTTCAGCTTGAGTAGTGTGTTTCCATTTCAAATTTGATGGGTAATTAGTTTGCAGGAGAGATGTGTTTGCTGGTCAAAAGATGGTCTTCACTCTATAAGAATGTCACTCCACCACTAGAGATGTGAACTCTACTCACACCACAAATGTACTGTTGCGTTCAACTTCTGCATATCAAAAGACTTTTCTTGGTCCATGTAATAATGCTGAGGTTAAAGGTGTGAATTATGTAAATAAAAAAAAATACATTCTTGTAGAAGGAAAATTTGACATTTTTCTTTTTATAAATCAGTCTTAATAAGAAATGTGTCATTTATATAGTCCTAGTGTTGCCATATGATTTATGTAAAATTTGTAGCATGGGTCCACCTAGTGGTCAAACGTTAAATTGCAGTTTTTACTGGATTGTAACTTAATTGTTGGTTTGAATTTTATCTACTTGTAAACTCATAAGAAGTCTGTTGATTCTCCTACATTCTGACTCTATTCTCTTAATTATGAGTAGGAGTGAGTAAATGCAGTGACTAATCCCCCTACAAAGGCATAATGATCCATTACACTAATAAAAATTGCACTGTACTGTTACCACCAAGATTTATTTGGTTAAAGTAACATTTACTCTGTCACCACGTAATGATTACTTACTCTGATTATTTGATTATTTGTCTTAGTGCATAGATATCTGTGTGATATATATATATATATATATATATATATAAACTATAAAACTATAAAATCCACCTGATAAAAATAACTGGCAGACTTATCGAATTTATCAAATTTATCAAATTTTACAATACGTTTTCAGATCATATCTAATGCTACAGCATGGATTATAAATAACCCACACACTTTTATATACTCACAACCCACTTTACTAGAAACAGAAAGACGACCTGGGGCACAGGGTCTGTGAGTTTGTAGACAAAAACAAATGCATCTATTTAATGTTTTATATATGGATCCAAAGGGAATTATAAAATAAAATTAATGTCATAACTCATAATTGGTAAACAGTACAACACCTGATCATGTCTTACATGTTACCTGACTCTTAAATATGTACATGTATCAACTGGACTAGTGAAATTTTATTAGCACTTGAAACAAACTGATGTTATATAGACTGTCGTCTAAACATCTACAGCAAAAGACTGGACTGTCCAATTAAAGTGAAAGCTAAAATGACCTAAAATGTCTGTAGACTATTGACTAAATGTCTATAATCAAGGACTAAATTCAAACAGTGTCATCTTGAGGACTCACTGTGCCCTGGGCCTACATGGCACTGTGTTTATTGTGCCCTACGCCCTGGTGGAGCGATGTTTACCATGCTCTGCCCCTGGGTGATGTGGTGTTTAACATGCTCCAGGCTCTAGGTGGTGCTGTGTTTATTGTGCCTGGGCTCTGCTGCATCCCTCCCACAGGATGGTGTGGCCATGCACTGTTCAGTGAACTGTGCTGGTGTGGCCGTGTTTCCCTGCTCCACCTCCCGAGTCTGTGTCCATGACCACTGGGAGGCGTGTCTTTTGTGGGGGGGACTGTAACGGTGCCCTCCGTCTGGCTACGGTGGCAGCTACCACGTGGCTTTTGTTTATATTGTGTCTTTTGTTTAAAGGATCTTTGTGTTTTGCTGTTGTGCCATGCCACGCACAGGTCGCGTGTGCTCCGTCTCAGTCACTGTGCCACCTGTGTCGTTATGTCTTTCTTTCTTTCCTTTTAAACCCCCTTTTTTAAGTGCTGCAACAGTTATTGTTACGTTGAGTTTCTTTCATTGTCTTCTGTGCCCATTCTTAGTTTCTCTTTGTTTGCTTTGTCTGACTCTTCAGACAGAAACTGGCACTTCCTCCCTTTTTTGTACATTCTTCACCTGTGAAAGAACGCATGCATCTGTATTCATGGTTGTGGTGCAGCTCTGGAAATCAGTCACAGCTCGGGCAGAAGATATTTCAACGTTTTATTTAAGTCCACTGTGCCCAGTGTTGACACAGCACAAACCTGTTCTCACTTTCCTGAACCCTTTATCCATCTGTCTGAGTTTTATAATTGCTAAACTTTAGTGTGTCTCTTGCTCTGAGAGGACAGAACACAAGAGCTGAATAACAGGAACCATGTGCGTGATTACAGCTGTCAAATGTGATGGAAAGAATGAGTTGGCTGTTGTCCAGGAAAGGAGCACTTGAGGAACAGCAGGGGGGTCAGGGAAACCACAAGGGTGTAGAGGAACTAAAGAAAGTGTATATGGCCATGGGCTCACTCAGAGGGCTCACTCTCCTTACAGTTACTCTGTAAGAGAGACTGAGTGCCTTATGCACAAAGGCATTATTAAGTAAAGCAAAGCACTTCTGAGATAGTTCTGAAGTCCTAGACAGCCTGCCTGCTGCCCATGGTGCTGAAATTACAGAGTTAGTTTCAGCACCATAGACAAACACAAACGGAGCCATTTAGTAAATCTTAGTTCTTTTTTTGTTGAGGTTGCTGTTCAGTTTCCAGTTTTGTATGAAGGATTTACTAAAGATTGTGTGCTAAACATATATTCAGTGCTAACGTTTCTCTCAAGGTGTCTCTCTCAACATCTCAAAATGTTTAAGTCAATGTTACACAATTAACACAACTCAGAGTTCTTATTCTATATGTTACATTCTACATAAAATTCACCAGGTACACCATAACTCCACCAGGCAGAATTTAACTCCACCAGGTAGACATCAGCTCCATCAGGCACTCGTCAGCTCCACTGGGAGGTCTGTAATATGTAAATTAGAGTCACATCTAACATTAGCATTCCTGCTCGAATTCTTAATCAATCATTTCATACACATCTCACTGAATCCTGTGGAACTGGAAAATGTACAAAACAGACATGGCAAGGAGACAAATGTAATGACACAAGCTTCCAGTTTCTTTGCTCTTCATGTATGCTGGCTGACCGTGAAGGACTTTCCACAAAAGTTGGTACCAACTCTCAGACCTCTTATTCTATCAGAGTTTACAAAACAGTTTATTCAGCT
Organism: Electrophorus electricus; assembly: GCF_041902795.1. Lineage (NCBI taxonomy): Eukaryota > Metazoa > Chordata > Actinopteri > Gymnotiformes > Gymnotidae > Electrophorus > Electrophorus electricus. The sequence goes on from NC_137498.1 coordinate 16,289,216, forward strand.
CATGTCCTGAACTTGTGCCAAACCAAATCTACTAAGTCAATAAAAAATCTCACAAGCTTAAGTCTGCTTGCCTGATCTTGTTAAGATAGCAGAAAAAGTACAAATACTCTTCAGCTAACTTTAGGATCAAATGAACACTGGACACAACATTTGAACATTTGGCTCTTTGTATGTAGGTTAGCAAAGAACATGATCATAAGAAATCTCAGTAATACTGGCATGCCAGGCACTGCAGAGACAAGCTTCATAACCTTACCAATAGAATCATGTGCTAAATAAAACATATAAGGGGTTTAATTCCATGTGAGCTGGAACTGAACTGAAAATCAAACTTCACTGCGTGCACAATGCTGTTCTCCTTTTAGAATAAAATGAACAATATACTTCAACAGCTCCAGATCTAGATTGCTTTCTTTGAGGGGCAGTAAAACATAATGGGTTGGCATGTCATGCTCACAGACCGGAGCGCCGCCCGTTTCCATGGCTACCTAACCACTTCCGTGTTTTCACACTATTGTCTCTCTCTCTCTCTCTCTCTCTCTCTCTCTCTCTCTCTCTCTCTCTCTCTCTCTGTGTGTGTTTTATTCTGTTCTCTCGTCTACGTTGCTTTCTCTATTCATATTCGCCAGTCTTAGTTCTTTTTTCGCATCAGGTGTTGTCCCGTTGCTTCGTTTATGTTTATGTTTCTTTTTTCGTTTTCATATACGATAGTGTTGTGTGGTTTTCCTTTTGGTTTTCCTATTGTGTTCTCCTGGTGTTTATTAAACTTGTTCCTTTTCACTGTTCTGTCTATAGTTTGTTTTCTCCTGTTTTTGATTCCGCTCACTCGCATGTCAGAGACGATGGTACTACGCACGTGTGTTCGCCCTCCACCTTCCACGAGTTACGCACGTTTAGTCACATTTTGAAATCCAGAACTGTATTAAGGGCTTGATTAGAGGAGGGATGTGAGGAGATGCAGTAAAAAAAATACATGCCGACAACCAACCCCTTGTAAAAGATATCTCTCTTTCCACGCCATTTGGATTAATATTAATGTGATGTCATTTAAGATGTCTTACTATTGTCACTCCAATCTTATGTATGTTTCACACGCTAAGTTACGTTGGGCATAGCAGGAATTCCTCGTGTCAAACGAGGTGGATCCGTAGAGTCTCGATCTTTCTCTTTACATTGGTGACTCAGTGGAGACTTCGGTGCGTCATGCATCTGCCTTGCATGATTCTAGAAATGCAGCAAGATCTATGCACTTTATTCAAGAAGAAAAACAATAACCAGCATTAAGCAGTGAAAGATGCTTGGAGTTAATAAAACAGAAAATCTTGTCTTAATATATAATTATATGCGTTTTTTCTTTGTAAAAGCAAATAAATGTTACACCATCAGCTCACACTACAGTAGGTCTGGGCATTTAAACCACATAAAGGCTCAGAAACAGAGTTTGCAGCTCATACTGATGGTAAATGATGACAGGAGAGCTGATGATACAGGCTTAAATTGAAATATGAGGTAAATAACTAAAATAAAAATGCATACACCTGAGACTGAAACGTGCTGTGTGGCCAAATGTGCGCTTTCAAAAAGCTTTCAAAACTTGCTGCGATGGCGAGGAATCGTTCAAGCCATGTGAAGGTTCTCAGAGAGTTCAGTGGCACTGAGAATACAAAGAGCTCTGAAAGTACTAAGTACAAGTTCAAAGCTAATATGAAAATAAGACATAAATATTATATAGAATATGTCTGATCAATAGAACAGCATTTATGTACTCAGATTGTTTACATAGCTCACATAGTTTACATAACCTCTCAGGAATCAATACCAGAGCTAACGAGGCCACAGTACAGTGTTTTGGCATCAGCAATGTTAATTAAAGGATAAAAGACCTGCAATGTTCCTGCTCTATTTGAAACAGCCCCTCAGTGGTTAATGTTTAAAGGACTGACCTCAGATTACACCAAACAGGGTATAAAATGAATGAACTGAATCCCAACAGTCTACTGCTGACAGGATGGGTATAGTAAGTACATGCACTGTAATATGACTGATATTCTGGAGATAAAAATAATTGTTTTCCTCAGATTTTGTTTGAACTAAATGACAAACACTTCAACAGTGATCTATTACATCTTTAAAAATGTAAAAACTGAATTAAAGACTAGACCCAGAAGAAGTAACCATACAAGATGTGACATATACACCTCTCTTTGTTATGAAAATCCATGCATTGACTATTTTCTAATGTAATAGTTGTGCTTAAATGAACCTGTATGTGTTACATTTTAAATTCGTGCTATGATTCTACAGCCTCCTCTATTTGATGAAACATCTGCCAATCATGCCGCTTTCCTAGAATTTAGGAATTTACATATTCATACGGCTAAAATAAGCCTCTTCCTTTCCATGATGTCCAAAAGTATTGGCGATCAAATCATTCTTATCGTTGTACGCGTTTCGCCAAACAGCGTCAAACCCATGTGCTATGCTATCTGCTAACAACACTGAAGCTCTGACAGTACACAGTACGCAGACCTTTAAACATTAAAGGCAAGACTAAATAAGGCAACCGAGGGGTCTACGTTTTCATCTAAGCCTCCTCTATTTGATGAAACATCTGCCAATCATGCCACTTTCCTAGAATTTAGGAATTTACATATTCATACGGCAATGTTACACGATGAACAATGTTCAAAAAGAGGGAATAAATCCCTTTATTTTAAACCTTTTGTGGACTAAAGGAAAACTCCAGATAATTAACACTAGGTATCTGAAATTGTATATATATAGCCCAGTGATCATTCAGGATTCAAATTGAAGTAGACACTTGGGACAAGACATCCATTTACATCCAGGAGAGAGAGATGGTGTTTACTACCCATCAAAATTATTTATTGCTAGATTTGATTGATTTATTTGACAGCTGTCAATCATCCCCCCCCTCGTTTTAATCATCTTAAATGAATACGTACCACCCACTCTTTAATGTCTGCTCTGCTCCGCTGCCAGGTCAATAACTCTCTCTCACTCACTCTCTCTCTCTCTCTCTCTCTCTCTCTCTCTCTCTCACACACACACACAGACACCTCTCCCCGACACCTCTTCACATCTTATTTGCCAGATGTACTCAAACAGAGCAATAAGCAAACCTTTCAGAAAACATCACAAAGTTTTCATTTATTTATTTTTTCTCTGATCTCTAACCAATGTGCTTACTCTATAAGTTTTATCACACAAGGTTTTTGTCCATTATCACACATTATACGTTGTATTAGGACTCATAAATATGAGAGTATACTGCATGACTTAGATAGCAGGACAGCAGTTTTGCACCTGCACCAAACTGTACTAAACCATATATTTGCTTTGACCCAAACTAGATGATTGACTAAACTTGTCTTGGCATCGTGAGTTCTTTAATGATGGCAGAACCCACTGGAATATTACTTTAGAATCAAGTATAGTCTACAAGATGAATGACATGGGAAAACTGGAAAGTTGTCAGGGTTAAACCAAAGTATCTACTCATTGCATTTGTGTATCTCATATGTAGAAGTGTCTAATCCTGGTACGACGTGTCACTGCTGACTAAACACATTTGATAACAGCTTTAGGAATTGAGCAGGAAAAATATGGAATATTTTCAATAATTAGTTAGAATTCTTTATCCGACCACTCACATGATGAGGGAGGCGCTCTTAAATCAGCCTCCCAGTCAAAGAGACTCAACTCCTGATCCCCGTCATCCGAGTCATCTTAGAAAAGAAAACTGATCCAATTATTCTAGTATAAATGTGATTAATAAACATGCTTTTAAAAATGTACTTACGTGGAGATGGTGGCCTACAGGTTAGTGTGGTTGAACAGCGTGAATAGGCCTAGAATTATTTAGATGTATGTTATAAGCCACAGTGACCTCTGTATACGTTGCTGTAGACGTTGCCGGTTGTACGAGGTGAAATATTTGTGAGCTCCGCCGGAGGGCTCGATGAATAGTAGATGAAAGTAGCGACGTGCAGTAGGAGGACTTTAATTTGTGGCCACGCCTGCACACACCTGTACTTCGTTTTGTCTGTGTGTATTTAAACTCACGTCAGGGTGTGCAGTGTCGTTGGTCATTGTAGATGTAATGTCTAAATGTAACGTGTTTGTTAGATGTATCCTTGTGTATTGTGTTCGTTTAACGTCAATGGGTTCTTGTTCATGTTTATCGTTTGTAATACGTGAGTGCCACTGTCGTTTATGTTATTAAATGTTTGTCCCTGTCGAGGAAATCTGTGCATCCTGCCTTGCGCCCTGCGGCACTCGGGCCGACACACGTTACACTTAACTTTATTATATATCTCTAGGATTAGGTAAAACCATGCATATTAAAAGTGATATGTTTTAAACCATTTTATTCTTAGATTTAGTGCTTAGATTTTTACCAAGGCCCAATCTCCTCTCATTTTTCCCCCCCCTACCCCTTGTTTTAAGGTGTTATCTTGCCCCTTGGGATTGAGTTACAAAGGCTAGTGGTTGAAATCTTCCCCCTTGCTTCTGCATCCATTTTATCAATTATTCAGAAGGGATTCTGAGAAATTTCTCCTAACACTCAATTTGGAGTGTGACTCTGAAAACCCTCTGTAAGGCCATTAAGCCCTAAAACCTCACCCTAGCCCTCTATCAGACACCCAACCCCTCTTCATGAACACTGCATATGGAGGGCCAGGGCTAAGTGGTAGGGTCAAGGGGTGAAATGTAATTGGGCCCAAGTGAAGGTGTATGAGGCACAGGAACATGATAAATAATGATGTTTCTGGGGGCCACAATGACTGGATTTAGAACCTCTGTCCTAGCTGAGCTATTTTTAAAAAGAAAAACACGTGGTCTGAGCGAGTTATTAGTTGTGGTTTTGGTTCTTGTGGTTTTTTGGTTCTTGTAGTTTTAACCAGCAGTTTTTAGTATTAAGTGTAAGCAGATTTTGTCCACCAGTAGACTAGCTGTGTTACATGGCTGCTTTAACGGCAAGTTGTCAACAAGGAGGCTTTTTCAGCCTTCAGGTGGTTTCTCAATCCTCCTCTTTCTTCCCCCACAGACACCCCCACACTGAAACCACAACATGCATGTCTGGTTAACAGACACCAGGGGCCCTGTGGGCTCTGTGAAACTACACAATGAAAAAACAGACCTCAGGTGTTCTCAGGACTCACAAGACACTAAATTACTGTAGTGACATCCTTGTGGACTTCAGTGAAGTACTGCTGAGAGAGTTCTGGACTGATCTCTGGAGTCAGTGTGTGTCCACAGTGGTAGTGAAGTTCTGGGTGTAGAGTTGTCAGTGTGTGCTGGGGTTTCCATAGTGACAATGCTGCTGAGTTTGTGTCTTCTCTTCACTAAAGGTGAGTGTGAAATTCTCTTTTAATGCTGAATTGCATTAAATTGTACATTTATAGAACAAGGAACAGGTGCTACGGGGTAACCGCAATGCGTGGAGTTAACATGGAGTGACACACACTGGTGTGGGCAATCTGAAAGACTTTTATTCTCTCCTGGACCACTTCAAGCCAGATCACACGGCTACCATCAATCTACTTATACTATTTTCATTAATAAGCCTCTGAAGTACTTTGGGTGTCATAGTGAAATGAACTGACCAAACAGCAGTGAGGGAGGTTATGTGGGGTCTCACCCCCTGAGCTTCTACAACGTGTCTCTATGACAAAGGATGGAGCCACTTAACTAAGAATGAGACCGTCCTCACTGACAATGTGAGAATATCTGATAGATCACTGAATGATAAGGAAGAAAGAGGACGTACCACATGACAAGTTACAAAACCTACTCGCATCTCTATATTTGGTGTGTGTGTGTGTTGTGGTTAGTTTGTCAGAGTTTCATCTGAATACACTTCCTCTCCACTATAAGTGTTCTTGTGAAATCATTTAATAGACTATATTGAAGTGTGTGTACGGTGTGTATCAGCAGTCCTGCTGTAGCTGTGTGCAGTGTGTGTAATTCAGTAAGAATGCAGGTGTGTGTTTATCTGCTCCTTGTGCTCCACGCTGCTGATGGTGAGTGTTACCTTTTCTCTACAGGTGTTGTCATCCTCATACACTCATTTACACAAAGGTATTTATATCTGGGAGCAGCAGAGAGCAGCAGCTCACCACTTACCCCAGATTCTGTCTATCTACCAAAAAATGTTTGAAGTCCAAATTTTGCCTCTTTAGTTTAGAACAAAAGCTGTTAAATGCTAACGTTGCTAGCAAACACTGGAAGTGAACAGCAGCTCAAATATAGCCTTCGTAAATACATGCCCACAAACTTCTCTCAAGTCGTTCAAACCGCATCCAAGTGTTAATAAATGTCTCCCAGACTAGTCGGTGTGTCGTATAACTCACTGTGAACTAGACAAGTGAAGAAACACATCACCGGTAAGTGACCTGGATGAGGTTTGAGGACATGTAGCTCGATATCTGACTTATTTACAAATCCTATTAGCTATCGTTGCTGTTGGCTTCCAGTGTTTGTTAGCAATGTTAGCAGCTTTTTGTTCTAAAGGAGCGAAATATGGACTCCAAACATGTCTTGTCCACCCGGGTTAAGGGAAAATAAAGTAAATTTGATTCTTCGTCGACCTGACCCGTTAAGTGGCACTGAAGTCTGCGCTGTGGTTCGGTCCGGTAGAGAAGAACCGGTGCTAATTACTTACTAATTGCTAATTAGTTACTTAAGACCAGCATAAGGTAGGAATTGTAGGGACATTAGTAGGACTGACAAAATTGAGAAACAAGAAGAGTACTAGAGAGTTGTGACCCTTACAAGGATAATTTTGCTCTATAAATCTGTACATTTATAAAAATAACTTTTTTATTATGGTGTGGTATGTGAAATGTGCTCACTTGTTTATTTCTCTTTGTGTTATTTTTTCCTTACTTGTTCATTCTGTGTACAATGCAGCTCTTGTCCACTACCCACTTCTGTATCCAGCTGCCTGTGACAGAGGTCACACCTCATTGTAGTTGATTGTATATGTGGTACAGTCCTTTACATGTGGTGTATGGTGTATGTGTTTGGTGCTTCTGTGTGTTTTCCTGAGTGTGGGTGGGTTTGGGGGAGAGACTACAGAGGATTCTGATCTCATGAATTTTGACATGCCCATCATATCCCTTATTGAGCTAGCAGTCAAACAAGACAGTACTACTCTATATTACCATGGAGACCAGAGGAAGGGCAGAGCTCACTACCTGCGGGTTCAAGAGCTGGACTGGTACTGAATAAATCCAATTCAATCAGGAGGTCTCAGCTATCAGGACTTCCCAGAGGGTTTCATCCAGACAGCTGGATTTATATGGTTTACCCCCATGTTGCTCAGGGACACTGACTATAGTACTTCCTGACACTTCATACAGTGTAGTAACTCAGATTAGGCTGGACCCCAACTCAGCTTTCCTGAAACACAGCACATGCTTAACCATATGGTCAACCAAAGTGGCCCAAAGCTCATCTGTGATGGTTGCTCTTCCTCGTTCTCATCTTCTCTTTCAAATATTGGCCTCCATTGATATCCAACCAAGACATCGAGCCTGTGGCCTCTTTATAGTGCTCAGGCTCTACAAATAGTATAGTGCTCCATGTACAAATTAGTCATAATTGTCTTCACCTATGAGTACTGGGTTTGGTTAATTGATCAATGGATGTATCATTTGCATTTGAGGGTTTTCTATAAGAAACACATATATTTCTGTTGAATGATGTGTCCAATATAGAGAATTGTGATTAGTGTATTGAAAAAATGTGTTTTAGAAATACAAAATGAGTGTAAATCAGGGAAGGTGCTTTTGGTTTAGTATAACAGGTCAGGAGATGGGCTACATGATTTAGTGGTTTCAATTATTGTGTCACATGTCCCCGTTTTTGTGTCTTGCAAAAAGCTGTAATATCACAATGACAGTACAGTTTCCCAGCAAGCACCTCTTCCTCCTAGCAAACTTGTAGCACTGTTTAACAATTTACCAATACATAACTAAATAACTAACACTCTCTCTCACGCACATACACACGCACACACATGCTCACACACACACAAAAACATGCACAGCTGCTGCAGGATGGCCAGACCCACATCTGAAGGACTTGGAGAAAGACAATTTTACACACACAGTAAATGTACATTCAAAGTGATACTTGTAGATGCAAAAACACCCCCCTCCCCGCCCTACCCTGCTCTCTCTCTCTCTCTCTCTCTTTCTCTCTCTCTCTCATACACACACACACACACACACACACACACACACACACTCTCTCTCTCTATCTTCTTCTTGTTTGGTGTTTGGGCTTCAAGTTCTCCTATGTTGTTCCTCTTATCTTATAGAGGCTTAGAAAAATTTACAAATAAAAAATGAACAAATAAGAAAAAAATAAAACCATAAATACAGTACAGTTTCCTAGCATGCACTTCTTCCTCCTTGGTGCAGTTTAGCAATACATAAATAACACACACACACACACACACACACACACACACACACACACACACAGACATGCATATGCGATTGCTTCCTTTTTGGGTCCGTGAGCTTAAAATTCTGCTGTGCTGTTCCTCTTAGTGTTGTGTGAACGACATGTTTACTTCTTTCACTCACCCATGAAGACTGTCAAACAGTTTCCAAATCCTCATCAGTGACAGAGATTCAGCTCTGAACTTCATGGTTTAATCAGTCAATCATTAACTGACTCTGGCAGCATAAATTCCAATGACTCCAGTTTACAGACTGTTTTCTTATTTATTCCTAAGTTATTCTGATGCCACCATAGTCATGGCTACCAGTTTACAGATGTGAGAATTCCCAGCATGCACCGCTTCCTCCTCACATATGTATTGCTAATCTGGGTGCACTGGGGGCTATGTGTGAAATATGCTCACTTGTTTATTTCTGTGTTATTTATTCCTCATTTGTTCATCAATTGGTCAGGAGGCTTGGACAGCCCATGCTGCTGCACACACACACACACACACACACACACACACACACACACACACACACACACACACACACACACACACAAACACACACATACACACACACACATACACACACACACACACACACTGTTTCTGTTAGTGGTATTTTTTCCTCACTTGTTCATTCTGTATATGATGCAGCTCATGTTCACTACCCACTTATGTATCCAGCTGTCTGTGACAGAGGTCACACCTCATTGTGATTGATTGTATATGTGGTACAGTCCTTTACATGTGGTGTATGATGTATTTGTTTGGTGCCTTTGTGTGTTTCACTAACTGGGGCGTGGGGGTGGGTTCCAGGGAGAGGCTACAGTGAGTTCTGATCTCATGAATTCTGACATACTCATCATATCCAAGACGATACTACTCTGTCTTACCATGGAGACCTGAGGAGGGGCAGAACTCACTACCTACAGGATAAAAAGTTGGACTAGTGTTGGATAAATACATTTGGCAAGACAAGTGAGGTATCCAGGTCCAGCTCTACGGTGGGTGTGAAGACCCACTGTGCAGAAAATGCAAAAATTAAAAAAAGCAAATTCATTAGAATGGAAACGCGTGTGCTACAGTTCCAAAATGCAGTGCAACTTCAGAAATGCTGCAAACTCAGTCACAACACAATGGAACTGTTTTCTGAAGTTGCCTCGCATTTCCAAAATATAGCACACATGTCATTTTGAATAAAGTGTTTTCTGAATTTGTATAGCGTTCAGGAATTTGCATCAAGTTTGTAAACTGTAGCACATGTGTTTACCTTCTGTGTTCTTGAAAAGAAACAGTAAATCAAACATAATGTGGAATACAAGTGTAGCAACAAGACTGAAGGTGAAGTAGGTGAGACACTGATTCAGAGATGGAACTGCACCTTAACAACCACAGCACCACAAAAGATACCAAATACAAACAGTGCAGACTGACTCTGCTTATTGGTTTTGCCAAAGTCATATCTGGGCCCATGTCCTTAAAGGGCCCCTACCATGGAAAACTGAATGTCACTCACTTTATTGAAATAAATAATTTTTAAGTAATATGTAAATATTGTTACATTTTCAAAACACACTGTTTACTCTCCCATTCCTTACAGTCTATATATGGAATATAATCTGTAAAAATAGCCTGTTTTGAAATCACTGTTTCTCTGATGTCATGAGAACCAGCTCATTTACTTATCTCTGCCTCTTTGGCCTACAGCAGTTTAACCCCTAACACCTACATTGCAGTTCTCAGACATATTTCAGCTCTTAGTGCTTTTTAAATGAAGCACAATACAGGGCAGCCAATCAGAACACAGCTCATTTATCTTACATCTTAAAGGCACAGCAACAGAAACCGCCTGTTTATTTCCAAGGGATAAAGAGAGGATGGAAAATTGTTGTGTCAAAGTGAATGATGACTCTTTTTGGAAGATAAAGCCACAAAAACATTGTAAGAGGACACCAAAGCAAAGTATAAAATAAAGGAAAAATGTAGGATATGCGCCCTCTAAATAACTTTTGGTGTATTTGGTGAGGTGGGAAGGTGAGTAGCTACCTTCCCTTGGAGATGAAAGATGTTTGGTCTGTGGTATTGGTCTACAACTCTGAAAACATTTTACTAAAGTCCGTTATTATTTGGTCCTTTTAATGAAATCTACATCTCTAAGTACAAACCCCATCTCTAAGTAAAACTATATCATCTCTTGGAAACATTAAAATAAAAAATGGAAAAAAAAAAAAATTAGCAAAGCATTAGCCATTAGATTAGAACATATTATTCCATCACTGATACACCCTGATCAAACTGGTTTCATCAAAGGAGACACTCAGCCATTAACAGGGTAGACTACTTAACCTAATACTGTGACGGTGGCAGTTCAGAGGAAGCGCTAGGCAAGGTTGTACCAAAGTGCTCTTTATTTTCCATTGTCAATGTTTGACGATACCACTACTAACGACAAACACTACTCTGTTCCAGTAGTCCTTGTAGCGATGTACACGTTGGGAGTGAGCAGTCCGACGGGCCACTAATGTGCTGCACTCTCTCATGACCTGTGAGTTTAAATAGAGAGAACGAACAAGGAACAGGTGAAGGTGATTAGTAGGCAGGAGACTGGGAATGAGGCAGGTGTTTAGTGTGATCCCTAGCAGGAGTGGGCATGTCCCTCCCTCTGGCTGTCCAGCCAGCCGTGACAAATACGTCACACCTCACACCACATATTAGAAACTGCTATGCAGAGAAGGCCTTCAATAAAGAAAACTGGAAGTTTTTCTCCTCACATTGCATAAAATCTTTAAAACCACACCTAAGGCCACAGTCAGTACTAATGTAATACCATCACAAAATGTGCATAGAGGTACTAGGCAAGGAAGCCCACTCTCTCTATTGCTGTTCTCAGTTCTTATATTTATACATTTATTTATTGCTATTTATGCTTTTTAGGGGGTTTGTCTTTTTGCAGTTTTTATTTTATTTTGTTGTTGTTACAGCGCAGTGCACACTAGCCTACAGCCTCAATTAGTTACTTTATAGATATCCACCATCATCAAACAGTTGTTAAACAGCTTTTGACAGCTTTAACAACAAAAAGAACAAAGTAACAGAAAAGGTGAGAAAATGTTTCTACTTCCTGTGATAACTGTTGGGTTGTGATGACATTGTACTGTCTACATCCAAAGCGGTCTTTACTTTGGTGACTCCTTTAGTGGTTCTGTGTCAGTGGGTGGATTTCACAACTTCTGTTAAGTAATTTTTTCTTAATAGTATGAAAACTACAACATGATCATAGACTGCTGCATTCCACCTGTACTTTATGAATAATATGAATGTTATCAGACAATGCTCATGTTTACCTGATTAAATGATCAATGTTTATTTTGATCAGCATGTAGTCTAGAGCTCTTCCTGTCTGATCTCTCTAATATTTGCTAAGCTACACATTCAGTTTGGTCCTCTGATCATTAAGTGCAGGAGTGAAATGATGTGACCAAACAGTGCTGAGGGGGATCACTGTGTAGCACTACTTCTTACTGCAGGATCACTTTACTGAGGATGGGGACTGAACACTGGGCAGCTCAGGAGGAAGTGATGACACTAGAAAGACACTGTTTCACTGTTAGATTTAGTCTGTATGTGAGAGAGAAAGAAGTGGAGGAATAATTTATTTTGCACTTGAACACACTTCCCCTCTATTGTGGATATTAGTGGGTGGAGAATTTCAGTGGAGTTCTACTGAGAGAGCTGTAGAGTTCCAGGTCATAGTTGTGTGGTGATTCCCACAGGCAGACTGTAGTCTGGGGTGGTTTTCAGTGTTCAGTACACTGTAGTTTTGTAGAGTGTATAAGATGTGTAGCAGCGTTACTGCTGTAGCTGTGTGTAGTGTGTTGTGGAATGCAGGTGTGTTTTCATCTGCAGATGTGTTTTTACTTCCTTTTTGGAAATGATGTGCAGACGAAGTCCTGTGAAGCGTTTGAGGTTCTTCCTTATTGTACTGCTAAAGGACTTGAAGCTTTGGAGCATTGAAAGCTGGTGACAAAACAGCGACACCTGGTGGTTCTTAGAAATTATAGCAGCCATAGATTCAAAGCTGCACAATACAACACTCCACCGCCTTCATATTTCATTTAAAAAATGATGATCAGTAATGATGTTTAGTAATTCAATTCTGCAATAATTTGTTTAAAATCATTGTTTCCCTTTTTATGTGAAAACGTAGTACAAAACTATACCGTCAGAAAACAGGGTGACGTTATGAAACATTTCCTATCCCTTTTGGCTTCTATAATTTGCACATTTCCAATTTTTTAGTAAAAAGATAAAGCTTCCAAGTTATAGGACAGTGCCAAACTTATGAAACAGTCTCAACCTCATCCTGTGATCTGTGATGTTTGAAGCTTCAAACAAGATTAGTCACATGTTATTAGTAACTTTAGTGGTAATGTTAGTGGTTATAGTAACTTTAGTTGTTATAGTAACTTTAGTGGTAATAACTTTAGAGGGAGGGGAGAGGGATAGAAGGAAGGAGGGAGGGAGGCATTGAGATTGAGTGAGCAAGGGAGTGAGAGAGGGAATGAGGGAGAGAGGGAGAGAGTGAGTGGGTGAGGAATGGAGGGAGCAGGGAGAGATGCAACGAGGGAGAGGGAGGGAGGGATGGATGGAGGGAGGCCGAGAGAGGGAGGGGAGGGAGAGAGACAATCTATAATCAGTATAATCAGACATTTACATCTTCTAACTTGATGGTCATGCATCCATCATACCAACATCTATTGGGAAATCTCTTAGTGATTTCCAGTACCATCATCAGTTGGCTGGTACCATCAGTACCATCAGGTGACTGGACCTGGAGCAATTAAGTATGTCATATATAATAGTTAAGTATGTCATATATAATAATAATGGAGTATGTGATATATAATAATAATTAATTATGTCATATTTAATAATAATTAATTATGTCATATGTAATAATAACCATTTTACATGTACATGTGCAGCCATGTTTAATAGTGAAGGCCTTTATCCCGTGTGTTTCTGCAGGCTGCAGTTTGGCAGAGAATCAGAAGACAGACTACATCACTGCATACACAGGAGACTCAGTACTGCTGCCCTGCTCCTGTACTGACCCACACGCCAAACCTGAGAGTTTCACCTGGCAGAAATACAACACAAGAAGACAAACATGGGATGTGATCACCAGTGAGAGTGCACAGTACAGAAACAGAGTTCAGATGGGTACTGCTCACTCTCCAGGAAAGCTCTCTCTACTCATATCACACCTGACTGAAGAGGATGAGGGAGTCTACATCTGTTATCTTACAAACCAGCAATATAAATACATCAGACTCACCATTAAAGGTAAAACATTGTTTTTGATCCAAATCCAACTGCAAATGATAAATCCAGCTTTAAGGTTTTCTTTGGTATCCAAACTAGCAAAGTCTTGGTTGTCTGAGTTACTTGTAGACTTTCTGCTGTTATATTTGTTGTTGTGCTGTCATCTGTGCACATTACCAGTAACATTTAGTTCAGTGATGGTCAAATACTCCTTTAATTGTAACAAATATCTTGGGCAGTTCAAGTAAGAATTTCTCAGGTTTTTAACACACATGCCTTTTTGTTTTGGTTTTTCTGTTCCGACCCCTCGTTTGGTTTTCCTGTCACTGTTTTCATCTTTGTCTAGTTTGCATTCGTTAATCTTTGTATAAATATCCCTTGTTTTAGCGTCTTAGTTGTGGGTCTTTGAATGTGTGCGGTCTCGTCCTCCCGTTAGTTTATTGTTGTTTGGTCACGTTATTAGCCTGCTTGTTATTCTAGTGTTTACTGTTTAACTTCCTTTTTGGAAATGATGTGCAGACGAAGTCCTGTGAAGCGTTTGAGGTTCTTCCTTATTGTACTGCTAAAGGACTCGAAGCTTTGGAGCATTGAAAGCTGGTGACAAAACAGCGACACCTGGTGGTTCTTAGAAATTATAGCAGCCATAGATTCAAAGCTGCACAATACAACACTCCACCGCCTTCATATTTCATTAAAAAAATGATGATCAGTAATGATGTTTAGTAATCAAATTCTGCAATAATTTGTTTAAAATCATTGTTTCCCTTTTTATGTGAAAACGTAGTACAAAACTATACTGGGAGACAACAGGGTGATGTTATGAAACATTTCCTCTCCCTTTTGGCTTCTATAATTTGCACATTTCCATTTTTTTAGTAAAAAGATAAAGCTTCCAAGTTATAGGACAGTGCCAAACTTATGAAACAGTCTTACCCTCATCCTGTGATCTGTGATGTTTGAAGCTTCAAACATGATTAGTCACATGTTATTAGTAACTTTAGTGGTAATAGTAACTTTAGTGGTAATAACTTTAGTGGGAGGGGAGAGGGAGAGGAGGAAGGAGGGAGGGAGCGAGAGGGAGGGAGGGATGGATGGAGGGAGGCCGAGAGAGGGAGGGGAGGGAGAGAGACAATCTATAATCAGTATAATCAGACATTTACATCTTCTAACTTGATGGTCATGCATCCATCATACCAACATCTATTGGGAAATCTCTTAGTGATTTCCAGTACCATCATCAGTTGGCTGGTACCATCAGTACCATCAGGTGACTGGACCTGGAGCAATTAAGTATGTCATATATAATAATAATGGAGTATGTGTGATATAATAATAATTAATTATGTCATATTTAATAACAATTAATTATGTAATAATAACCATTTTAATAATTGTAATAATAACCATTTTACATGTACATGTGAAGCCATGTTTAATAGTGAAGGCCTTTATCTCGTGTGTTTCTGCAGGCTGCAGTTTGGCAGAGAATCAGAAGACAGACTACATCACTGCATACGCAGGAGACTCAGTACTGCTACCCTGCTCCTGTACTGACCCACACGCCAAACCTGAGAGTTTCACCTGGCAGAAATACAACACAAGAAGACAAACATGGGATGTGATCACCAGTGAGAGTGCACAGTACAGAAACAGAGTTCAGATGGGTACTGCTCACTCTCCAGGAAATCTCTCTCTACTCATGTCACACCTGACTGAAGAGGATAAGGGAGCCTACAGCTGTTATCTTACAAAGAAGAAATATAAATACATCAGACTCACCATTAAAGGTAAAACATTGTTTTTGATCCAAATCCAACTGCAAATGATAAATCCAGCTTTAAGGTTTTCTTTGGTATCCACACTAGCAAAGTCTTGGTTGTCTGAGTTACTTGTAGACTTTCTGCTGTCATATTTGTTGTTGTGCTGTCATCTGTGCACATTACCAGTAACGTTTAGTTCAGTGATGGTCAAATACTCCTTTAATTGTAACAAATATCTTGGGCAGTTCAAGTAAGAATTTCTCAGGTTTTTAACACACTTGCTTTTTTGTTTTGGTTTTTCTGTTCCGACCCCTCGTTTGGTTTTTCTGTCACTGTTTTCATCTTTGTCTAGTTTGCATTTGTTAATCTTTGTATAAATATCCCTTGTTTTAGCGTCTTGGCTGTGGGTCTTTGAATGTGCGCTCTCTCGTCCTCCCGTGAGTTTATTGCTGTTTGGTAACATTATTAGCCTGCTCGTTATTCTAGTGTTTACTGTTTAACTTCCTTCTTGGTAATGATGTGCAGACGAAGTCCTGTGAAGCGTTTGAGGTTCTTCCTTATTGTACTGCTAAAGGATTCGAAGCTTTGGCGCATTGGAAGCTGGTGAAAAAACATCGACACCTGGCGGTTTTCAGAAATTATAGCAGCTATAGATTCAAAACTGTGCAGCATTATAAACAATTACAACACTCCGCCGCCTTCATATGTCATTAAAAAAAATGGATGATCAGTCATGATGTTTAGTAATTAAATTCTGAAATAATTTGTTTAAAATCATTGTTTCCCTTTTATGTAAAAACAACAGGTTGGCGTTATGAAATGTTTAATCTCACTTTTGACTTCTATAATTAGCACATTTCCAATTTTTTTTAGTAAAAAGAAAAAGCTTCCAAGTTATAGGACAGTGGCAAACTTATGAAACAGTCTCACCCTCATCCTGTGCTTCAGTGACGTCTGAAGCTTCGACCATCATTAGTCACGTGTTGTTAGTAACTTTAGTGGTAATATTAATGGTAATATTAACTTTAGTAGCAATAGTAACTGATACAAGCTTCGGTAGACTGTTTGATACGAGCTTTGATGCCTTAGTATTAAATGATACATCATAATTTTATTGTTTCTGCACAGTTCCTGTATCATTTTTCTCTCTTTTTGGTGTTCCATTTAGTCAGTGTTTATTTTTCATCATTTTTTGTTTTCATCATTATTTTTGCCGTTGTGTCCACCTGTTTTGCAAATGAAGAACTTTCGTTTACACATGTGCATCAAGTCCTGTCTGCCTCTGCGTTACATAATCGTTCTGAAAACTGCACAGTGTGCAGATCATTAATGTTGGTGGACCAGCTGGATCAAAATCACTAATGTGTTCTTATTTTAGATTTTTGATTTAAAACATCTAAAATAAGAAGCAAGGCTTTGCTATGACAAGTTGCAAATGAGCATAAACAAACAGTCATAAAAGTTGATTTAGTCAATGTTGATGTCAGCTTGACATTACAAGTGACATATTTGGAGCTTCTGTTACTGTAATTATTTACCCCTGTCCCACTTACCTACAACCAATGGCAGAGGTGCAGGCAAAGGTTTAATGCACATAAAACTTTTAAGAAATGATCTGATTCCAAAGTATGCTTGTAATTACAATTTAGCATGTGTTATGCAAAATCTAGCATGTGTTATGAGAAAATGTGTGATTAGGTTCAAGCTAGGTTCCAGCTATTTTTTATAAACTGCTGACACCAGTTTCCTGTAAATGTAAGACATTAACATAAAATTGTGAATATTTGTCTAATTAATTTCATCCAAATAATTCAATATTTTATTAATTTTGCGATCCGTATCTCTTACCTGTATGTATTATGCAGTTTGTGTGTGCAGGCACATTCGGAGCTGTTAGGTGTGTTATGTAGCTTTAATAACAACATCTCTGCAAGAGACCAGAGATGACCACAGGATCTGGTTTACACAAGAACAAAAAATTTATAGATGAGAGTTTGGCCTACAAGTAGGAATATGTTCTGACTTTCTTGGTTAAATGACATAGTCATGACAACTTACTTTGTAGCTCAGTGTATTTCAGTGTATAGCCAGCTACCTGTCTGAGGGCATTATAGAATTTATAATTCTAATGAAGCATTTATATACAAAGTCTTGTAATTTTGCTTTCTTTCCAATTTTCTTTTTTTCTTAATCTTGTAGCTGGTTTGATTGAGCCTTTAAATTCGTAAAGAAATGTATGGAATGTCTATGAAGGTAATGAATTCGCTTCTGGTAGCGAGTAATTTCGCTTCACGCCCGATGATCTATAATGGAGGCCTATATATCTATATTAAAGATCAATGTTCGTGCTGAGTTCATCTAGCTGAAACCTGCTAATTAATGCAGTTTGGAAGTGAGAGCTAATATAAAACCAGAGGATGGTGCTGCACTTGCTTCTTTCTGAGAGAAAAAAACAGCTGCAATCACTTTACTAGTTATTTTTTTCTCATCCGTTAACACAAAGTCACAAAAACCAGATTAACAAGTCAGATAGTGTTAGCTGATTTCTGTAGTACTACATTACCTCCAAAATTAAACAATATCAAGACCGCCCATAAACACCTGATTTTGCTCCACTCAGGCGAAAAAGGAGTGATGTGGCAGTTAGATGTGACAGACGCTTAAGTCTTCAAAACGATGGGAACAGGAATCTAATTAGAACGGGAATCTAACTGGATCATCTCTATAAATTTCCATTTCTGTTAGAATGGTTCCTACTCAGACCTTTGCCTGTATAGACAACACCAAACCCCTCACTAAACACAGACATACTCAATGAGATGAGGTGGAAAACTGAACAAAGACAAGCACTGCAAGAATGTGATCAGTCGCATGTGTTGTATGTGGCACTTGCCTTGATATAAAGAATTCTAGTGCTTCCACACTGACGATCTATCATGGAGTTATACATATATTGTCTGATCTTTCTTTGACTGGTAGAATGGTGTGGCATTAGAGATCAATCAACATTTTATTAGTAATAAAATAAAACACCTTATTTATAGACCAGGCCAGAACACTTTCAATACAGTGTCAGGACAATCATTGTCAAAGCGTTCATTTATAACAGTCATATGGGAGTATGACTATTTATTCTCTCTGGTTGCATTCAGTCCCCACCAAGTATTATCGCTGGTCTATCAGCATGTACTGAGCAATTCCCTGGTGTGTGTATATCTGGCTATTACTCTCGCCTGTTTCACTTCATAATTGTTGCTTATTCCGCTACAAATAAAACTCGGCTGTCTGCAAGCGTCTGGCCTGTTCTAAGACGTCACCCCTCACTTGGTCAGCAACAACTAATTGTAACGCAGGAGGGGTGGAGAGCGAACACTCGTGCAAAGTGACGACGCCATAACGAACCAAAATGATTGAATAGAATAAATAAATAATAAGTTTAATAATCGACAAAGACTAACAACACATTATAGAATGAAGAACAAACAGGCTAACAAAAGAATAATATGATAACAGGGTGAGGGCGAGAAATGAGCAACAAGTGAATAAAACATTAAGGGAAGACTAACGGAGAACAACAATAATGAAACATAACAGTGAGCATAAAGACAGACAAACGGGAACAACACAGAACTGGGCTACCTAAGATAAGCAAACAATATTGACGATGAAGATACAGAACTAAACAAGGAAAGCAACATGCAGCAGATCAGACTAAACACGGAGAACAAATGAGATCGAATGCAATGATAGCGACCAAACGAGAACTGACCAGAAACCATGAAAGCCACTCTAAGACAAAGACAATGACCGACAAACAAAATACGTAGGGACGGGGTTTTATAACACTACAATCAGGGACAAACCAGGAACAGCTAGCATGAAAGGGGAGGAGACAGGGAACCATGGAGACGAATGAAAACCCAGAAGAATGGGAATGCTCAGGTTTGTGGATGTGACAGTAACCCCCCCCCCCCCCCCCCCCCCCCAAACCAAGAGTTGGAACAGCAGGACAAGGGACACTAACAGGAACAGAACAGGCCAGATAAGGAGCAGGGACAGGAACCAGACAAGACAAAGGAACAGGAGACTCAAAAGCTGACACAGAATCCAGGGTACCAGGAGCAAGTAAAGAAGCCAAGATGGGTCCAGGAGCAGGTACGAGACCAGGGGTTATGTCACCGACAGGCACGGGGGCAGGGACCGACTGAGGGACTGAAACACAATGGGAAAAGGAGTGGGATCTGAAACATAAATACCTGAGCAGAGGGTTTTATACAGATAGTGTGTGGGGTTCCCTAGTTGTATGGGGTCCATGGTGAGTTTCTGATACAAAGTAGCTCCTGATACACTGATGAATGTTTTTTATGATGGCTGTTGTGATCTCCAGTTTGAAATCAGTGGAGATGGTGGTGTGTAGGAAGCTCAGACTCCACATCACTTACTGTACTGAGTTACAAAGGGAGATGGACAGTTGTCTTATTTCAGAAATGTATCATCCATCTCTACTGCCTTTTGCATGTTGACCTCCAAGTTGTTTTTAGTGCACCACAAAGCCAGACGAGCCACTTGACTCCACTAGCAGTCCCGTCAGTGTTGCTAACGAGTCCTGTTAGGGTTATTTGCTTGATGATAGCTGGAGATGCACTTGTTGGTGTAGCAGGAGAAGAGGAGGACTGAGAGTATCCAGCCTTGAGGAACCCCAGTGCTGATGGATAGGGGCTCTGACAGATAAGGTTCCAGGCACACAAGCTACTTTCTATCTGACAGGTAGTTGAAAAATACCCTGACAGACGCAGGGTTCCACTCTTAGTTGTGTTGAAAGCAGAGCTGAAGTCTACAAACATGACTCTGTCATAGGATCCTAGAAGGTCCAGATGAGTACAGACATAGTGTTGATTGTGACTGTGCATAGTGCAGATTGCTCTGTATGCAAAAAGTCCAAGGAGGTGGGAGTGATGAACTTGACATAACACAGAACCAGCTTCTCGAAGCATTTCATGACTACTGATGTTAAAGCTTCTGACCTGTAGGTATTAAGGCTGGTTATATCGTCCTTCTTTGGACCAGGATTATTTACCACTAAATTCTACCTGTGTTTCACTTCACCTGTGCCCTTATGGAGCACAGCTCTTATCACTGCATTCATATGAAAACGGGGTCTTCTGGACATGTACCAATGATTTCACACCACATATAGCATATTGTTGTTGCTCTTCGCATGATGGTCATAGGTGCATCTGAACTGTGTATTTGTATGCATGTATAGACTCCTGTATACAGTATTTTTGTGAAAGTGTGTGTTAGTGTTTACACAAGTTTGCTTATTTTCCATTTCTGTGTTTCTACATGAAGATTCGAGTGTCCTATACGCAACTGTAAATCCAAAAGCAAAATGCAAAACAACACAAGAACAGGTGTGTATCATACTGAATGTGTGTTTTGTAAACATGTGTTATGTAACAATTGTTAATGTGTTATTCCTACAGGATGATGTGACTTTCTCCACTGTAGTACACAGTCAGAAAACCAAACCAGCGTCCACTCCAATGGATAATGCAGATTCTACAGAAGATGCCAGCATCAAATTAACTTCAAATTAAGCACACATGCACACACACACACACACACACACACACACACACAAATGCAATCAAGCAAATAGGACAAAAAACAAACACACAAAAACATGTATGGTAGCAAGTAAATAGCAAGTATTTTATGTTTTATCACCATAAATGCCTCATTAGGGGTTAATCTGCTGAAAGGTGATTTGAATACAAGGTGTGAATTGTTAGCTTTTCTGCATGTAATTTATTTAGTAGTAGTAAAATTTTCATGGTTCGGCCCCTTCCTCCCAGACATCTCCTTGTTTGTGTGTGTGTGTGTGTGTATACCACGCCCAACCTGTGTTTCACACCTGCTCCTCATTTTGTGTCATTACTGTGCGTGTATATAAGTCTCCTATTTAGTAGTGGATGTTGTCGGTGATAGACTAATACAATGTGCTACGTTGTCTGTTGTCTGGTGTTAATAAACGTAACTTTTGTCAGCTCGTTCGTGCGTCCTGCCTAGCCTCCATCTTTACATAAATGTGCATATCATTTTATGTCAAGTGCTTTATTGTTGACTGTAGCCATTAATTCACTGTGAGAATGTATTTCTGTTTTAAAAATAAAGAGCAAAAGCCAGATGAGTGTGCTTTCTATTTTTACCTGCTTAAAATGACACATTACACCTTTATAGAGGTGAAGCACAAAATGAGTTTAGACTGTGTCCTGAGTTACCAGTCTATAGGTACATCTGCCCCATAGCTATGATTGTAGAATTGGTTTAGGCTATAAGACATGACACTGTTTCATGGGTTTCTAAATCTCTGAAAGTGTAGATGGGATATTTTTCATCAGGTTACCTAAATTATTACAAATGCCATTAGCATTAAAATGACAAATCCTTAATTCTGATGGTCCAAAGCTGTTCAACAAAACAATCAGCAAACATTCTCTTGGTTCCTCCAATATACAGATGAATACATCTCTTGCAAAAGATAAAATAGACCACTTCTGTAGTAATGCATAAGGAGGAAGAGGTGATAAAATGGATCCTTTTGTTCTAGTTATTTTATTGTCTTTGTTAATAAGGTTTTATGAAGCACATCTAGGGCAGGCTACAGCACCAGTTCTTCTTCCTATTATTCAACAGGTCATTTACCTCAGTCTTTAAGGGCACTAAGGGCATGCCTTTGATAATTATATCCGTTTACTGTTCGTTATTTTACTAACTGTAGTGTGTGTGTGTAAATATATATATATATATATATATATATATATATATATATATATATATATATATATATATATATATATATATATATTTACAGAGAAATTTCAGACAGCGACCCTTCATAAGCTGTGCAAGCAAAGTGCGTTAGTTGTATATTTTTCTATAGATATCCACTCGACATCTTCAAGTGCTTCAAGTTTCCAGAATAAATGTATATTAGAAGTATCTAGATAACACTTCTCCTTTGGTCAAACACACGGCAAGCAAGACAATTTAATTTGGTACAGCACCTTTCATACACAATAGCAATTCAAAGTGCTTTGCTCAAATATATAGTACCAACAAAGAAAAAAAAAACATTAAAATAATATGAAAGATGCTAATAAAAAGGACACCGTGTACACAAGGTACAGGACAGCAACACTGTCAGTGAAATGATAGATAGATAGATAGATAGATAGATAGATAGATAGATAGATAGATAGATAGATAGATAGATAGATAGATAGATAGATAGATAGATAGATAGATAGATAGATAGATAGACTTTGGCAATAGAATTTGGCAAGAGCTGATTACATGTGACTGTGATGCATCACTTTAAATAGTGTGTTAAGCTGTCCAATTTGAGTTAAGATTAAAAAATGCATGATGCAATCTGGTTTATGAGAATACATTAGAATTATTTGGTTCAGTTAACCAACTGCCATCAAATCTATTGGTAATCTTGCTGGTATTTAATTATGTTTATCAGGGATATTTTGTACATAGGCTTGTCCTAATTCTACAAATTGGAGTCAGTTTCCCAATAGAGTCATGCAATAAAATACATTATATATATATATATATATATATATATATATATATATATATATATATATATATATATATATATATATATATAAATGTATGTTATTGCATGACTCTATATATATGTGTGTGTGTGTGTGTGTGTGTGTGTGTGTGTGTTTCTTGAAGAGAAAGACATTAGTATATGCAGAGATTGTATAGCCTGCACTGTATAGATGAACAACTGTTCAACTAATTTTTATTGAGGTTCAGTTAAAGTTCAGTTACATTACATTGTAAAGCTATAAATGAAACACTGCAGTTCCTGATGAGTTTTAATAAAACTATAAATGAGTACACTGCAAACTAACAGAAAATAAGACAAATTCAAAATAAATGTCAACAAGTAACACTTGGAATAAAAAAATAAAAATAAAAATGAATTAATTTGGCTTTTTATATATATATATATATATATATATATATATATATATATATATATATATATATATACACACATATACAAAGCCTATAAAAAGCCAAATTTTCAGTTCAAATTCAATTACTTTTTAGGAATAAATCTTTAATTCTTAAAAAAATATTTATTTATTTATTTATTTATTTTTGTTCAAGAACACGCTCAAACTGGGTCAACTTTTTAAAAGAAAGTAAACAGCTTCATTATTATTAAATACAATAGAGCTTTCTTCTGCCCTTTCTAGATGCCATGGGACAAGACCATCACTAATGGCACTATCATAAGCCACAAGAGTCCTAGAGACCCTGCTCCCATTTGTAACGGTGAGCGGTAAGGAGGCGGACGCATGTGCGCAGAAGAGCGAGACTTATTCAGGCCAAATCCAGAATCAGAGTCGATATAACCCCTAGGGTCATATTACCAACACGGAGTGTACGGGGATACATGATTAACGAACAAAAACGCACGAAGGCAAACGGAAAGCAAGCTAAAACAAAAGACGCTAGGAAAACTCGGGGCTAAGAAACACGAAGGCATGGAGTACAAACTTAACACACACAATGATTCAAATGTAAATGCACGCACGGAGGCAATAAACAACCACAATGAACAGCCAAAAATAAATGCACAAGGCAGGGTTTAAATACAACCAATTAAACAAGGGACAGGTGTTAAAAATCAAACGAGGGGCGGAGAAAACGAAACTATGGAACTGAACTAAAAACACAAGACAGGGAAAACATGGAACACGGAAATTCGGAGGGACTAATTGTGACACTATTGCTCGGTTTAAAAAGTATAACTCGGACAATCTGGGAGAACGTGTATGTGTTTACATCATTTTTACTATAATTGTAATGATGTATATACACTGTACAGTTTATTTATTAAGCCTTCACATTTGACAGTTTTATTTATTTACCCTTTTAATAATTTTATTTATTTAGTTTTCCCTAACTTGTGTAGATGGCAGTCCAAAATCTCTTCAGTGTTCGCTGGTTGACCTAGTTGTCCGTGCATTTTGCGGGTATGCTGTTTCCAGTAGAATTGTGTGCGTACTCACGTACGGATGAGGACGCGCGCTCTCACGCTTGTGAGAATCCCTTGCAAAAAGATCTCGGTCTGGGTCCGCGCTCCGGCTGGACCCGCCGAGAACGTGACAAACAGTGAGCATGGCATTTTAATGGCTTACGTCCGTCTTTGGGGACCAAGGCGCGTTCTTGCAGACAAGACGTTCAGCGCGACGAACACACGGCCAGAAAGTTAACGGCGCTGACACCTGAACGCCACCAGTTATTTTTCACCGTGCGATCTGTTATCGGTCCAGCAAGTCCCGGTTTCGCGAAAGAAAGAAGTGAAATATGATGATGCCGATGCCTTCCACAGCCCACGAGCGCGTGCAGACGGAGCATCCCCCGCCCCCGTGTCCTGATTTTCGGAGCGGATCCGCGAGAGTCGGCGAGTCCGGTCAGCCGACTGAGGGAAATTTCGAGAGCGAGAGAAGATATTTTTTGACTTAATCATTATGTCTTAATCAGGTGCTTAGTTCCCCATAGAGCAACAGTGTCATATAATTTGATCACAAAAGATAAACCGACATGAGCCACAGTGTAGTTGCTGAATTTGAAGTCAAACTTACGTGGGTTAAAGGGTATAAGTTTGAGTGAGCGGTGTGAAATGGTGTGTGTGTGTGTGTGTGGGGGGGGGGGGGGGGGGGGGGTATATCTCGTGTTGATTAAAAGCCCACAATATCGTTGGATAACCTGAATCTTCCGATTTTCTGGATAAAAGCCCACAATATCGTTGGATAACCTGAATCTTCCGATTTTCTGGATAAAAGCCCACATGATCGTTGGATAACCGGAATCTTCCGATTTTCTAATGGGCTTGAAAGTGTTCAGTGCATCTCCGTGTGCCGTTAACGAGGTCACAACAGCACGGATCTGTCTCTTTACCGCTAAACGCAAGAAGAAGCAAAAACGCGTTAGTCAGGTCTCTCCACTCCTGGTTAAATTGACCATGCATCAAGAGACATGTGTCGTCTGTTTATTACACACTATATGTCTGTTTGGTTTCACCTCATTACAAAAATCCATCACCGTCTGCTCTTTAAAAAAAGTGTCAAAAGATCTGCTGACGTTACGGTTAGGTTCAGGTGTAAGCACAGTGATATTTAGTTGTGTATGTGTGGACAGACAGAGAGAGTTGGAGGTCTCTAATTGAGAGTTGTGTACACACCCTGAACGAACAGTGGCAAATGGCATATGTGTGTGTTGGAGCGCATATCTAATTTTCTACCCGCTTCCTCGTTTCCGTCGGTTCATTAGACCCATCACGACTGCCCGTGCTGGAGGCGAGGCTACCGGGGAACGCACGCGCCCACGGAACGTGAAGATTCCTCACACGCCGGCGCCTGAAAACGCCTCGCGACCTCTCACGCACGAACGGAACAGAACTCGCGGGACGTCGCTTTCATCGCTGTCTCTTTCTAAATATATTTTTAAAAGTTGCATAGCAGTGTTTAAAAATGCGACTTTCCCCTGACTCATGAAGGCGTGGAATTCATTTCACTTCAAATTCTAGCTTTCATTACTTACACCCCCCCCCCCCCTTGTAAAAACGCTCGCTGCTATGTGAAATGACATTTACCAATTTTAGACTTTTGCAGGCCACCCCCGCCAAAAAAAAAGAAATAAAATTACGCATGACATCACATTATTGTATATATCTCAGAAAATATATATCTCAGCAGTCCTGGGAATTCATCCACAGTGGACACAAATAAGAAGCGGCGTGTCTGCTGCAGGCTAGCAGTTAGCCAGGCATCGCTCATCTGACAGAAACTGTGTACATAACCGTTTCCTTCCTGGCTAAAGGTTTACGGACAGAGTTGGATGGCCTCTCTGAATTATTGTGAGATTTTCATCGAAGGGTAGCCTTCGGAGACTTGTCAGTTAGGTACAATGCCACAGTGTCGGTCTCACTTGTAGTCACTGGGGCTATAGGCCCGCCCCTTAGTGAAAATCATCCATTTCATTGGTCATATTTCCTGTCATTTTGCAGACGGACTTCCACCACAGAACCTTTCAAAATATCACAAGAGTTCCTGCAGACGTGCTACTGGGCAGGTTTGATTAGTTCCTATGATTTGTTGTCATTCTACTGTAGTTCACTGAACACATTGTCTTGCAAGCAAAAAGCCCGAGAAATGTTACGGATTTAGTTTCATTTCAAAGAGTGATAGACCACCTACCTTTATTTAAAAAGCCTGCAGCCTGTAATCTTATGTTATTACCAAATAACAGTCCATATAGACTCTGGATGTGTGTGTTTGTGCGTGTGTGCGTGTGTGCGCGAAGTGCTACACACTGATTAAAGTGCGTTTGATGTGCTGATAGGAGGAACGTTTGTTCTGCCAGTTCTCCGTGGCAAGTGAACCCGGCGGCGTGTGGATAGGCGGGCACACCAGGGGCGGAGAGAGAGTGAGCCTGCCTGTCTGCATGCCGCCAGCATCTCTGGTCTGATCCTCAGACGAGCACGGCGCAGCAGCCGCGGTGGGGCATCCACGCGTTTCACGTGTCGACAGCGAGCAGTTGTGGACAGGTTGGTCGGGTTTTGTTTGCTAATGTTTCCGCTGACAGGGAGGGAGAGGTTTCGTGAAGACGTCAGGCATACATGGGTTGCCCCCCCCTCCTTCCGACCACTCCAAAGGTAACGATGAGAGTCGTCTTTGCCCGGCCAGAGGGGCAGGGGAGTTCAGGTTCAGAAGGATGTCCGCAGTTCTGCGTCGTCCAGTTGATTCCGCTAATTCATTCTACACGCGGCTTGAGATAATTAGCTAATCCATACGGCCGGAACAAAATCCAGGGAAGGACTGTTACCTTCTTGGCCGGAAACTCTCATCTCCGCTCCCAGACAGATGTCGAAATCGCAGTGAAGCGTGAGCGCTAACTTCCCTTGGCGTTCCGCCTCGTGTCCCCGAGGCCTGGGAGTGCATTCTGGGAGACTGCATGGTGTAGAGTTTTCCCAGTGTTGACGGGCTCCACTTCACTGGATAATCAGCTGATGAGCCGCATCGAATGGATTAGGGCTGTGAGAACAGAACAGTGCTGTCACAGTGTGTGTGTGTGTGTGTGTGTGTGTGTACCTTTGTATCTCCAGCACAAGACCCCCACGAGACCCAGCAGCAGGAGGAGGACAGCTCCCACAGCAGTAGTCATGAGAATATATAATAGATCACCAGCAGGGTTTTGGACATCTGAAGGCAAACGTTATACAAATGTTATGTGTATTTGTGTGCGTGTTAGTGTTTGTGTTTTTACACAGCATGTATTTTAATTGCTTTTTAAGATATTAGGAGACCATGTTGATATGCAGTAAATGCATGTTACCGTCAGTCAGAGTCTTTGCACTGTCAGTAGTGGAAGCGTCAGCTGGAGCCTTTGCACTTGTTTTACCATCAAATCTTGATGTAAATTCTGTAGTTGAGATTCCTGGAGAGGGAGATGTGTTTGTTAGCATAAGATGGTGTACTGCTTTAGTACTACTTGTGTTTGCAAGTTTGGCTACAGTACTGACCCATTATAAATGTGTATAGGAACATTCAGGGTGGTTTACATTCATGACACTAGTAGACATGTGACTGCACCTGAGTGGGGGCAGGTGAACAAGCTCATCAGCGCATGTTTAAAAGTTTATTTAAAAACTAATTTTTATAATGAAGTGTTGACTTTCCAAGTAATGGTGTTATATCATAGAGTTAGCACTAATGCAATGGAATTATCCCTCTTGAGCATTGTGATACGGCCACAAAACAAATCAAATTATGTCAAAATAAAATTCCCAATGAAGTATTAGAAGTATTTAAAATATATATTTTAAATTTGTTTTGTATGTTGACCAAAAAGCTGTCAATTTAGGTATATAGCCTGTAATTGGACTTCTGTGGTTGGGAAATACAGTTTTGCACTGTCACTTTATTGACAGTGTCATAGTCAGGACACTTGAAGAAAAATGTCATTTTCAGGTAAAACATCTAATACTGGGTGAGATGACTCAAAAACAGATCACTTCTGTCATTTTGGGTATAGCCTTTAGTCATACTAGTGTGACTGAGAAATAGTTTGATGCTGGTAATTTCTTAGGACACATGACTTTGGACTTATGAAAGTTAATAAAAAATACAATTTTGAGGTAAAACATATGTATTTGGACAATTGGGAGCACATCTAGTACAAGATGCTAAGTCAAAAACAGTGGATTTCTGTCATTTTGTGAAGTATTGTGAAGTAATACATTTTACATCAAATTTGTATCTTTCATAAATTTTGACATGTCCTGACTATGACAACATCAAAGTGCCAGTGCAAAATAGAATTTCCCCAACCACAGTAGTTTGAGGTTTCAGTTCACACAGTTCCTACTTACTGTTTGTAGATGGTCATAGTTAGGACGCATGACTCTTTAAGAAAAATGTCATTATGAGGTAAAATAGATAAAATAGTTATTTGGACAACTGAACACATCTAGTACTAAGCAATGAATCAAAAACAGGACATTTCTGTCACTTTGGGTGTATAAGATGTAGTGTGGCTGGGAAACAATTTTACACTGGCAGTTTATTGATACTGTCATAGTCCAACTATGCACTTTAGAAATAACATGAAAGACAAAATGAGGGTCAGTGACATTATGGATTGTTTCCAGAAGATTAAGTTATAATTTAAATCCCAGTCAAGTATTTTTAAAGTACAAGACCACTTTAACCACAAATACATCCCTATAAAAATGGATGAAATGTATATTTACCCTGGACTTGTTTTAGCTGTGCTTTTGCAAACAAACACCTAACAAGCCACATCAGTGAGAAAACACTACTCCAGTGATTTGTAGCATTCATCCTATCTCCAGTATAATAGCCTTTGATAGTCTAATAGTGCTCTATAGGTGTAACAGGTGCTACAGGTATAATGTAACACTAATTTGCTAAAGTTTATGAGATTATCAATGCACTAAGAATACAGATCTAAATTACTTACCTTTAAAAGTAAGTCTGATGTATAGTTGTTCATATTCCTTATGCATACAATCGTAATCTCCCTCATCTTCCTCAGTCAGGTGTGATATGAGTAGAGAGAGATTTCCTGGAGAGTGAACAATACCCAGCTGAACTCTGTTTCTGTACTGTTCACTCTCACTGGAGATCACTTCCCATGTTTTACTGTTTGGGTTGTATTTCTTCCAGGTGAAATTTACAGGTTTGGCGTGTAGGTCTGTGCAGCTGTAGGGTAGCAGTACTGAGTCTCCTGTGTGTGCAGTGATGTGTTTTGTCTCCCTGTTGTGTTCCAATACTCAACCTGTAGAAACACACCCCACTGTCAGACTCCACCACATTTGCTTGTTAGATTAATAAATATTTACTTTAATATTATATGATTTTAGCATTGTTCTAATGACATTGACTATCCTTATAACAATGATAGTTATAGAAACATTTATTACATAAATGACATCGGCACTCACACGTATTACAAACGATAATATGAACATGAAACGAGTGACATTTAAACAAACACGATGAACACGCATACGCTTTCACAATGACGAAGAAACATTAACACGTTACATCAACATGTTACATAGACAATGATCAACAACGCCGCACACCCTGACGTGAGTTTGAATACACACAGACGGAGCGAAGTACAGGTGTGTGTAGGCGTGGCCACAAATGAAAGTCCTCCCACTGCACGTGGCTGGCCAAACCACGTGCCTCGCGGGAGGCGAGCGTTCCGTGACACTAAATACACATTAATAAAGGCTGATTCTGTCAGACAGCTGTCATACAGTCTCTTTATAACACAATACTGTCAGTTGGTTAGTTGACATAACACTTCATTCAAGGACTATAGGTTGGGGTTTTTTTTGTTCGTTTTTTTTTACATAAGTTTTAAATATGTTTGCAGTTAAAATAACATAACTAGACCCCCCCCAGGAGACAGAGTCGGCTGAGAATGAGTACTGCCACTATAACCACCCCAATACCCCCAGAGGAAAATCGGGGCTGATGACCAATACCGTCACGGCATCAGACCGTGGAGGCAGAACTGGTTGAAATATCATATAACTTTATAACTGCTGACTTTGTAGCTCAGTGTATTTCAGGCATGTCCAGCATATAACATTAATGATCAGATGTTGCTTACCAAGTGAGGTGTGACATCTTAGAACAGGCCAGATGCTTGCGGACAGCCGAGTTTTATTTGTAGCGGATTAAGCAACAATTGTAAAGTGAAACAGGCAGGGTAATAGCCAGATATAAACACACCAGGGAATTGCTCAGTACATGCGATAGAACAGTGATAATACTTGACAGGGAATTAATGGAACCAGAAAGAATAAATAGTGTAGCAAAGATGAGACATAGGAAACACTAGTAAACTGGTGATGAGGGAGTTGCAAACACAGACTGAGGGCGGTTGCGGTACATGAGATTACTAGGAAACCTGAACAGATGTGAGCACCTCAAACCATGTAGTACCTTCCTGTTCTTGACACTGGCTTGGGAGGCTGAAATAAAAAACCATATGACTCTGTTATAAATGAACGCTTTGACAATGACACTGTGTTGAAAGTGTTCTGGCCTGGTCCTTAAATAGAGTGTTTTATTTTGTTACTAATAAAATGGTGATTGATCTCTAATGCCACGCCAGTCTACCAGTCAAAGAAAGATCAGACAATATATGTATAACTCTGTGATAGAGCGTCAGTGTGGAAGCACTAGAATTCTTTATTTCAAGCCATTGATCAAGTACCACATCCAACACATGATACTGATCACATTATTGAAGTGCTCGTCTTTGTTCACTTTTCCACCTCGCCTCCCTGAGTTTGTCTGTGTGTTTAGTGAGGGGTTTGCCATTGTGTCTATACAGGCAAAGGTCTGAGTAGGAACAATTTTAACAGAAATGGAAACTTGTAGAGATGATCCAGTTAGATTCCCATTCCATATAGATTCCCATTTGTCATGATCAGTCCCTTCCATGTTCCGTGTTTTCCATGTCGTTTTGTTCCGTTCCATAGTTTCATTTTGTCCTCACAGTGATTGCGTACACCTGTCCCTCATTTCTAAGTTCATGTATTTAAACCCTGCTGTGTGCCTTGGTCGTTGTTGTTTATTGTTTGTTTGTTCAGAGGTTTGACTGTTTGTTTCATTTTGAATTAATGTTTGAATGTTTGATCCTTGTTTCTTTGTACTCCGTGTCTTTGTGTTTCCTAGCTTTAGTTCCTAGTTAGCCTTTGTGTGTTTTTGTTTTGTAATGTTTCCCAGTACTCTCCATGTCAGCTCTGTGACCCTGGACTGCTTTAATGACCCTGATTTTGGATTTTCCCCTATTAAATCTCGCCCCTCTTAGCACGTGTCCGCCTCCTTACCGCTCAACGTTACACCATTCTCATCTTTTTGAAGACTTAAGCGTCTGTCACATCTAACTGCCACATCACTCCTTTTTTGCCTGAGTGGAGCAAAATCCGGTGATTGTGGGCGGTCTTGATATTGTGTAATTTTGGAGGTAACATAAGATAGGTGGTTAAGGTACTTGACATGTAATTGGAAAGTTGTTGGTTCAAACCCCACCCTGCTAAGTAGCCACTGTTGGGCTCCAGGCACTCAATTATTCAAGTTGTACTTGGTTATAGTTGTAAGTTGCTTTGGATGGAAGCATCAGTTAAGTCTAAATGTTTATTGTAATCAGCTTGTTGTTTTGAATATTTTAACATTCTGTTTCTAATGTTTGATCATTCATGATCACCCATCTAATTTTTACATTAGGCTACTTATGTTAGTTATGGGACAATGTTGTGCTAAGTTAACAATTACAATACAATACAATAGTCGCCTACAATAAAATACAATATTATAACTTGGAGTTCCAAATTTTTTAAAAAAAGGTTTTTATCAACAGAACTGGGGGGGTCAAGCCTGTCACACACACAGTTGATTGATACATGTTTATGTGTCATCACAGTAAAAGATCCAATACTGCCTCTTGCCTCATGATCGTAACACTGCCAGAATGCAATGTAGACAGAAAAGGTGGGTTACATAAAGTATCCAGTCTCTGCACCACACATTTAGTAGGTTAAACCCAAAGTTAGGCTGACTGAATGGAAAAGCTGTGAGAAAGCAGGATATATTAGGACTAAGGAACCTAGTTACACATTTGAACATAACACATGTTAGGCTTTGCATAAGAGGATGCTCTTCATAATATAAATTGTATTTACAGGCTTAATTTGAAAGCAGATCATTTTTTTTAAGTTTTATGTGCATTAAACCTTTGTCTTCACCTCTGCCCTTGGTTTTAAGTACGATGCAGTAAATAATTACATTAACAAAAACTCTAAATATGTCACTTCATATATCAACTTGACATCAGAGTTGACTGTCAAACTTTTGTGTATGTCTATTTGCAACTTGTCATAGCAGAGCATTACCTACTTTTCAAATCAAAAATCTAAAATAAAACACATTAGTGATTTTGATCCAGCTGGTCCACCTACATTAATGATCTGCACACTGTGCAGTTTTCAGAATGATGAGCTGAAACCTGCCTAGGCGACAATTTACAGAGTAAGTGTGTTAAAGTAATGAAACTCTTACTTACACAGGACAAGATATTTTTACCATTTGGTAACGCCAAACATGACTTGGCAATAAGTCTACAAGTAACTCAGACAACCAAGACTTTGCTAGTGTATATCTAAGAAAACCCTAGAGCTGGATTTATTGAGATACATTTATTCATACAACCATTATTACAGTTGGATTTGGATAAAAAGTGTTTCACCTTTAATGGTGAGTTTGATGTTTTTATATTTCCACTGGTTAAAATAACACCTGTAGACTCCCTCATCCTCTTCAGTCAGGTGTGATATGTGTAGAGAGAGATTTCCTGGAGAGTGAGCAGTACCCAGCTGAACTCTGTTTCTGTACTGTTCACTCTCACTGGAGATCACATCCCATGAGTTTCTGTTTGTGTTGTGTTTCTTCCAGGTGAAACTCTCAGGTTTGGTGTGTCCGTCAGTACAGGAGCAGGGCAGCAGTACTGAGTCTCCTGTGCATGCAGTGATGTAGTCTGTCTTCTTTTTCTCTACCAACATGCAGCCTGCAGAAACACACATGATAAAGGCCTTCAGTATTAAACATGGCTGCACATGTAAATCTCAAATGGTTATTATTATATATGACATGCTTAACTATTATTATAATGTATGACATAATTATTACATATGACATACTTTAATGGTTATTATTATATAATATAAACATCTGCTGAAAAATATTTACTACACTCCTTCAAACCCGGGATCTTATGGAGGGGTCGAGAGTCTGCAAAGGTCCGTGGTGGATGAAAGCGGTAAACGGGTTGGTGATAAGGAAATAAAAAACTGGTTAGCAGATCAGGATGCATACACACTACATAAACCAATCTGTATAAAATTGAAAAGAAACAGAGTCATTGTAAAAAAAAAACATAGATGAACAATGGCAGGCCGATTTGCTGGACATGACCAACATAACGGGAACATGAAAGTTAGGCTAACGTGCTAACTTTCCAAGTATGCTTGGGTACGCGTGATGAAAAACAAAACAGGTGCCGAGGTTACCAAAGCCTTTGTATCGATTCTAAAAGAAGGCAGAGTTCCTAAAAAACTTCAGCCTGATGAAGGGAAATAATTTTTAATAAAAGCTTCAAAACATTAATGAAAAAAACATAACGTCAATCACTTTGCTACCGGGACGGGACAAAAAGATTAAAGTTTAGAGTCGGCGATACCGTCAGAATTTCACGATTAAAAAGACATTGTGAGAAAGGGTACGAGCAGAACTTTACGGATGAATATTTGAATATTTTACCGTTTTTGAATGTCTAAGGAAAGACCCTCCCATATCAAATTACGGAATTTCGATGGGGAAAATGTAGATGGGACCTTTTATGAACAGGAGCTGCAAAATATTTTAGTGGGAAAAGATAAAGCCTTTAAAATAGAAAAAAATATATCTGAAAAAAACTAGGAACCGATAAAAGATGTGCTTGATCAGGTGGGTTGGGTGGCCCAATAAATTTAACTCCTGGATTCCGGCCGAGGACGTCCTTAACATTGTGAAAGGTTAAAAGGTGGGGTGCTAAATCAAAATGAAATTATAATCCAATCACCATGGAAGAGAGCGGATTCTACGTGACTCTACTGAGCAACGCCTCCAAAGACATTTACCCCGATAATAAGATTTCGTGCTACACAACCAAATTTCTGAAGCCTATAGAGTTGGTGGGGGGATGGGAGGTCGCACTCACCGAGGTACAATACCCACACACGGTACTCGCTGAAGGAGCTAGACATTTTCACATTACCTTACACCCAAACAAGTATCAAAAAGTACACATACGTAGAAATCCCACTGCTTTCAGCCATTTCCGACAATTCTCCGATCGAATTTTATGTGGCAGGCAATGGTGATGATTATCTGGAGTTGAATAACACCGTTTTGCATCTAAGATGTAAAATCACAAACCTCGACGGGAGTAACATTGCTAACGATGCTAAGGTCGGCGTGGTAAACTATCCTATAGCGTCTCTGTTTTCACAAGTGGATGTTATGTTGGGTGACCGTTTCATCAGCCAAGCGAGTAACACGTACCCCTACATAGCCGTCATTGAATGTCTTGAATTATAGTAGGGACACTCTGGAAACACAATTTTCTGCCGGGTTGTTTTACAGAGACACAGGACATATGGAGGCTACGGACCCGACGGGGCATAACCTTGGACTCAGGACCAGAGACGCTTTCAGCGCCGAAAGTAAAACCTTTGAATTTATCGGACACATTCATTCTGACATATTTTTTCAGGATAAACTTTTACTGAACGGCGTTGATATGAAAATTAAAATGGTGTGGAGTAAAGATGAGTTTTGTCTAATGAAAGAAGGAGCCGGTGATTATGTTCTAAAAATACTCATGGCTTCTCTGTTTGTGAAAAAAAGTGTCCGTTTCACCAGCTGTTAAATTAGGTCACGCACTGGCTCTTTTAAGCGCCACCGCCAAATACCCCATCGACAGAGTTTGTATGAAAACCAACCTTCAGTTTACCATCCGGGGGTCGTGTGTGCACCCAAGAAAACCTCTTCCTCGGACTGCTCCCTAAAACTCTTATTATTGGGATGCTTGACAATGAGGCTTACAGTGGAGCCTACCATAAAAATCCTTTTCATTGTGGCCACAAATGAAAGTCCTCCCACTGCACGTGGCAGGAGGCGAGCGTACCGTGACAGTGAGTAGCTTCTCATTTGTTAAACAACCATGTGGAAAGACACATCCTGTGGTCGTGGAAAAGATGTTAAAACCCAGTGACAGAGCAGCGCAAGAACAGGTGACTCGAGCACTAGATAATGCTTCATATCAAAAAGTCAAAGATGAATGCTCATTGGTGGTGTGATTTTGTGCAGTAATACATTTAATGTTTTGTGAAAATAAGATAAGGCATTAAAAAACAAAAGTAATAAATCAGCGAAGGTTTGACAAGGATACACATTGTCACTGACGCAAAATGCCACCGTCACAGTATCCCTCCTGTATTTCTTTCTCAGTAGCTCCACCTAGTGGAGGATTTAGTGCTGGGTAACCTTGAATGAGTATGTGCAAATACAAATACAAGATTTTTATAATCCATTCATATTTTAATAAAACTGATGAAGATCTTAAACTGAACCGCTGGCCGAGCCAAAGACTGTCAGATGGAGTTTTTTAATTTTTTTATTTTATTTTTATAAAGAATCTAAAGTCATCTAGTCAACTGACCAGACAAACCGTTACACTGATAGAATTCAGCTGGTTGCTGCTCCAGGAAATTTCTCTCTATTCATATCTGGTCTGACTAAAGAGGACGGGGGACAGTACAGGTGTAGCATCAGCAGTCATCATCTTATAGAGGTCAAACTCCAAGTAACAGGTAAACCAACCTCTTGTATATTTATAGTATGCATGAAATGTTGACTACCCTTAGTGATTGGTCTGTACCAATGACTATCGTACTATGAATAAAAATGCAGTCAACTAGACAAATATGGAATGCTATTCTCATCTAAAATATGAATCTGAACCCACTGATGCAACACTAATAGATCACAGACCTGAAACACTCAGAAATAAAATATGACATTCTGTTTGTGCTTTATTTTAATCTCTCCATATTTAGTCCAAGGTGCCTGGGTCATGTGGTCAGAAACTGACCAGTGATAAAATAGTGGATCTCTAACACAAAATATTCATGGCCACAGATAGGCTGTACTTTCTAACTGTGGACATACTAGGTGTTTCTATTAGAGTATAAACACCCTGGAATTGTGACATGAGGCATATAAAGACATTTAGATTTCTGGTTGTTTGAGCACCAAGTTTCAAGAATCATTGAGAAAATACACTGCCTGACCAAAAAAAAGGTCACACACTCTAATATTTCATTGGGCCGCCTTTAGCTTTGATTACGGCATGTGTTCGCTGTGACATCATTTCCACAAGCAAGTCACAACATTTATTTCTGTCCAGAGTTGCATCAATTTTTCCCCAAGATCTTGTATTGATGATGGGAGATTTGGACCACTGTGCAAAGTCTTCTCCAGCACATCCCAAAAATTCTCAATGGGGTTCAGGGCTGGACTCTGTGGTGGCCAATCCATGTGTGAAAATGATGTCTCATGCTGGTGAACCACTCTTTTACAATTTGAGCCTGATGAATCCTGACATTGTCATCTTGGAATATGCCCATGCCATCAGGGAAGAAAAAAATCCATTGATGGAATAACCTGGTCATTCAGTATATTCAGATAGTCAGCTGACCTCATTCTTTGGGCACATAACGTTGTTGAACCTAGACCTGACCAACTGCAGCAACCCCAGATCATAGCACTGCCCCCACAGGCTTGTACGGTAGGCACTAGGCACGATGGATGCATCATTTCAGCCGCCTCTCTTCTTATCCTGATGCACCCATCACTCTGGAACAGGGTAAATCTAGACTCATCAGACCAAATGACCTTCTTCCATTGCTCCAGAGTCCAATATTTATGCTCCCTAGCAAACTGAAGCCATTTTTGCCGGTTAGCCTCACTGACAAGTGGTTTTCTTAAGGTTACACAGCTGTTTAGTCCCAATCCCTTGAGTTCACTTCACATTGTGCGTGTGTAAATGCTCCTACTTTCACTATTAAACATGTCCATGAGTTCTACTGTTGTTTTTCTTTGATTTGATTTCACTACACGTTTAAGTGATCGCCGAGCACAATCATTCAAGATTTCTTTCCGACCACATTCCTTCTTCGAAGATGATGTTTCCCCGCTGTCCTTCCACTTTTTAATAAGGCATTGGCCAGTTCTTAACCTGATTCTAGTAGTTTCAGCATCTCCTTAGATGTTTTCTCTGCTTGATGTATGCCAATAATTTGACACTTCGGAAACAGATTAACATCTTTTCCACGACCACAGGATGTGTCTTTCGACATGGTTGTTTAACAACTGAGAAGGTACTCACTGCATCAGTTAGGGTTAAATAACTTGTTTCCAGCTGAAACATAATCACCTATGCAGTAAGTATCCAATGGGAGGCTCTTACCTATTTGCTTAGTTAAATCCAGGTGGTGACCTTTTTTTTTTGGACATGTAGTGTATGATTCACAGTATTAAGTCCCACCTCTTTGATATCTGCAATTATTTGATTCTTTCACAGAAAATGATTGATTTGTATTTAAAAGAAAAGGCAATTTGCTTGCTTCAGAAAGGAAACACTGCACCTACAGAGCCCTGTAGCCTCAGACTAAGCTGTTGTATTACCAACACTGACACACAGCAAACTGACACACAGGAAACTGAACATTTCTGCTTGTACAAATTGTAAATCCATCAGTTCTGTAGTATAAAATCTAAAGCTAAATGTACAAAATACATAACAGCCCTGAACCCTCATTAAAGTAAATAAAACTTCCGAGTCTTAAACGAATACGTACCACCCAGTCTTTAATGTCCGCTCCGCTGCCGGTCATGTAGTCATACTCAAACTTGCGTATGGGTCTCGGGTGTGTGTGTGTGTGTGTGTGTGTGTGTGTGTGTCTCTCTCTCTCTCTCACTCACCCACTCATTCACCCCTCCCACTCCCTCCCATTGGTTGATTCTCTAGAGGTTACACCTCCTCACTCCCCCCCGCCCCCCATCATGCAGGAAAAACTTTCTGACAAAATATGATATAAGGTGAAAAAAACCTCCTCCCAGGGTCAGAAATACACTCCTCATTTGACTCCTCAATTTTGCCGCCTTTTCTTTCTACCCAACCACCCGGTCTGACCAATCCCGTGCAGCGTGCAACTCCTCCCACAAAACCAGACCCTCGTACCCGCTCATTTAAATTTAGTTGTACCCCAGATGTTTGAGTAGGAATCATTGAAATAATTCTTTAATAGTGAAATAATGTGATTAAAGAAAATAACATTTTTTAGTCTCATACTACACCAGTTTGTCTCCACTTTCTCTATCTGTTCAGTGTCCTCTCTGACACACACTCTGCAGTCAGAGGTCATTGACTCTCTCTCTCTCTCTCTCTCTCTCTCTCTCTCACACACACACACACACACACACACACACACACATCTCTCCCACGACACCTCTTCACATCTTATTTGCCAGATGTATTCAAACAAGGCAATAAGCAAACTTTTCAGAAAACATCACAAAGTTTTAATTAATTAATTTTTTGTCTGATCTCTAACCATTGTGGTTACTCTATAAGTTTTATCACACAAGGTTTTTGTCCGTTATCACACGTTGTACTCTTACCACTTTCAGTGCATTCCACAACTGAGAGCGGTGTTGGGGGAGGGACGTAATTTACAACTTCTATCCGAAAACCATTTCTATCCCCACCGACTTTTTCTTAAAGCCGTGTTTTCGGTATTTCACTCCTTTAGTTCACAACAGGTAAGCAATTCAGTAATGCTTAACTAATTCATGCTATACCTTATATTAGTATAAGTTACCAAAAAGGCTGACGTGTATTTAGCTATTTATTTAGCTAATGGATGAAATACTTTATCGTGCGTTGTATGATTTAACTCAGTGGGGCTTAGCGTCGTAATTAATTTCAGGTCTAGATAAAACATACATTTTAACAATCAATGCGTATTATCTACAAGCTATCGTAAGTATTCTTTTGCGAGCTATCTAGGAAAGGATATTGTCAATGTCTTTATTCTGATGATTAATGGTCAATATGTAATATGACCGCTATGCCATAGAGTACGTGAAACATTTTGATCGACTAAAACTCTTTTGATCGACGGCTATTCTTATTCTCAGGGCTAGCTAAATAGAAAAACTTTAGCTTCGAAGTGGGTGAATCTATTTACTTAAATTAACCAGTACATGACCTGACATAAATGCGGTTTTGGTATAAAGGATATCATTATGGTGATCTTTTCTACTCATGGTCTATAATTCTGTTCTATGTATTTCCATAGTTTCCGACGTTCACGACTTCCTTGACTCTGGAGAGAATTGCCGACCAAGGTAATTTCTTATTTGTGAACTTTTATACATTTTAATTGTATGTATTTTATTTTGTTTACATTTTTGTTACTTTTATTTGCAGATATAAGGAAACAAGCTGATGAAACAGTTCATATATTGAATGAGTTGTTACAAGGTAATCTTTTCTAGAGTGCGTCTACCATATGATAAAAGATCGCTTTATGTCTAAAAGTTTATGCAGTGCGTTAATTTGTCACACAGGCAGAGGGGGTGAATCCCTCTACTGTCATCCACTATTCATCGAGCCCTCTGGCGGAGCTCACAAATATTTCACCTGTTACAACCGGCAACGTCTACAGAAACGTATACAGGTCACTGTGGCTTATAACATACATCTAAATAATTCTAGGCCTATTCACGCTGTTCAACCACACTAACCTGTAGGCCACCATCTCCACGTAAGTATATTTTTAAAAGCATGTTTATTAATCGCATTTATACTAGAATAATTGGATCAACTTTCTTTTCTAAGATGACTCGGACGACGAGGATGATTGACAGCTGTCAAATCAACCAATCAAATCAAGCAATAAATCATTTTGACGGTTAGGAAATACCATTACTCTCTCTGTTCACAAATAGCTGCCATTTTATGCAAATTTCGTGGGTATGTTGGATAGCCTAAAATGGGTTTTACGAGCAGATGTACTTAAAATTTAAATGGTTTACAATTCTAATTTTTCAGAAATATCTGATTCAAAGTTGCAGAAAAAAATGCTGCTTTCCAGCATTTGCTCATTTTTGGGGCTTGAAAATCATAGTTTTAAATCTGGCTAAGCAGTATGACTTCTCAAGCATTAGGATGCAAAATTCAGACAACCCCACCAAAGTTCTCTTGTTTCTTACCCTTCGAGAAACAGACTGTTGCTAACTGGGCATAATATGAAGAGTTTTACTTTATCTCTGTAGTTCTCTCATTGGCATTTAGAGCATAACCTATTGCACAAATTCTGTATGCTTGACATTGCCTTGCAAGGATTTTTTCTTTGCCATAGACTTGATGAAAGTAACTTTTAAAATTGAGCTAATTAGCATAAACCTTTTTAGGAAACAAAATAAGGACACACTCACTAAAGTTTATACTTCCTGTACTAATGTTTGAAAGTCTTGAATTAGCATAGACATTATGCTACGAGTTTTAATTAATCAGTTTGGCGATTTGTTAAGGAGCCTGACTTTGCTCTGTGAAGAACAGCCCTCCATTCAACTGTAAGGACAGCAGTTACACATTTACCAAGAAAAGTGTTTCAGCCTGGTATTGAACTAGGTACTTTCTGCCTGTAAAACAAACATGATAACCACTACACTACAGAAACCATACAGCAAGGGGACTTCTGGATCCATCCAGCATTTCCTCCTTTTTGGTGCCTGAAAGGCATAGTTTAAAAACTGGCTTGAATTGTCTTCTCCCCATTAGGATGCAAAATTCAATCCCACAAACCAACGTTTTCTTGTTTCATTGCCTTTGAGGGACAGAATGTTACTCTCTAGGAATAATATGATGAGCTTTACGTGATCACTGTAGGCTGTTGCCTGCAGTGTTTACTCTGCTCAGTAAAGCCATACATTTCTAGCGGCATGCGACTCCCATCTTGCCTGCTTCTCAAAACTAACATTATGGTTTAATATATATTTGAAGTACAGTTGTTTTCTATTGATTTTGATTAATCAGCATTTCAAGAAACGTCAGTTGTACTGCGTTTATTTCACCATCGTCTCAACAACATATCAGCAAGAATGTGTTCTGATTGTCATTAAGAACATAATATGATTAGATTTATAGATCAAAACAACAATTAATCAAATTATATTTATCAAATGGAGCAAAATGAAGCTTGTGAAGAAAATACTAATATTTTCTTAATACACTTTCAAGAAGTAGTGGGGACAATGTAAGTTCAGAAATGGATGGGGACAGGGTAAATTGCATCTGGCAGTTGTCTCGGGTATTTCCAATGCTGTGCCTCATGAGCTGAAAACTAACTTTGTGGTGTACCATGTTACGCAGGTTTTAAACTAACATGGATTTTCGCTGAAACAGAATCCATCCTTATAACCAACGACATAGACATCGGCACCATTCCCCCACATCACAGTGTCACCCCTTTCCACATGGACACCACAAGGCGGCAGATGAGGAGATGATGGGAGAGTGGCTGAGGAAGATGAAGGAGGAGCAGCAGACACTGAAGGAGGAGAGAGACATGGCAGGTTCTCCTGCAGATGTGAGTAAATGTATCTATTTTCATCCAGCATTCATTTTATGCATCATCTATAGGTTTTCTGTTTATCTGTCTGGAGTTGGTATTCTCAAAGCATTCCATTCTTAATATCATGATAACCAGAATGAAGTCATTTTACTGACTTAACATGTCAGAATAATCTTGGCTCTGCAATGGGAAGCACTAATTTTTGTGTTAGATATGCAGGTAGCAGTCTATAGCAGACTATAAACTTAAGAGAACTCGAATGAATAGTGAATCTGAGAAGATATGGTAGTAGGAATAACACACTTTAATAGCAAAAGCAAATCCATTCACAGCCACTTATAAAAACATCTGTTTTCCTCAACACACAATCAGCTTTTTCATTCATGAAGCAAAGTGATGGGAATCAGGAACCAGTTCCAAATTGCCCGATCCATCAGAATTATACGACTCCCAGATGAAGACTTCTTTTTAGCATTGCTTGTGCATTTTTCTGAATTAGGCATTGTGCAAAACTAACACTGAGTGTCATGATTTCAATCTCTTACAAACATGCAAGAAGGTGTCATGGAGGAGAGGCGTGGCTTCTTTTCATGAAAAAAAGATAACAGAGGTGCATGGATTGTCTGGAATATGACCATTTCAAGTAAGAGTGGAATCACAAGACGTATGTCGAAACATCTTTCGATGCAACTTGGTCCAACATTCCAGAAATACCATGTGCTGCTGCTTCCCAGTCAAGCAGGATGTCCCATCCCCCAGATAAATATGCTGCATTAGAATAAAGTTAACACTATGCTGCCAGGCTTAGCAGGTTATTTCTTTGATTAAATGAA
The DNA here is from genome assembly GCF_041902795.1 of Electrophorus electricus. Taxonomy (NCBI): domain Eukaryota; kingdom Metazoa; phylum Chordata; class Actinopteri; order Gymnotiformes; family Gymnotidae; genus Electrophorus; species Electrophorus electricus. The sequence continues at coordinate 16,332,512 of NC_137498.1, forward strand.
AATGAACACTGTACAAACCTCCTCTACTTTCATGCATATTAGATGAGGATGGACAGACTGTTGCTCCAGCCAGCTGGAAGACTCAACATCAGCCCCCAGCTGAAAGCTCCATCTCATGCTTGCTGCACAGTGATGGAGAGTGAGCATAGCAGGGGTGAATGCATCACTGTGCCAGACAGGCAGGCAGGGAGGCAGACAGGCAAGTAAACTGGGCAGGCAGGTGGGCAGGTGGCAGGGTAAGCAGAGAGGCTGGGGAGGCAGGGAGGCAGGGAGGGAGGGAGGGTGCACAGGCAGGCAGGCAGGGAGGGTGGTAGGCTGGGGAGGGAGGGAGGGAGGGAGGGAGGGAGGGAGGGAGTCTGGGGAGACAAGCAGGCTGGCAGACAAGCAGGGAGAGATGGAGGGAGGGAGGGGGCTGAGGAGTGAGGGAGACAGGCAAACAGGGAGGGAGGCAGACTGGCACATAAGCTGAGCAGGCAGGCAAGTGCGTGGGCAGGAGGGTAAGCAGAGAGGCTGGGGAGGCAGGCAGGCAGGGAGGGAGAGAGAGGCACTGGGGAGGCAGGTGGGGAAGGCAGGAAGGGAGGGAGGCTTTGGAGGTAAGCAGGTAGGCAGGCAGGCAAGCTGGGTGGGCAGAGAGGCTGGAGTGAGGCTGGGGAGTCAGGCAAGCAGGCTTGGATGGAGGGAGGCAGGGAGGGTGGGGAGGCAAGCAGGCAGGGAGAGAGCAAGAACACTGGGTACACTGGGGAGGAAAGGAGGGAGGCAGGAAGGGAGGGAGGGAGTCTGGGGTTACATGTGGCCAGATGAACAGAATGTATTCCAAACCTCCCCCAGGAGTCTGCGTCTCCATTCAGATCTACTGTCCATGGGTAGCCCCAGCCTCCCCTCGGTGTCTGGGTCTCGATTCTAATCATGTGGCCACATGTATTCCCAGCCTCCCTCCCTCCCACCCTGGCTGCCTACCTGCCTCACTGCCTCTTGAGCCTCCCTCACTCCCTCCCTCCCTGTCAGCCTCCCTGCCTCCTTCTCTCCCCAGCCTCCCTCCCTCCGTGCCTTCCCTCTGTGCTTCATCGTTGTTCTCCTGTTAGCCATTCCTTAGTGTTAAGTTTCCTTAGTTGCCTTGTTATCAGCCTCGCCCTGTTAGCCTGTTTAGTCTTCTGATTCTTTCCCTCATTCTATTCTGTGTTGTTTTTCTTGTTCATTTTTTTATATTAAACTTCTTATTTATTTGTTAATCCTGTCTGTTCGTTTACTCATTCTCTTTAGGGTTTGCATACTCATTGTTCCAGTTCACTCTCACATCCGAGGCATTGTTACTTTGTATATGTGTTCACCCTCAGCCTCCCAACCATTACACTCATGTGGTTCCTTATTTCCCAAAATCCAGATGTATTATTAAGTACATTTTAAATAGAAAAATAAAGATGCAGACTCGAGAATTAATTGGAGAATAGCAGGCCCTGTGTTTTTGCTGTTCGATATAACATACAAACAAGGCATATGGTAAATATGCTGCGTTAGAGTAATGTGAACGCCACACAGGCAGGTTTAGCAGGTTATTTCTTTGACTAAATTAAAATGAACGCTGTGCAAACATTCTCTGCTTTCATCCATTTTAGATGAGGATGGACAGACGGTTGTTCCAGCCAGCTGTAAGACTCACCGTCCCCCCCCAGCTGAAAGCTCCATCTCATGCTTGCTGTGAGTGTGGCAACGGTGAACACGTCACTGTGCCCATCACTGCATCACGGAAGAGACACTGAGACACTGTGATGAAGAGGAGGAAGAGGACTACACTCAGATCATTATTATGATCATGTGGCATGGTTTAAAACATGAAGCTTCAATAAAGCCATTAAACTAAACCATTTGGTGGTACTAATATAATAATAGTAAACTTTAGTTGTATACAACTTTTTAAAATTATAGTACAAGATAAGAGTACACACAATCAAGATAAAAAAAAAACCAATGATAAAAACCTGGATAATAAAATCATAGAACATAAAATCTGTTCAATATAAACTGTATAATATAAACAGTGAAATAAATTTGGTAAGAGAGATAAAACTAGACAGATTTACAATATAATTTTTTTTTTTACGTTCCATGTAATTTTCATACGCCCAAACTATGATGGAGTTTGCAGATCGGTGCCCTTCAAAACTATTTAGAATGAAAGAGCTCAATAGCATTTATGGCAGACCCCAACCACCAGGCCCCACTCACCAGGCCCCACCCCACAATCTTTACATTCACTGTATATAAAAGATAAATATGTTTCTATGATTCTATGTTATATATGTTATATATGTAAAGTATAATAATGCTATAAGGATGGATGAAATAAAGGGTCAGTATCACTGCCCAGACAGAACACATATTGCATCTGAGAAAGAAAGGTCAGACTACATCAGGAATCCACCAGAGCCAAACTGTAATGTGGACATTGTGTGGTCCAGCTGTGGCCATGCAGATGATGGTCATGACTAAGGTAACTACTGTCATCCACTGCTTGAAGCTCACCTAACTTCGTGGTAAGCTACCATCAGACAGTATGCTCACAAATGTAAATGCAGCAATAAGCACAATACCAACAACCTGTATAACTGAAACCAACAAACTGGTATATACCACTGTAGTAGTTAAGCTCAAGATCCTAGCATACAGAATGCAAGCAACAGGCCACTTCCACTATGCCCCCTGGAAACAGAGGTTTGAAACCAATATAAAGCCAACTTGAAGTCAGCTAATTGACAGATCTTCAGAAGGAGATAAAGACCAAATATGTGGCCTGGTTACAGAATAAATATAATGGGTGGCCCATAACTTAGGATCTAGAGTCTGGTAAACAGAGGTCAAAAGAGTGGTCAAGAGGCTTTTTATTGTCTTTCTGTGATGGCGGCGGGTGAATGGAAGCGAGAGGTGGGTCAGCAGCGAGGTAATCTTTATTCTCCATAGGTTGTCCGTGATAGAAGCATGGAACCTCAAATACAAATACAGAGGAGCTAGTCTTCCTCTAGACAATTGATCATGCATTGTTCGACCCACACGTAATAGGACCGCTAATGTGCAGCTCCGTCTCCGCGGATCTGGGGGTTAAAATAGAGCAGGGAGTGAATGTGGAATGGGTGAAAATAATTAGTAATCAGGGGATTGTGAACGGGGCAGGTGCGATGAGTAGTCCTTAGCAGGGGTGGGTGTGTCTCCCCTGCTAACTGGCTGACCAACCGTGAAACTTTCTAGCTATAAACAGGTAATTAAATAATGCTCCTACAGTACCATGATGCAACACAAAAGGAGAACATGTGTAAACAATAAATATGAAATACAGCACAAATATTAACATATAGGCAACTTCAACCAGTGCACCATACTGTGACATATAAACAAATACGCTTATAGTATACAGCAGTTACTGAGGTAACAGTACCTAACTGCTGTTCTTACTATTCTCCTCAGGGTTTTGCGGTCTGAGTCAGTTCCTAAACCAGGCAGTGAAGCAGCTGCTCAGGATGCTGTCTATTGTAGAACATGGTGAGGATAGTGGCAGGGGGATGAGCTAGAAGTAGGAGTTACTGCTGGGCTTTCTTGGCTATAGAGCTAGTATTGAGGGTCCAGGTGAGGTTCTCTGCTAGGTGGACACCAAAGAACTTGGTGCTTGTAATGATTTTCACAGAGGAGCTGTCGATATTGATCGGAGAGTGAAAACTACATACTTTCCTGAAGTCAACCACCATCTTTTTTGTTTTTTTCCACATTTAGTGACTGACAGGTTCTGAGACATCCTCTCTGAACGCTGACTCATCATCACTGCTGATGAGACCCCACAGTCTTGCCATTAGTGAATTTGATGTGGTTCAAGCTGTGCATTGCTGCACAATTTAGGGTCAGCAATGTGAACAACAGTGGACTGAGCACACAACACTGGGGAAGCTCAGTGCTCAGTGTGGTGGTGCTGGAGACAGTGATCCTGATCTAGACTGATGGGGCTTTCCCACCAAGAAAGTCCTGGATCCAGCTGCAGAGAGAGGAGTTCAGACCCAGCAGTCTCTTTTCAACCAGACACTGAGGAATGATGGTGTTGAATTCTGAGCTGCAGTCTATGAACAGAATTCTATCGTATGTGTCTTTGTTCAGCTGGATAAGGGTCAGATGAAGAGTGGGGGCAATTGCATCATCTATTGAATGGTTGGGACGATATGTGAACTGTAGGTAAAAAGCACTGGTGTCCAGTCTGCAGAGCTACACAAAAGAAGAAGCAGCCAAAAGTAATGCCTTTGTTTGTAACCACACCCACCTTGATTTCATCATAAGTCATCACACCTGATCCTTGTTACACACATCGTTTATGTATATATGTATTTAAACCCCTGTGTTTGAGAGTTAGTTGTCGGTCATTGTTAGTGTTAATATTCATGCGTATTTTCAGAGTTCATAGTATTTGATCCTGTCATTAATTGTGTTTATGTCTATGTGTTAATATCGCGCTGCCCTGTTTGTTATGCGTGAGTGCCTTTAGTGTTTATTGTTAATCCATGTTTCATCTTATTTAATAAATGTCTGCCTGCAGTTGCCACTGCAGGTGAGATAGCAGAGCATGATGAGATTTCGATCAATGTAACACTCTGCATGTCATCTGTTAAAGAGATAAGTTAAGATGTTTGTAAAACATTTTATATAATAACAATACTATTTATGATTTATTTAATAACGATATGCCCACAGTCCTCCTTCCCAAATCCTCTGTGTGAACACTGATTTATATATTTCTCAGTTCCTAAACACTGAACATCTTCCAGCCATGCTGGTTCTTGTCCCTGACCACAGTGGGCAGTGAGAGCTGGGCCACATCGCAGATGTCTGCACACCACCTCTTCATGTCCCAGTGATCATCACACACTGTTCCCCACTGACCATTACGGTAGATCTCCACTCTACCACAGCAGGCGTTACTGCCCCCAATGTTAAGGCCCTCTATTAGGAAAGAAACATAATAAACAGTTTTATTAACTATAAGCTACTAATAGTCACATATTTCTGTAGAACTAAGCAAAGCATTTTCTGTGTATCCTAATGTGTCTTGCAAAACATTTCTGCAAAGGATGTCTGAAGAATAAAGATGCATGTTGATATATAGGAGATACTATAGCCATTCATTGGCATATGAATTGGCTCATATCAAGCCAATATTTATATCTGAACCAGAAACGTACCAGCAAGCATGAAAACACTAAAGTTACTGGCTACTGAAAGAAAGATATTTGTTACTAAACCCATGATAAGTCACAGCTGTTCATGGTCACACTAACTTCACATGATTGGAGGATGTGTGGGAGCTGGCATGGCTGGATGCCTACCAGCACATGATATAGCTTAATTTCCAAGCCACAATCTCAATTAGTAATTAATTAATTATTATTCTTATTATTCAGATACTTGTGTTCAAAGATGCTTTCAGAAACAATGTTCCCCATATGGATTTGGGCAGAGATTTTAATTTTCTTCAATCAGGAAAACTGAAGAAAAGATTATGCATATTGAAATAATAAAACATTTGCAAATCATCAAGTGTTCTCATGAGTGGTCTAATATGAGCGTGGCGCTCCCAGCCTGCAGTTAGTACTGGTTCTATAAAAAAATATATTTAAAAAATAGGGTGGGGGGGATGTTATGTGTGAATGTTAGGTATGAATGCTAAGTATGAAAATACATATGACTGTCACTTAAGCAGCAAGTGAACAGTCAGTTCTCTGAGTGACATGGGCCAAACTGAGATGGCAAGATGACTGAGTCAAAGCATTTGCCAAACAGCTGGTCTTGTAGAATTCAATTAGCACACACCAACAGGGGTTTAAATACATACTGACATAACGACACTAAATCAGGTGCAGGTGTGTGCTAAACAACATGGGTGTGGTTACAAACAAGTTAAGTCACAGTAAACGAGAAACACCCACTGAACACAGTGGGCCGTAGCACGTGATCAGCAGGAAGGAGAGCGTTCCGTGACATCATTCCAAAGTACTGTATGGAAATCCAGAAAGGCCATATGTGACATCTGGGGTTGGTTGCGTGACATCATAAGTTAACTATTGTTTGTCTCGCCTTATGAACTATCTAACCTAGGTTAAAATTACTCTTAACTAAAATAAGTAATTAAAGACAAAGTACAGTACTTAATTAATTAAAGAAAAAATACTTTTGAATAAAATCAAGAAGTCAGACTTGATTATGGAAAAGTAATAAAAGATTACGGAAGAACTGAGTGATGGGAAATGAATAATGTTTAAACCAAGAATAGGCCTACATAAGTTTGTGTTCCATGTTCCTAAGTTGAAGTGGAGGAGACTGAAGAACAGAATACACATTTTGGCCATTAGGGTAAAAACAAAGGAACAGTTACATAATGAAAGTAAAAAGGTGATTAGGAATGGTGTCCTAGCCCTACACATACTCGGCTGCAGTATATATGAAGCTAAAGTCATTAAATATATCTAAAAAAAAATGTTTTTCATAAATTACCCCTTTTAAGTTTCATCCATGCTTCAACAATTGCAATTGACTAATTCATTGTGTTGCTGTAGCTACAGGGGATGCATGTGCATATGTGTGTAATGTTTGTGAGCTTGAGGGCAAACACACGTGCGGAGTATAATTATCTCGTATGAGAGAGTATAGAAAGTCAGAGTCTGATATATGACATTGTCTGATATATATAGAGTCTGATATATGACATTGGACAATTTTGGGGGGGTCCTGAGTGTGGTCCAGGATCGGACTCTGCGGAGTCCTACAGACCGCATCCGGACTCTGAGGATTGGCATGCGGAAGTGGACTTCTCTGGGTCCTACAACCCCTAGATGGACTTCTACGAGGGTTAGGCGGATTATGGAAACAACGGGGAGTGCAGCGACGTTAGTCTACAGTCAGACTTGGGATTCGACTATGGGGAGGACCTGTCTATGGAGGTGGGGATCGTCCCAACATCAGTGATGTAGAGTCTGCAGACTCTGAGAGCGATAAGCCTCCAGCACTTAAGATACCGCCCAATGCTCCACCTAGGAGGTGCCACTCGGGATCGAGCAAACCATCCGGTGCGGCACAAAGAGGGGCGACCTCGTTCGAGGAGGAAACTCCCTCCACTAGGGCATACAGCCCCGGAATTCATGCGCTGGTACCTAAGTCTCGTAGAGGCAAGGGGGAGGTGTCACCAGTGCCCACCCCACAACTTCTGTGCCTCCTGTATTCCCCATGGGGGAAGTGGATGGCTGAATACAACCTTGATTTAATACTTCATCTATATATTCCTCTCTTCTTCTTGGGAGAGAGGATAAATACGATCCTTGGGAAACACGGATACTTCCAGGAGCTCAATAGCACAGTTGTAGGGATGATGGGGAGGTAACAGGGTTGCTTTTTTCTTACTAAAGACCAAAGTGAGATCCTGATATTCCAGAGGGAGGGAAAAGGCTTGTGTATCAGCAGGGCTCTCAAAAGTGGTGGAACATAACTGGACAACTGGTAATGTCAAACAATTTCTTAGGCAGTGAGATGACCACTGAGTGATTTCCTTACGTGACCATGTTATAATTGGGTCATGTTGTTCTAGCCAAGGTAGACTTAAAATGACTGGTAATGAGGCATCTTCTATGACGAGAAATTAGATGATCTCTGAGTGGAGTGTGCTTGTGGTAAGTTTTATGAGTGTAGTGCGGAGTGTAATATAACCGGCTCCTACTGGTGATCCTTCCAGACCCGCCAGGTGAAGAGACTTGGTTAATAGCTGGGATGTCCATTTCCCATAAAAGATTCATGTATGAAGTGTCCCTCAGCTCCTGAATCAACTAAGGCTGTAAATGTAGAAGATGGTGTAAGAGACCCAATAAAAACACTTTAAAATGTCTTAGTGATCATCTTTCTTTCTCTGGCAAGATCTCTACCTTGTTTTCTGACATGGGTGGCCTGATCTGTCTATGGCTCAGTGATGCTCGATTAGGTCGAAGACAACAACCACTGATAAAATGTTCTGAGGATCCATAGTAAAAACAGAGACCATATTGGAATCGGTGCTGCCTCTCCTCTTCAGTGAAGCATGAAGAATCATATTGCACTGGTTCCACTGGTCTATAACTGGGAGAGGGATAGCTATGGTGAGAACTACTAGTTCTACGTGGTTTTCGTTCCTGGATGAAGTGATCCAGATGTATAGAAAGAGCTATAAGCCGATTCAAATATAACTTATCATCTCGGCAAGCCAGTTCATGTAAAATCTCTGCATTGAAACCATTCCAGAAAGTGACGATCAACGCCACCTAATTTCATCCACTGCCAGCAGTGACTGTACGGAATTCTCATGGGTAGTCGGCCACAGAATGATTGCATTGGTGTAATTTGGTAAGTATCTCCACACAGGTTCTTCCCTCATGTGGGTGATCGAACACAGCCTTGAATTGCTCAATAAAGTCGTCATAAGACGCCAGTTGTACGTTAGCCCAAATGGCTGTCGCCCAGTTAAGAGCTTTGTCAGTTAGACGAGAGGTAATGAAGGTAATTTTATCTTGATTGGAACAGGTTGGAAGACTATTGAAATACAATGAATATTGCAACAAAAAACGTTGACACTTGGGTAGCCATAATATTTTTCAGGTTTCTCAGAGGGAGGGTTGGTTGGATACTGCTTGTGGCGGTAGTAGGTGCAGGTGTGGGACTGAACTGAGAAGGAGTAGTCATCATTTGTAGCTGGGATGTAAGCTCTCTGAGACTTTGTCCTAGTTCCAACATTTGAGTTTGTTGGTCTGCTTGTTGCTTGCCTATAATCCATTGACTGTGTGAAACCCTCAAGCAACTGGTGCTGTTGGTGGATTAGTTGACCCTGGTTGTTCAAAGCTTCCTTCAAAGCATCTGAGTCCACCATCTGCATGGAGGTGAAGTATGGGCCAGGCAAAAATCACATGCAGATAAAAAAAATAGGGATTTATTGTAGTAACAGGTAGTGGAAACGGTCACAGAAATAAATTAGTAACTCGAAAGTAGGGAAAACAGTCCGTGTCAAAAAATCATAAAGACCAACCAATAATCCAGGCATCAGAATCCAAAAGGAGCAGGCAAAAATCGAAACGGGAAACATTAAGTCAAGGTTCGGTACACAGGAAAACAATCCAAAGCACGTTCGGTATGCATAGGACTCTAGAGGCAATACTTCACAGTGTCCTAATGTTCGAGACAGGCTTAAATAATCAAGTACACAGGGGAGTTCAATATTCCGGTAATGACGATCTGATGTGAAGTTCATGATTGGTGGAGTCCTGGGTTGGGTGACAAACAGCCTGCTGGGTGCTGTACTGTGATGAGGAATTGGGTGATATGACACATATGGACTCAATGTTGGAATGTAAATAATGACCAAAGCAGATATTAACACACAATGATGATTTTTCTAATGCAAAGATGGTACAGATAAGTGTGAAAAGTTAATGGAGCGCTAAGACTGGAGAGACGACATTTCACTGAGACATAAGACAATAAGAAATGGCATTCTTGGAGGGTGACACTCTACTTTGGTGGGGTGGTGTAGCAAGAAGGATAAAAGAAGATCCCAAATGTAAGGTCTGCAGTTGTTCTTGAGGCAACTCCTTTGTTGTAAACCATACTGGTGTCAATAAAGACATCTTCTGTTTTTCTCTACCATCCTGAACATTGCCTGTTTGAGTGCTTTGATGTTTTGCATGACTCATCAGCTCTGTAAATATCTGAGCATCAAAGTTTCACATCCACTATTACCCTCGGTCGTCAGGCATAGTGGAATGAACAGACTACATGATCAAAAAACTGCTAGCTGCAGTTCTATGTGAAATGCATATGACTCCTAGTGCAACCACAAAAGTGGCCCCTTTCGAAGTTTTGATGGGAAGACCATTTGAGCCAACCAGGCCTCCTGCTAGCTGTTTGGCACACTCTGATTAGGTTGTACCCTCATTAAGAGCCACCAACTCTGCCCCATAAACCAACTGCCAACTGACACTGAGGAAAACATGGAGGAGCAATGCAATGCACCACATGCCCCGGTCTGGTTTTGTCTGCATGCACAACTCCCACAACCCACCAATCACAATTTCAATATGTAACCTGTGACTGTCAGGTTGATCAGGGGTGAGGCACCCTGACAGACGTAACACGTGTGTCACAACAAGATTTTCTAAGAGGGGCCTTTATGAAGCTGTTATGTAGGGTGATGCCACCTGAAGGAGATCAGGCTAACCAACCCTGACTAGCTCCCGGCTTGTGGCCTCCCTCTGGTAGCCGTGAACTTGCGTTGTAAGCCACACGTTACTTAACCAACATCACCTCAATTATCAACACTGGAGGATGCCACAACTGTTCAATGAACAGGTTGGTATTTCCATGACTTTTCAATGCTAAGCTGCACACCGTTGTCAGCACTCTTCAAATATCCTCTGACAAACGGTTCCATTTAAAAACAGTATAATAGCTATTTTTAAATCATTTATCTTTGCTCTGTTGCCAAGCAGAGATTCTATAGTTGTTTTAGTCACTTTATATTGTTGCCAAGCAGGTTTTCTACGTTTGTTGTGATAGCAGTCTGCCAAAACTATATTCTTCCTCTTTTTTGTCACTCATGCTGTCTATATATTCTAAGCCCTGTGTGAGAATAAGCTGGAGCACTTCTGAGTGCTTGCTGACTCAGTGTCCTGTGTGCAACTCAGGACTTCTCTCCAGGCACCTGAGGTTCACAAAGATGAAACCGGTCTCCTCACTGAGGGTTGACCATCCAAATGCTTAACACACTGCATTGCGGGTAATAAGAATGTTCTGAATTTAAAATGCTCCTTAACATCCGTTCAACACTTTTTAAAAGTCTCAGGTAGCCAATTCTTTAGCTGCTCTAATTGCATGTGCTATTTTCTTTAATAAGAAGAAAAGATCCCTTTGAACCGATAGTAAAATGAACTGACCACACATGGTGGTAAAAATATTTGGTGTGTGTGTTGGGGTTAGATGTTTGTCAAAAGTTCATTTGAATATATTTCCTCTCCACTGTAAGTGTAGAACATTCAGTAGACTATGTTTCTAAAGAGTGTTTATGTTACTGTGGGTTACTATGGAGGTCAAGGCCTGTTTGATACTCAAAAAGGATGGCAGAGGTCCTCATCCTGGGAAATTTGAACTGTTTCCATCAGGTGTTTTTCACAGACTGCACATTAATTTGGGGAACCAAAAGGTTCATGTGGGAGGGTCTGTTCTACTGACCTGCTCCTAGACTGAACATCACATACCACACACTCTTAAACGAATCTTCAGAGAAAAAGAAATCGTACCCACTGACCAGACTCAGGGTTACACAGGCAGAGTTCAGCATCTTAAAGATACTCCAGGAAATATCTCTCTACTCATATCACCCCCCACTGAGGAGGATGGGGGAGTGTCCACCATACCTGTGTAAACACTGCAGTCCACTTCCTCCCACTGACTGGACTCTGGCTATCAGGTGTTTCCCTCTGACTCATGTTGCCTTTATCACTCCAGGACGGCACTGCCATCCTGTGGGAGAAACTGACTTGGAGAACCGAGATGGATGATGCTTGTCCACAAACTCTACTACACTGTGTAGTAGTGTTATATTCTGTGCAGATGACTTTTTGACTGGGACATATGTATAGAGAATAACATTTTTTTTTTAAATTTCCATCAGTCATTCAGTGTATTTGTTTCAATCTTTCCAAGAGATGACATGGGGGTTTAATCATGAAGTTTGGGAATTTTCACATTTGTAAACTAATTGCCTTGAGCACAAAGACAAAAACAACAAAAAAAGACTAATTAAGAAAACCAGTCTTTAAACTGGAGTCACTGGAGTGAATGTGACAGAATCCATGCTGCCAGTCAGTTAGTGATTGACTGATTAAAACATGAAGTTGATATTTGGATCACAGCAGAACCTAAAGCCCACAAAACCAAAAAAGAAGCATGGACATGTATGTCTGGGTCTGTGTCTGTGTGTGTTTGTGTGTGTGTGTGTGCGCGAGCAAGCATGCATGAATGTGTTAGTGTAGGCGTGAATGTGTGTATGTGTTTGTGTGCATCAGCATTGGCTGTCCTTTCTTCTTGACCAAGTGTGTAGCGACCAAAGAGCTGCATCACAAACAATAAAAAAGTGAGGAATAAATAACACAAACAGAAATAAAGAAGTGAGTACAATTCTCACAACTGTAAACTGGTAGCTACATACGCATGTATGGGAGCAGGCATATATTTGTGAGTGTGTGTGTGTGTGGGGGGGGGGGGGTAGGTGTGTATCACTTTGTACATTTAGTGTGTGTGTAAAATTATGTTTTTTTCTCCAGGTCCTTCAAATGTGGGTCTGGCCATCCTGAAGCAGCTGTATGTGTGTGTGTGTGTGTGTGTATGTTTTTGTTTGTATGAATGTGTGCATGTGTTTTTATGTGTGTGTATGTATGTGTGTGTGCCAATTCCCCCCAGCTAGACACATCACAGATAGTGATGTCCAACAGATAGTGGCATGTCCAACTGCTGTCAGTGAACTGCACTCTACACACATTCTGCTGTCAAACTGCACCACACACACCTTCATGATGTGTGTGGTTATCAGTGGGTGTAAACAGAAACCACAACTCTCTGTCCTGCTTTGGCTCTTTATTTATGAAACAACAATAGATACACAGTGGAAGTGATGCGTACAGCCAACAGTTTGGCATTTGACTTTAAAAGACATGATTAAGAACAGAAAAAAAAATATGATGCTATTTAAAATTCAAATTTAAAAAAATCCTTCAATAGAAATACACACATAAAATGCAGAAAAAAATATTTTTGGGGAAAAATACGATAATGTAATAATAAAACGCAATACATTTTTTACAGACGCAATACATTTTTTACAGACAAGCAAAATGATGCTTGTTGGAGTCAGAATTTAGTTCTATATTGTCCTGCCCCTACAAGTCCTACTTTATGCTAGTATCTAATTAGCAATTAGCAAGTAATTAGCACCGGTTCCTCTCTACCGGACCGAACCACAACGCAGATTTCAGTGCCACTTAACGCTGATCAGATGTGTGTGGCAGGTCTGTTAAACAGGTGTGTAGGTCTGTAGCTGGTCTGTTGATTTCTCTTGGTTTTCTTCTCTACTGCAGACTAGCTGTTTCATCTCCACCAGCAGTGTTATAGTGAACTCTGCTCATTTCTGACACTGAAGCAGGTCACATGAACAAGAACAACTCAGTTCATTCAGGATCTGACTCTGCACATGGTAAAATGGATGTTAATGGACACAATGAGAAAACAATCTGATTATAACAGCTTGCTAATGAGATTTTTACCTTTGTTTCTTTTGGTGCAATAAACCACAGCCACGATAATGTGGAGGAAGATCACAGTGACCAAAGCAAAGGGGATGTAGGGCAGAGTCTGAGGAGAGACTGTAACAACACAACAAACACTGACCCCAGTCTTACACAGCAGCAGAATACATTTATTTAGCACAGCTGTGAACTGTTTACTCTTCCAAACACTCCCTCTTAAACTAAATGTTAAACTAAATGTCGTTTACTACTATTATTATTATTAGTATTCGTAGTAGTAGTATATAGTGGGGAATCATTTTATGGAGTTGATGGGAGAATATTATTAAACAAATGCATCTTAAATTCAGTGGTAGTTGATGAACAGAATGAATGTGGGCCCTCTGCAAGAATAGAAAATATGATGAGTTGAAAGTACTGAAGGTTCTGTGCTTTCATGCGTTTTACATGTTTACATTTATATTTTGTACTACAAAACTGATGTATGTACAGTTTGTAAAAGCAAAAGTATTCGGTTCACTGTGTTACTGGTGGTTAATAGGATGGCTAAGTGTGAGGTTACAGGTTCTGTAGGTGCAGTGTGTCCTTCAGTCATTTTCTGTGAGTGAATGAAACAGGGACTGCTGGGTCAAGTCCTCATGGAGTGGATTAGTCTTCACCTGAGCAGAATAGCTGTCCCGGGGGGGGTCTCTCTCTCTCTCTCTCTCGCTCTCTCGCTCTCTCTCGCTTTCGCTCTCTGCAGACATTCTCCCTCATTCCTGGCCTGGCTACCTCCTGTCACATCTCTGTTGTGCTTGGACTGACTTTTCATTGTTACCCTACCAGTCCCAGTGTCTGCCTTTGTCTGTCCCCATTCATGTCTTTGTAACTGTCCCAATCCCAGCTGTGGTTCGGTTCCTGTTATCCCGTATCCCGTGCTCCTACTCTCAGCCGGGCTCCCGTCCATCCCACTGCCCAAGCTGGAACCCACTCGTCTCCTGTCCAGCCTGCTGTCAGGTCTCTGGTTGTGGTACAAAGTCCTGTTTCCACCCCTCACCCGATGGACTTGCCCCTTTTTTTCCTCCTTTCCCACCTGTCCTTGTCCAGGTTCTCCAGACCCTGCTGTGTGATGCTGGGCTTGGGCTCCCTTGTCAACTGTTATGCACGTCAGGAGCCCCGTGTTAAGGAGGGTGTGGGTGCTACTGTAACACCCCTCACCACCATCACACAGGAGCCCCGTGTTAAGGAGGGTGTGGGTGCTACTGTAACACCCCTCACCACCATCACACAGGAGCCCCGTGTTAAGGAGGGTGTGGGTGCTACTGTAACACCCCTCACCACCATCACACAGGAGCCCCGTGTTAAGGGGGGTGTGGGTGCTACTGTAACACCCCTCACCACCATCACACAGGAGCCCCGTGTTAAGGGGGGTGTGGGTGCTACTGTAACACCCCTCACCACCATCACACAGGAGCCCCGTGTTAAGGGGGGTGTGGGTGCTACTGTAACACCTCTCACCACCATCCTCCTCCCCATGTGCTCCTTTGTTTGTTTTTGTTCCTCCACATGCTTTGTGTGGTTCATGCCCTCACACAGGGGTCCTGTGTTTCCCCTTTCACTTTCCCCCGTCACCTGGGTCTAGTCTCACCCTCATTATTTACCCTATAAAGCCCAATCCTGTACAACCACTAATGTCAGTTATTTTGCCTTAATCGCTTGTATGACATTGTGTATGCAACATTAGCACAGTACGTTCACGTGCGCTTTCATTTTCATTAAAAACAAAAACGCATCAAACCAGGCTAAGTCACGCTTGCATCCTGCCCCACACTCGTTAAACCAATGCGTGTTACCTCCATTGGTAGTTGATGGACTGAATGTCTTATAACCTTTTGGAGACGTCATTGTAGTAGTAGGTTTAGTTGAAGCTGTTGGACTTGTTGTGTCAGTGTCCACTGGAGGAGGATTTACAGGTTTATATGGAGCCTCTGCAAGATTAGAAAAGTGTGATCAATTATAAGTAATGAGGGTTCAGGGCTGTTATGTATTTAACATGTTTAGATTTTGTACTACAGAACTGATGTATGTACAGTTTGGCCAAGCAGACGTGTTCACTCCTCTGTGTGTCAGTGGTGGTGATACGTTGGCTACGTCTGAAGCTGCAGGGCTCTGTAGATGCAGTGTGTCCTTCAGTCATTTTCTGAATGAATGAATTAGGGACTTCTGAGTCAAGTCTCTCTCTCTCTCTCTCTCTCTCTCTCTCTCTCAGTGCATTTCAGTTCAGTAAGTTTTATTGGCATGAGCATATACAACTATAGTATTGTAATATTGCCAAAGCAGTATTATAACATGAACATTACACAACATTACAACCTTTGCAATTATGGAAATTAAGAATTCTGTTATGATAAAGAACTTGAAGAGAAACTGTAATTGGTCTGAAATAATAATAATTAGAAGTAAAAGGGAAGAAGTGAAAAGAAAGGAAAATGAATAAATAATAATGATGGAAAATAATAAATAGTTAATAATAATAATAATAATAATAATAATAATAATAATAATAATAATAATAATAATAATAATAATAATAATAAATAGTTAATAATAAATAGTTAATAATAATAAATAGTTAGGTAACTTTTATAAACTGGATAATATAGTCTGTTTGTGTGTGTGTGTGTGTGTTTGGGTGGGTTAATCACTGTCCCTCATCTTATGGCAGGCAGATATGTATCACGCAGCTAAAGCGCTGCTTTCCTTCTTTTCGCCCAGTAGGATGGGCAGTTTGTCAGTGTTAGACAGACACTTAAAGTTGGGTGGATCGTCTCAGATTTTGTAAAGTAAATTTGCCATATTTGGATGAATTTTTCACATTCAGTGAGGAAGTGCAGCTCTGTCTCTACAGTGTCATATTTACATTGCTGACAGAGTCTCTGTTCTCTGGGCAGCCATGACATTTATATCGGCTGGTCTGGACGGCAAGCTGTGTTCTCTGAGTCTGGACTTTGTCAACGTGGTTCTGTGTTTAATGTCAGTCACTGTGTACAGGTCGTCTGCTACAGTGTACTGACGTTTTAGGGCCAGATAACGTTGCATTTTGCTTTGTGCTTGTGTTTGTGTTCCAGTGGGTGATGTAGTTTAGTTTGTGAAGTGTAATAATTTGGTTTGGTCTGATTGTTTGTACTTCAGACTGGTCCTGATGTGTTAGTGTTAGTGTGTGTTAATGAACTCAGTGTCAGCACCAGCTGTGAGAGGAGACTCTTCTCTCTGCTCTTATTTTTTTTCCCTTTCTTTCTCTCCCTCTCTGCCTCCCTCCTTCTCTCTCTCTCTGCTTCCCTCCTTCTCTCTCTCTTTATGCAATAGTTTATGCTCCATCACATTTGATAAATATGAATGGTTGAGAAAAATCTTGTATTTGTAGAGTCAGTGGTTCTAGCCCATCTGGTCTATTACACAGTTAGTGTTAACCATCCTCCAACTCCAGTCATGGTCAGTGTCTGACCACTGAAACACTGCTGGCTGGATATCTTTCACTGTCAGAACACTCTCAGCCTACCAGTATCACTGAATCCAGTAACACTGCTGTACCTGAACCACTCATACCTCACACATCTGAACAGATGTGAGCACCTCAAACCATGTAGTACCTTCCTGTTCTTGAAACTGGGTGATGAAGCTGAAATGAAACTCCCATATGACTCTGTTGTAAATTACTTTGTACTGAAAGTGATGCATTTGCCCTGGTTCTGAAATAAAGTGTTCCATTTTGATGTTTATATGATTGTGAATGTCTTAAGTAATGCCACAAAACTAACAGTTAAATAAAGGTCAGAGACAATATATGTAACTCTGATAGAGCATCAGTGTGGAAGCCTTCACTAGAATTCTTTATATTAAGTCAGCAATTGTCACGGAACGCTCCCCTCACCACTGGTCACGTGGTACGGCCCACCGCCTGCAGTTGAAGTCACTTTTTGTTCTGTAATCACGCCCCCATGATGGCACACACCTGCCCCTGGTTTAATGTTGTGTGTGTCTGTGTGTAGTTAAACCCCTGTTGGTGTGTGCATTAGTGTTGGTCATTGTTTGTGTTGCTAGTCCTACGTGTATTCATGTTAAACGTATATGTTTGTGTTGCCGTCGTTAGTGTTCCTGCAGTGTTACGTTTATTCGTGTTATCCGTTTATGTTGTGTGAGTGCCGTCGTCGTAAGCGTTAAGTATCAATAAATGTCTTTCAAAGTCGAGGGAGTCTGTGCGTCCTGCTCCGCGCCCTGCGGCACTCCAGCTGTTACAGCAATCAAGTGGCACATACAACAAATGCTACAGATTCTTGAAGTGCTGATGTTTGTTCAGTTTTCCAACGGATCTCAAAGAGTTTGTCTGTGTGTCTAGTGAGGGGTCTGGTGTTGTCTGTACAGGCAAAGGTCTGAGTAACAGAAATGATCCAGTTAGATTCCCATTCTAATTAGATTTCCATTCCCATCATGTATGAAGACTTAAGCGTCGGTCACATCTAACTGCCACCTCGCTCATGTTTTCACATGGGTGGAGCAAAATGAGGGGATTATGGGCGGTCTTGGTATTGTGTAATTTTGGGGAACGTAGTCCTTCAGAAAACAGCTAACACTACTTGTGACATTGTTTTAATAATTAGTATAAGAATAGCAGCTGCTTTTCTTTCAGAAAGAAGCAAGTAAAGCTCTTGCCCCTTCAAGTGAATGAGGTTTTTCACCAGGCAGATTTTTCTCGTGTTCGGTGTGAAAGATTATTTATACTGCAGATTTAGTGTCTGATGCTGCCTTTAAATTGAACCTAAATAAGATGCCTTAGCAGGCAGCATATGTCAGAGGGAGAACAGTGATCACACATTTATTCAACAGTCTTGGATCTGGAAGCATATTGGTCATTATTTCCATAGACATTCCAGAAAATTCTAATCTAAAGCCTCAACCCAAGCAGCTACAAAATTAAGATAAAAAAAGAGCAAAATTACAAGACTTTATACATAAATGCTTCATGAACTACAAATTCCATAATGCCCTCATACAGGTAGCTGAGATATGTGTACACTGAGAGAGACTGAGCTACAGCGTCATTTGTCATGGCATACTATGTCATTTCAACCAAGAAAATTGTAACATATTTATATGTGTAGGCCAAACTCTCAACTATGAAGTCTTGTTCTTGTTTGCCCCAACTGCTGTGGTCATCTGTGGTCTCTTGCAGAGATATTGTTATTCATCAATTGTTATTCAGGACAGTAAATCACTCTACCAGCTGTGGGTTCCTCTCGGATGTGCTATGACAGGGATGCTGCTCGTATGTGGTCACTCTTTGATTAGTCAGTGTTGGACAAACTCTGCTGTTGATCAATCAAGATAAGACTAAAGAAATTCTGAACCATAAGGAGTTAATGCTGGAGCAGAGCTGAGAGTGGAGCTGGAGCAGAGTTGGTGGACTGAAGACGTACATTTGGAGAAATCTCTCCCTTGGGCTTGTGCTCTCTCTCTCTCCCTCTCTCTCTCTGTCATGCTCTCTCTCAGTCACATTCTATTTCTGTCTCTCCTTCTCGCTCTCTTTTTTCTGCCTGGATGCCCCAGCAGACATGCTCTACTGTTCCTGGCCTGGCCACCCACTTCACCTTCTTTAATGTCCATGTTGTCTTTCTCTCAATCTGGCACTTAGGTAACATTTAGAAAGTATTTTCTGTGCCACATTTCTGTAACTTATTTACAGAGTTTCATTATAATATCTATTTTATTCTAATTGGTTTCATTATAATATCTATTTTATTCTAATTGGTTTCATTATAATATCTATTCTATTCTATTGTGTATCTACTTCTCTTCTATTATGGTAATTAACCCCTTGCTACATTGAACTCATGAAGCTCGGCTCTCCGTGTCGTATTTGTAATGAGACTGATGGAGTCCAGACACTCGCAGATGATGTTAATCACTTGATAATTTATTAAGAGAGAGGAAGTCCAAAGCTGTAGTCAAAATTCTCTGCACTGGTGGATTGAGAATGAGTGAAGAGCCAGCTATATTTTTCTATATATTTAGACTGCTGACACCAGTTTCCTGTAAAGTATCCAATCTTTGCACTGCACATTTAGTAGGTCAAATCCTATGTTAGGTTGACAGAACCGCTGACAAAGCAGGATGTATTAAGAAAGGAATTTTAGAAAGGTGGTTATGCATATTCTCATAACACATTAGACAATGCAGTAGAGCATTCTCTTCAGAATATAAATTGTAATTACAGGAATAATTTGGAATCAGATACATTTTGTAGTTTTATGTGCATTAAACCTTTGCCTGCACCTCTGCCTTTGGTTGTAGGTAAGTGGGACAGGGGTAAATAATTACAGTAACAGAAGCTCCAAATATGTCACTTGTAATGTGAAGCTAACATCAACATTGACTAAATCAACTTTTATGACTGTTTGTTTACGCCCATTTGCAACTTGTCATAGCAAAGCCTTGCTTCTTATTTTAGATGTTTTAAATCAAAAATCTAAAATAAGAACACATTAGTGATTTTGATCCAGCTGGTCCACCAACATTACTGATTTGCACACTGTGCAGTTTTCAACACGATAATGTAACGCAGAGGCAGAGGCAGACAGGACTTGATGCATGTAAATGAAAGTTCTTCATTTGCAAAACAGGTAGACACAACGGCAAAATTAACAAAATGATGCAAACTAAGCACTGACTAAATGGAACACCAAAAGGAGAAAAATGATACAGGAACTGTGCAGAAACAATAAAATTGTGATGTAACATTTGATACTAAGACATCGAAGCTCGTATCACACTGTGTACTGAAGCTTGTATCAGTTACTATTACCACTAAAGTTAATATTACCATTAATAGTACCACTAAAGTTACTAACAACACGTGACTAATGACGGTCGAAGCTTTAGACATCACTGAAGCACAGGATGAGGGTGAGACTGTTTCATAAGTTTGGCACTGTCCTGTAACTTGGAAGCTTTTTCTTTTTACTAAAAAAAACAAATGGAAATGCTAATTATAGAAGTCAAAAGTGAGAGTAAACGTTTCATAACGCCAACCTGTTGTCTTTTACATAAAAGGGAAACAATGATTTTAGACAAATAATTTCAGAATTTAATTACTAAACATCATTACTGATCATCCATTACTAACAACACGTGACTAATGACGGTCGAAGCTTTAGACATCACTGAAGCACAGGATGAGGGTGAGACTGTTTCATAAGTTTGGCACTGTCCTGTAACTTGGAAGCTTTTTCTTTTTACTAAAAAAAACAAATGGAAATGCTAATTATAGAAGTCAAAAGTGAGAGTAAACGTTTCATAACGCCAACCTGTTGTCTTTTACATAAAAGGGAAACAATGATTTTAGACAAATAATTTCAGAATTTAATTACTAAACATCATTACTGATCATCCATTTTTTTTAATGACATATGAAGGCGGCGGAGTGTTGTAATAGTTTCTAATGCTGCGCAGTTTTGAATATATGGCTGCTATAATTTCTGAGAACTACCAGGTGTCACTGTTTTGTCACCAGCTTTCAATGCTCCAATGCTTCAAATCCTTCAGCAGTACAATAAGGAAGAACCTCAAACGCTTCACAGGACTTCGTCTGCACATCATTACCAAGAAGGAAGTTAAACAGTAAACACTAGAATAACAAGCAGGCTAATAACGTTACCAAACAACAATAATCTCACGGGAGGACGAGAGAGCGCACATTCAAAGACCCACAGCCAAGACGATAAAACAAGGGATATTTATACAAAGATTAACGAATGCAAACTAGACAAAGATGAAAACAGTGACAGGAAAACCAAACGAGGGGTCGGAACAGAAAAACCAAAACAAAGAAGCATGTGTGTTAAAAACCTGAGAAATTCTTACTTGAACTGCCAAAGATATTTGTTACAATTAAAGGAGTATTTGACCATCACTAAACTAAACGTTACTGGTAATGGGCACAGATGACAGCACAACAACAAATATGACAGCAGAAAGTCTACAAGCAACTCAGACAACCAAGACTTTGCTAGTGTGGATACATAAGAAAACCTTAAAGCTGGATTTATCATTTACAGTTGGATTTGGATCAAATACCGTGTTTTACCTTTAATGGTGAGTCTGATGGCTTTATAGTTCCACTGGTTAGGATAACACCTGTAGACTCCCTCATCCTCTTCAGTCAGGTGTGATATGAGTAGAAAGAGATTTCCTGGAGAGTGAGCAGTACCCATCTGAACTCTGTTTCTGTTTTGTTCACTCTCACTGGTGATCACGTCCCATGTTTTACTGCTTGTGTTGCGTTTCTTCCAGGTGAAACTCTCAGGTTTGGCGTGTGGGTCAGTACAGGAGCAGGGCAGCAGTACTGATTCTCCTGTGTATGCAGTGATGACGTCTCTCCTCAGATTCCCTTGCAGCATACAGCCTGCAGAAACACACGGGATAAAGGCCTTCACTATTAAACATGGCTGCATATGTACATGTAAAATGATTATATATGACATACTCCATTATTATTATTATATATGACATACTCCATTATTATTAAATATGACATACTTAATTATTATATATGACATACTTAATTGCTCCAGGTCCAGTCACCTGATGGTACTGATGGTACCAGCCAACTGATGATGGTACTGGAAATCATTAAGAGATTTCCCAATATATGCTGGTATGATGGATGCATGACCATCAAGTTATAAGATTTAAATGTCTGATTATATTGATTATAGATTGTCTCTCTCCCTCCCTCCTTCTCTCTCTCTCTCTCTCTCTCCATCCCTTTCTTTCTCTCCCCCTCTCTCTAGAGCAAATGAGAACAGTAGTAACTAAATAAGTAAACTAAACAAGTCGTGTGTAATATGGGTATATAACTGACTAGAACCTAAACAGGACAGAAGACAAGAGTCATTAACTACAGGTATGAAATACAAATACAAACAGAAGATGTAACTAGAAACAGACAGAAGTAGAACTGCAGATCCTGCTGCTGGACAGATTTTTTGTTTTATGTAGTACAGTAGTTATTGGTACAGACCAGTCGCTATATGCAGTATGGCCCACCGCCTGCAGTTGAAGTCACTTTTTGTTTTGTAACCACGCCCCCATGATGGCACAAACCTGCCCCTGGTTTAATGTTGTGTGTGTCTGTGTGTATTTAAACCCCTGTTGGTGTGTGCATTAGTGTTGGTCATTGTTTGTGTTGCTAGTCCTACGTGTATTCATGTTAAACGTATATGTTCATGTTGCTGTCATGTTCCTGCCAGTGTTACGTGTATTCGTGTTATCCGTTTATTTTGTGTGAGTGCCGTCGTCGTAAGTGTTATGTGTTAATAAATGTCCGTCAAAGTCGAGGGAGTCTGTGCGTCCTGCTCCGCGCCCTGCGGCACTCCAGCTGTTACAGCAATCAAGTGGTACATACATCAAATGCTACAGATTCTTGAAGTGCTGATGTTTGTTCAGTTTTCCACCTGATCTCACTGAGTTTGTCTGTGTGTCTAGTGAGGGGTCTGGTGTTGTCTGTACAGGAAAAGGTCTGAGTAACAGAAATGATCCAGTTAGATTCCCATTCTAATTAGATTTCCATTCCCATCATGTATGAAGACTTAAGCGTCGGTCACATCTAACTGCCACCTCGCTCATGTTTTCACATGGGTGGAGCAAAATGAGGGGATTATGGGCGGTCTTGGTATTGTGTAATTTTGGGAAACGTAGTCCTTCAGAAAACAGCTAACACTACTTGTGACATTGTTTTAATAATTAGTATAAGAATAGCAGCTGCTTTTCTTTCAGAAAGAAGCAAGTAAAGCTCTTGCCCCTTCAAGTGAATGAGGTTTTTCACCAGGCAGATTTTTCTTGTGTTCGGTGTGAAAGATTATTTATACTGCAGATTTAGTGTCTGATGCTGCCTTTAAATTGAACCTAAATAAGATGCCTTAGCAGGCAGCATATGTCAGAGGGAGTGATCACACATTTATTCAACAGTCTTGGATCTGGAAGCATAATGGTCAGTATTTCCATAGACATTCCAGAAAATTCTAATTTAAAGCCTCAACCCAACCAGCTACAAAATTAAGATAAAAAAAGAGCAAAATTACAAGACTTTGTACATAAATGCTTCATGAACTACAAATTCCATAATGCCCTCATACAGGTAGCTGAGATATGTGTACACTGAGAGAGACTGAGCTACAGCGTCATTTGTCATGGCATACTATGTCATTTCAACCAAGAAAATCATAACATATTTATATGTGTACACCAAACTCTCAACTATGAAGTCTTGTTCTTGTTTGCCACCAACTGCTGTGGTCATCTGTGGTCTCTTGCAGAGATATTGTTATTCATCAATTGTTATTCAGGACAGTAAATCACTCTACCAGCTGTGGGTTCCTCTCAGATGTGCTATGACAGGGATGCTGCTCGTATGTGGTCACTCTTTGATTAGTCAGTGTTGGACAAACTCGGCTGTTGATCAATCAAGATCAGACTAAAGAAATTCTGAACCATATGGAGTTAATGCTGGAGCAGAGCTGAGAGTGGAGCTGAAGCATATTTGGTGGACTGAAGACGTACATTTGGAGAAATCTCTCCCTTGGGCTTGTTCTCTCTCTCTCTCTCTCTCTCTCTCTCTCGATGCTCCAGCAGACATGCTCTACTGTTCCCGGCCTGGCCACCCACTTCACCTTCTTTAACCCTTTGCTACATTGAACTTATGAAGCTCGGCTCTCCGCGTAGTATTTGTAATGAGACTGATGGACTCCAGACACTCGCAGATGATGTTAATCACTGATAATTTATGAAGAGAGGGGAAATCCAAAGGTGTAGTCAAAATTCTCTACACTGGTAGATTGAGGCCGAGTGAAGAGCCAGCTATATTTTTATATATATTTAGAGTGCTGACACCAGTTTCCTGTAAAGTATCCAATCTCTGCACTATAAGTTTAGTAGGTCAAATCCTATGTTAGGCTGACAGAACCACTGAAAAAGCAGGATGCATTAAGACAGGAATTTCAGAAAGGTGGTTATGTATATTCTCATAACACATGCTAGACAATGCAGTAGAGCATTCTCTTCAGAATATAAATTATAATTACAGGAATAATTTGGAATCAGATACATTTTGTAATTTTATGTGCATTAAACCTTTGCCGGCACCTCTGCCTTTGGTTGTAGGTAAGTGGGACAGGGGTAAATAATTACAGTAACAAGCTCCAAATATGTCACTTGTAATGTCAAGCTGACATCAACATTGACTAAATCAACTTTTATGACTGTTTGTTTACGCCCATTTGCAACTTGTCATAGTAAAGCCTTGCTTCTTATTTTAGATGTTTTAAATCAAAAATCTAAAATAAGAACACATTAGTGATTTTGATCCAGCTGGTCCACCAACATTAATGATCTGCACACTGTGTAGTTTTCAGAACGATAATGTAACGCAGAGGCAGACAGGACTTGACGCACATGTGTAAACGAAAGTTCTTCATTTGCAAAACAGGTAGACACAACGGCAAAATTAACAAAATGATGCAAACTAAGCAATGACTAAATGGAACACCAAAAAGGGAGAAAAATGATACAGGAACTGTGCAGAAACAATAAAATTGTGATGTAACATTTGATACTAAGACATCGAAGCTCGTATCACACAGTGTACCGAAGCTTGTATCAGTTACTATTACCATTAAAGTTAATATTACCATTAATATTACCACTAAAGTTACTAACAACACGTGAATAATGATGGTCGAAGCTTCAGACGTCACTGAAGCACAGAATGAGGGTGAGACTTTCATAAGTTTGGCACTGTCCTATAACTTGGAAGCTTTATCTTTTTACTAAAAAAAATTGGAAATGTGCTAATTATAGAAGTCAAAAGTGAGAGTAAACATTTCCTAACGCCAACCTGTTGTACTTACATAAAAGGGAAACAATGATTTTACACAAATTATTTCAGAATTTAATTATTAAACATCATTACTGATCATCCTTTTTTTTTTTTTTAATGACATATGAAGGCGGTGCAGTGTTGTATTGTTTATAGT
Source organism: Electrophorus electricus (assembly GCF_041902795.1). NCBI lineage: Eukaryota > Metazoa > Chordata > Actinopteri > Gymnotiformes > Gymnotidae > Electrophorus > Electrophorus electricus. The sequence continues at coordinate 16,357,914 of NC_137498.1, forward strand.
GCTGCGCAGTTTTGAATCTTTAGCTGCTATAATTTCTGAAAACCACCAGGTGTCGCTGTTTGTCACCAGCTTTCAATGCTCCAAAGCTTCGAATCCTTCAGCAGTACAATAAGGAAGAACCTCAAACGCTTCACAAGACTTCATCTGCACATCATTACCAAGAAGGAAGTTAAACAGTAAACACTAGAATAACGAGCAGGCTAATAACGTTACCAAACAACAATAATCTCACGGGAGGACGAGAGAGCGCACATTCAAAGACCCACAGCCAAGACGATAAAACAAGGGATATTTATACAAAGATTAACGAATGCAAACTAGACAAAGATGAAAACAGTGACAGGAAAACCAAACGAGGGGTCGGAACAGAAAAACCAAAACAAAGAAGCATGTGTGTTAAAAACCTGAGAAATTCTTACTTGAACTGCCAAAGATATTTGTTACAATTAAAGGAGTATTTGACCATCACTAAACTAAACGTTACTGGTAATGGGCACAGATGACAGCACAACAGCAAATATAACAGCAGAAAGTCTACAAGTAACTCAGACAACCAAGACTTTGCTAGTGTGGATACATAAGAAAACCTTAAAGCTGGATTTATCATTTGCAGTTGGATTTGTATCAAATACCGTGTTTTACCTTTAATGATGAGTTTGATGTATTTATAGTTCCACTGGTTAAGATAACACCAGTATTCTCCCTCATCCTCTTCAGTCAGGTGTGATATGAGTAGAGAGAGATTTCCTGGAGAGTGAGCAGTACCCATCTGAACTCTGTTTCTGTACTGTTCACTCTCACTGGTGATCACATCCCATGTTTGTCTTCTTGTGTTGTATTTCTGCCAGGTGAAACTCTCAGGTTTGGCGTGTGGTTCAGTACAGGAGCAGAGCAGCTGTACTGAGTCTCCTGTGTATGCAGTGATGACGTCTGTCCTCAGATTCCCTACCAACATGCAGCCTGCAGAAACACACGAGATAAAGGCCTTCACTATTAAACATAGCTGCACATTTACATGTAAAATGGTTATTATTATATATGACATACTCCGTTATTATTATTATATATGACATACTTAATTGTTATTGTATATCACATACTCCATTTTTATTATAGATGGCATACTTAACTATTATATATGGCATACTTAATTGCTCCAGGTCCAGTCACCTGATGGTACTGATGGTACCAGCCAACTGATGATGGTACTGGAAATCACTAAGAGATTTCCCAATAGATGTTGGTATGATGGATACATGACCATCAAGTTATAAGATGTAAATGTCTGATTATATTTTGTCTCTCTCCCTCCCTCCTTCTCTCTCTCCCCCTCTGCCCACCCTCGCTCCCTCCCTCCCTCCCTCCCTCCCTCCCTCCCTCCCTCCTTCTCTCCTTCTCTCTCCATCCCTCATTCTCTCTCTATTTCTTCCTTTCTCTCTCTCTCTCCTTCCCTCCTCTCTCTCTCCCTCTTTCTTTTTCTCCCCCTCTCTCTAGATAAATGAGAACAGTAGTAACTAAATAAGGAAACTAAACAAGTTGTGTGTAATATGGGTATATAACTGACTAGAACCTAAAAAGGACAGAAGACAAGAGTCATTAACTACAGGCATGAAATACAAATACAAACAGAAGATGTAACTAGAAACAGACAGAAGTAGAACTGCAGATCCTGCTGCTGGATAGATTTTTTGTTTTATGTAGTACAGTAGTTATTGATACAGACCAGTCGCTATATGCAGTACGGCCCACTGAGTGCAGTTGAAATGATTTTTTGTTTTGTAACCACGCCCCCATGATGGCACACACCTGCCCCTGGTTTAATGTTGTGTGTGTCTGTGTGTAGTTAAACCCCTGTTGGTGTGTGCATTAGTGTTGGTCATTGTTTGTGTTGCTAGTCCTACGTGTATTCATGTTAAACGTATATGTTTGTGTTGCGTCGTTAGTGTTCCTGCAGTGTTACGTGTATTCGTGTTATCCGTTTATGTTGTGTGAGTGCCGTCGTCGTAAGCGTTATGTATCAATAAATGTCTGTCAAAGTCAAGGGAGTCTGTGCGTCCTGCTCCGCGCACTGCGGCACTCCAGCTGTTACAGCAATCAAGTGGCACATACAACAAATGCTACAGATTCTTGAAGTGCTGATGTTTGTTCAGTTTTCCACCTGATCTCACTGAGTTTGTCTGTGTGTCTAGTGAGGGGTCTGGTGTTGTCTGTACAGGCAAAGGTCTGAGTAACAGAAATGATCCAGTTAGATTCCCATTCTAATTACATTCCCATCATGTATGAAGACTTAAAATTTAAGATTTAATTTTTTCACATGGGTTGAGCAAAATCAGGTGATTATGGCTGCTCTTCATGTTGTTTAATTTTGGGGAAGGTAGTCATTCAGAAAACAGCTAACACTACTTGTGACATTGTTTAAAATAGTATTTGACCATCACTGAACTAAAGGTTACTGGTAATGTGCAAAGATGACAGCACAACAACAAATATGACAGCAGAAAGTCTACAAGTAACTCAGACAACCAAGATTTTGCTAGTGTGGATACCTAAGAAAACCTTAAAGCTGGATTTATCATTTGCAGTTGGATTTGGATCAAATACAGTGTTTTACCTTTAATGATGAGTCTGATGGCTTTATAGTTCCACTGGTTAGGATAACACCTGTAGACTCCCTCATCCTCTTCAGTCAGGTGTGATATGAATAGAGAGAGATTTCCTGGAGAGTGAACAGTACCCATCTGAACTCTGTTTCTGTACTGTTCACTCTCACTGGTGATCACGTCCCATGTGTTTCTGTTTGTGTTGCGTTTCCTCCAGGTGAAACTCTCATGTTTGGCGTGTGGGTCAGTACAGGAGCAGGGCAGCAGTACTGAGTCTCCTGTGTATGCAGTGATGACGTCTGTCCTCAGATTCCCTACCAACATGCAGCCTGCAGAAACACACAGGATAAAGGCCTTCACTATTAAACATGGCTGCACATGTACATGTAAAATGGCTGTTATTACATATGACATACTCCATTATTATTATATATGACATACTCCATTATTATTATATATGACATACTTAATTATTATATATGACATACTCCGTTATTATTATTATATATGACATACTTAATTATTATTGTATATCACATACTCCATTATTATTATATATGACATACTTAACTATTATATATGGCATACTTAATTGCTCCAGGTCCAGTCACCTGATGGTACTGATGGTACCAGCCAACTGATGATGGTACTGGAAATCACTAAGAGATTTCCCAATAGATGTTGGTATGATGGATACATGACCATCAAGTTATAAGATGTAAACGTCTGATTATATATTGTCTCTCTCCCTCCCTCCTTCTCTCTCTCCCCCTCTGCCCACCCTCGCTCCCTCCCTCCCTCCTTCTCTCCTTCTCTCTCTATCCCTCATTCTCTCTCTATTTCTTCCTTTCTCTCTCTCTCTCCTTCCCTCCTCTCTCTCTCCCTCTTTCTTTTTCTCCCCCTCTCTCTAGAGCAAATGAGAACAGTAGTAACTAAATAAGGAAACTAAACAAGTTGTGTGTAATATGGGTATATAACTGACTAGAACCTAAAAAGGACAGAAGACAAGAGTCATTAACTACAGGCATGAAATACAAATACAAACAGAAGATGTAACTAGAAACAGACAGAAGTAGAACTGCAGATCCTGCTGCTGGATAGATTTTTTGTTTTATGTAGTACAGTAGTTATTGGTACAGACCAGTCGCTATATGCAGTACAGCCCACTGAGTGCAGTTGAAATGATTTTTTGTTTTGTAACCACGCCCCCATGATGGCACAAACCTGCCCCTGGTTTAATGTTGTGTGTGTCTGTGTGTATTTAAACCCCTGTTGGTGTGTGCATTAGTGTTGGTCATTGTTTGTGTTGCTAGTCCTACGTGTATTCATGTTAAACGTACATGTTCATGTTGCTGTCATGTTCCTGCCAGTGTTACGTGTATTCATGTTATCCGTTTATGTTGTGTGAGTGCCGTCGTCGTAAGCGTTACGTGTTAATAAATGTGTGTCAAAGTCGAGGGAGTCTGTGCGTCCTGCTCCGCGCCCTGCGGTTCTCCAGCTGTTACAGCAGTCAAGTGGCACATACAACAAATGCTACAGATTCTTGAAATGCTGATGTTTGTTCAGTTTTCCACCTGATCTCACTGAGTTTGTCTGTGTGTCTAGTGAGGGGTCTGGTGTTGTCTGTACAGGCAAAGGTCTGAGTAACAGAAATGATCCAGTTAGATTCCCATTCTAATTAGATTTCCATTCCCATCATGTATGAAGACTTAAGCGTCGGTCACATCTAACTGCCACCTCGCTCATGTTTTCACATGGGTGGAGCAAAATGAGGGGATTATGGGCGGTCTTGGTATTGTGTAATTTTGGGGAACGTAGTCCTTCAGAAAACAGCTAACACTACTTGTGACATTGTTTTAATAATTAGTATAAGAATAGCAGCTGCTTTTCTTTCAGAAAGAAGCAAGTAAAGCTCTTGCCCCTTCAAGTGAATGAGGTTTTTCACCAGGCAGATTTTTCTCGTGTTCGGTGTGAAAGATTATTTATACTGCAGATTTAGTGTCTGATGCTGCCTTTAAATTGAACCTAAATAAGATGCCTTAGCAGGCAGCATATGTCAGAGGGAGAACAGTGATCACACATTTATTCAACAGTCTTGGATCTGGAAGCATATTGGTCATTATTTCCATAGACATTCCAGAAAATTCTAATCTAAAGCCTCAACCCAAGCAGCTACAAAATTAAGATAAAAAAAGAGCAAAATTACAAGACTTTATACATAAATGCTTCATGAACTACAAATTCCATAATGCCCTCATACAGGTAGCTGAGATATGTGTACACTGAGAGAGACTGAGCTACAGCGTCATTTGTCATGGCATACTATGTCATTTCAACCAAGAAAATTGTAACATATTTATATGTGTAGGCCAAACTCTCAACTATGAAGTCTTGTTCTTGTTTGCCCCAACTGCTGTGGTCATCTGTGGTCTCTTGCAGAGATATTGTTATTCATCAAATGCTATTCAGGACAGTAAATCACTCTACCAGCTGTGGGTTCCTCTCAGATGTGCTATGACAGGGATGCTGCTCGTATGTGGTCACTCTTTGATTAGTCAGTGTTGGACAAACTCGGCTGTTGATCAATCAAGATCAGACTAAAGAAATTCTGAACCATATGGAGTTAATGCTGGAGCAGAGCTGAGAGTGGAGCTGGAGCAGAGTTGGTGGACTGAAGACGTACATTTGGAGAAATCTCTCCCTTGGGCTTGTTCTCTCTCTCTCTCTCTCTCTCTCTCTCTCTCGATGCTCCAGCAGACATGCTCTACTGTTCCCGGCCTGGCCACCCACTTCACCTTCTTTAACCCTTTGCTACATTGAACTTATGAAGCTCGGCTCTCCGCGTAGTATTTGTAATGAGGCTGATGGACTCCAGACACTCGCAGATGATGTTAATCACTGATAATTTATGAAGAGAGGGGAAATCCAAAGGTGTAGTCAAAATTCTCTACACTGGTAGATTGAGGCCGAGTGAAGAGCCAGCTATATTTTTATATATATTTAGAGTGCTGACACCAGTTTCCTGTAAAGTATCCAATCTCTGCACTATAAGTTTAGTAGGTCAAATCCTATGTTAGGCTGACAGAACCACTGAAAAAGCAGGATGCATTAAGACAGGAATTTCAGAAAGGTGGTTATGTATATTCTCATAACACATGCTAGACAATGCAGTAGAGCATTCTCTTCAGAATATAAATTATAATTACAGGAATAATTTGGAATCAGATACATTTTGTAATTTTATGTGCATTAAACCTTTGCCGGCACCTCTGCCTTTGGTTGTAGGTAAGTGGGACAGGGGTAAATAATTACAGTAACAAGCTCCAAATATGTCACTTGTAATGTCAAGCTGACATCAACATTGACTAAATCAACTTTTATGACTGTTTGTTTACGCCCATTTGCAACTTGTCATAGTAAAGCCTTGCTTCTTATTTTAGATGTTTTAAATCAAAAATCTAAAATAAGAACACATTAGTGATTTTGATCCAGCTGGTCCACCAACATTAATGATCTGCACACTGTGTAGTTTTCAGAACGATAATGTAGCGCAGAGGCAGACAGGACTTGACGCACATGTGTAAACGAAAGTTCTTCATTTGCAAAACAGGTAGACACAACGGCAAAATTAACAAAATGATGCAAACTAAGCAATGACTAAATGGAACACCAAAAAGGGAGAAAAATGATACAGGAACTGTGCAGAAACAATAAAATTGTGATGTAACATTTGATACTAAGACATCGAAGCTCGTATCACACAGTGTACCGAAGCTTGTATCAGTTACTATTACCACTAAAGTTAATATTACCATTAATATTACCACTAAAGTTACTAACAACACGTGACTAATGATGGTCCAAGCTTCAGACGTCACTGAAGCACAGAATGAGGGTGAGACTTTCATAAGTTTGGCACTGTCCTATAACTTGGAAGCTTTATCTTTTTACTAAAAAAAATTGGAAATGTGCTAATTATAGAAGTCAAAAGTGAGAGTAAACATTTCCTAACGCCAACCTGTTGTACTTACATAAAAGGGAAACAATGATTTTACACAAATTATTTCAGAATTTAATTATTAAACATCATTACTGATCATCCTTTTTTTTTTTTTAATGACATATGAAGGCGGTGCAGTGTTGTATTGTTTATAGTGCTGCGCAGTTTTGAATCTTTAGCTGCTATAATTTCGGAAAACCACCAGGTGTCGCTGTTTGTCACCAGCTTTCAATGCTCCAAAGCTTCGAATCCTTCAGCAGTACAATAAGGAAGAACCTCAAACGCTTCACAAGACTTCGTCTGCACATCATTACCAAGAAGGAAGTTAAACAGTAAACACTAGAATAACGAGCAGGCTAATAACGTTACCAAACAACAATAAACTCACGGGAGGACTAGAGCGCACATTCAGATACCCACAACCAAGATGATAAAACAAGGGATATTTATACAAAGATTAACGAATGCAAACTAGACAAAGATGAAAACAGTGACAGAAAAACCAAAACAAAGAAGCATGTGTGTTAAAAACCTGAGACATTCTTACTTGAACTGCCCAAGATATTTGTTACAATTAAAGGAGTATTTGACCATCACTGAACTAAACGTTACTGGTAATGTGCACAGATGACAGCACAACAGCAAATATAACAGCAGAAAGTCTACAAGTAACTCAGACAACCAAGACTTTGCTAGTGTGGATACATAAGAAAACCTTAAAGCTGGATTTATCATTTGCAGTTGGATTTGGATCAAATACCGTGTTTTACCTTTAATGATGAGTTTGATGTATTTATAGTTCCACTGGTTAAGATAACACCAGTATTCTCCCTCATCCTCTTCAGTCAGGTGTGATATGAGTAGAGAGAGATTTCCTGGAGAGTGAGCAGTACCCATCTGAACTCTGTTTCTGTACTGTTCACTCTCACTGGTGATCACATCCCATGTTTGTCTTCTTGTGTTGTATTTCTGCCAGGTGAAACTCTCAGGTTTGGCGTGTGGTTCAGTACAGGAGCAGGGCAGCTGTACTGAGTCTCCTGTGTATGCAGTGATGACGTCTGTCCTCAGATTCCCTACCAACATGCAGCCTGCAGAAACACACGAGATAAAGGCCTTCACTATTAAACATGGCTGCACATGTACATGTAAAATGGCTGTTATTACATATGACATACTCCATTATTATTATTATATATGACATACTCCATTATTATTATATATGACATACTTAATTATTATATATGACATACTTAATTGCTCCAGGTCCAGTCACCTGATGGTACTGATGGTACCAGCCAAATGATGATGGTACTGGAAATCACTAAGAGATTTCCCAATAGATGTTAGTATGATGTATGCATGACCATCAAGTTATAAGATGTAAATGTCTGATTATATTGATTATAGATTGTCTTTGCCTCCCTCTCACTCACTCACTCACTCACTCACTCACTCACTCACTCCCTCCCTCCTTCCTTCTCTCCCTCTCCCTTCCCACTAAAGTTACTATTACCACTAACATTACCACTAAAGTTACTATTACCACTAACATTACCACTAAAGTTACTAATAACGTGACTAATCTTGTTTGAAGCTTCAAACATCACAGATACACAGGATGAGATTGAGACTGTTTCATAAGTTTGGCACTGTCCTATAACTTGGAAGCTTTATCTTTTTACTGAAAAAATTGGAAATGTGCAAATTATAGAACCCAAAAGGGAGGGTAAATGTTTCATTACATCAACCTGTTGTCTCCCAGTACAGTTTTGTATTATGTTTTCACATAAAAAGGGAAACAATGATTTTAAACTAATTATTGTAGAATATAATTACTAAACATCATTACTGATCATCTTTTTTTTTTTAATGAAATATGATGGCGGTGCAGTGTTGTATTGTTTATAATGCTGCGCAGTTTTGAATCGATGCCTGCTATAATTTCTGAAAACCACCAGGTGTCGCTGTTTGTCACCAGCTTTCAATGCTCCAATGCTTCGAATCATTCAGCAGTACAATAAGGCAGAACCTCAAACGCTTCACAGGACTTCGTCTGCACATCATTTCCAAAAAGAAAGTAAAAACACATCTGTAGATAAAAACACAGTTGCATTCCACAACACACTACACACAGCTACAGCAGTAACGCTGCTACACATCTTATACACTCTACAAAACTACAGTGTACTGAACACTGAAAAACTGTAGCCCAGAATACAGTCTGTCTAGTGGAACCACCATACGACTATGACCTGGAACTCTACAACTCTCTCAGTAGAACTCCACTGAAATTCTCCACACACTAATATCCACAGTAGAGGGGAAGTGTGTTCAAGTGCAAAATAAATTATTCCTCCACTTCTTTCTCTCTCACATACAGACTAAATGTAACAGTGAAACAGTGTCTTTCTAGTGTCATCACTTCCTCCTGAGCTGCCAGTGTTCAGTCCCCATCCTCAGTAAAGTGATCCTGCAGTAAGAAGTAGTGCTACACAGTGATCCCCCTCAGCACTGTTTGGACACATCATTTCACTCCTGCACTTAAAGTGATCAGAGGGCCAAACTGAATGTGTAGCTTAGCAAATATTAGACAGATCAGACAGGAAAAGCTCTAGACTACATGCTGATCAAAATAAACATTGATCATTTAATCAGGTAAACACGAGCATTGTCTGATAACATTCATATTATTCATAGAGTACAGGTGGAGGCAGCAGTCTATGATCATGTTGTAGTTTTCATACTATTAAGAAAAAACTACTTAAGAGAAGCTGTGAAATCCACCCACTGACACAGAACCAATAAAGGAGTCACCAAAGTAAAGACCACTTTGGATGTAGACAGTACAATGTCATCACAACCCAACAGTTATCACAGGAAGTAGAAACATTTTCTCTCCTTTTCTCTTTGTTACTTTGTTCTTTTTGTTGTTAAAGCTGTCAAAAGCTGTTTAACTGTTTGCTAAATGCTGAATATCCGTAAAGTAACTAATTGAGGCTGTAGGCTAGTGTGCACTGCGCTGTAACAACAACAACAAAATAAAATAAAAACTGTACAGAGACAACCCCCCTAAAAAGCAAAAATAGTAATAAATAAATGTATATATAAAATAACTGAGAACAGCAATAGAGAGAGTGGGCTTCCTTGCCTAGTACCTCTATGCACATTTTGTGATGGTATTATATTAGTACTGACTGTGGCCTCAGGTGTGGTTTTAAAGATTTTACACAATGTGAGGAGAAAAACTTCAGGTTTTCTTTACTGAAGGCCTTCTCTGTATAGCTGTTTCTAATATGTGGAGTGAGGTGTGACGTATTTGTCACGGTTGGCCGGGCAGCCAGAGGGAGGGACACGCCCACTCCTGCTAGGGATCACACTAAACACCTGCCTCATTCCCAGTCTCCTGACTACTAATCACCTTCACCTGTTCTTGTTCGTTCTCTCTATTTAAACTCACAGGTCAAGAGAGAGTGTAGCACATTAGTGGCCCGTCGGACTGCTCACTCCCAACGTGTACATCGCTACAAGGACTACTGGAACAGAGTAGTGTTTGTCATTAGTAGCGGTATCGTCACATATTGACAATGGAAAATAAAGAGCACTTTGGCGCAACCTTGCCTCTCGCTCCCTCTGAACTGCCACCGTCACAGTATTAGGTTAAGTAGTCTACCCTGTTAATGGCTGAGTGTCTCCTTTGATGAAACCAGTTTGATCAGGGTGTATCAGTGATGGAATAATATGTTCTAATCTAATGGCTAATGCTTTGCTTTTTTTTTTTTTTCATTTTTTATTTCAATGTTTCCAAGAGATGACATTGAGTTTTACTTAGAGATGGGGTTTGTACTTAGAGATGTAGATTTCATTAAAAGGACCAAATAAGGACGGACTTTAGTAAAACGTGTTCAGAGTTGTAGACCAATACCACAGACCAAACATCTTTCACCTCCAAGGCAGCCTGACTGCTGTCCAAGGTGCTGAAACTGCACCCTTCAGCCAAGTTCAGAACCTGTGCTGTACACAGCTGCCCTGCATATGGCTGCCCAGTGAGACCCAGACAGAAGCCCCTGGTGCTTCCTCAGCTGTAGCTGTAGCCACTCACCTTCCCACCTCACCAAATACACCAAAAGGTCTTTAGAGGTCACATATCCTACATGTTTCCTTTATTTTATAGTTTTCTTAGGTGTCTTCTTACAATGTTTTTGTGGCGTTATCTTTCAAAAAGAGTCATAATTCAATTTTACACAACTATTTTCCATCCTCTCTTTATCCCTTGGAATTAAACAGGCAGTTTCTGTTGCTGTGCCTTTGAGATGCAAGATAAATGAGCTCTGTTCTGATTGGCTGCCCTGTATTGTGCTTCATTTAAAAAGCACTAAGAGCTGAAATATGCCTGAGAACTGCAATGTAGGTGTTAGGGGTTAAACTGCTGTAGGCCAAAGAGGCAGAGATAAGTAAATGAGCTGGTTCTCATGACATCAGAGAAACAGTGATTTCAAAACAGGCTATTTTTACAGATTATATTCCATATATGGACTGTAAGAAATGGGAGAGTAAACAATGTGTTTTAAAATGTAACAATATTTACATATTACTTAAAAATTATTTATTTAAATAAAGTGAGTGAAATTCAGTTTTCCATGGTAGGGGCCCTTTAAGGACATGGGCCCAGATATGACTTTGTCAAAACCAATAAGCAGAGTCAGACTGCACTGTTTGTATTTGGTACCTTTTGTGGTTCTGTGATTGTTAAGGTGCAGTTCCATCTCTGAATCAGTGTCTCACCTACTTCACCTTCACTCTTGTTGCTACACTTGTATTCCACATTATATTTGATTTACTGTTTCTTTTCAAGAACACAGAAGGTAAACACATGTGGTACAGTTTACAAACTTGATGCAAATTCCTGAACTTTATACAAATTCAGAAAACACTTTATTCAAAATGACGTGTGCTATATTTTGGAAATGCGAGGCAACTTCCGAAAACAGTTCCGTTATGTTGTGACTGAGTTTGCAGCATTTCTGAAGTTGCTCTGTATTTCGGAACTGTAGCGCACATATTTCCATTCTAATGAATTTGCTTTTTTTATTTTTACATTTTCTGCACAATAGGTCTTCACACCCACCATAGAACTGGACCTGGATACCTCACTTGTCTTGCCAAATGTATTTATTCATCACTAGTCCAACTCTTTATCCTGTAGGTAGTGAGCTCTGCCACTACTCAGGTCTCCATGGTAACACAGAGTAGTATTGTCTTGCATTTGATGAGTATGTCAAAATTCATGAGATCAGAACTCACTGTAGCCTCTCCCTGAAACCCACCCCCATGCCCCACTTAGTGAAACACACAGAAGCACCAAACAGTTACATCATACACCACACATAAAGGACTGTACCACATATACAGTCAACCACAATGAGGTGTGACCTCTGTCACAGGCAGCTGGATACAGAAGTGGGTAGTGGACAAGAGCTGCATCATACACAGAATGAACAAGTGAGGAAAAAATAGTACTAACAGAAACAGTGTGTGTGTGTGTGTGTGTGTGTGTGTGTGTGTGTGTGTGTGTGTGTGTGTGTGTGTGTGTGCGCAGCAGCATGGGCTGTCCAAGCCTCATGACCAATTGATGAACAAATGAGGAACAAATAACACAAACAGAAATAAACAAGTGAGCACATTTCACACGTAGCATCCAGTGCACCCAGATTAGCAATACATATGTGAGGAGGAAGCAGTGCATGCTGGGAATTCTCACATCTGTAAACTGGTAGCTATGACTATGGTGACAGAATAACTTAGCACTAAATAAGAAAAGTCTTTAAACTGGAGTCACTGGAGTGAATTTCTGCTGCCAGAGTCAGTTAGTGTTTGACTGATTAAACCTTGAAGTTTAGAACTGGATAACTGACACTGAAGAGGATTTGGAGACTGTTTGACAGTCTTCATGGGTGAGTGAAAGAAGTAAACATGTCATTCACACACCACTCAGAGAACAGCGCAGCAGCATTTTAAGCTCACGAACCCATAAAGGAAGCATGCACATATGCATGTCTGTGTTTGTGTGTGTGTGTGTTATTTATGTATTGCTAAAGTGCACCAAGTTTAGTAATATATATGTGAGGAGGAAGAAATGCATGCTGGGAAATTGTACTGTCTTTATGGTTTTATTTTTTCTTCTCATTTGTTCATTTTTTATTTGTAAATTTTTCTAAGCATCTAAGATAAGAGAAACAACATAGGAGAACTTGAAGCCCAAACACCCAACAAGAAGAGTGAGAGAGAGAGTGAGTGAATGAGTGTGTGTGTGAGAGAGAGAGAGAGCAGGGCAGGGTGGGGGAGGGGGTGTTTTTGCATCTACAAGTATCACTTTGAATGTACATTTACTGTGTGTGTAGAATTGTCTTTCTCCAAGTCCTTCAGATGTGGATCTGGCCATCCTGCAGCAGCTGTGCATGTTTGTGTGTGTGTGTGTGTGTGTGTGTGTGTGTGTGTGTGTGTGTGTGTGTGTGTGTGTGTGTGTGTGAGTGAGAGAGAGAGATAGTTAGTTATGTATTGTTAAATTGTTAAACAGTGCTCCAAGTTTGCTAGGAGGAAGAGGTGCTTACTGGGAAACTGTACTGTTTTTGTGATATTACAGTTTTTTGCAAGACACAAAAACAGGGACATGTGACACAATAATTGAAACCACTAACTCATGTAGCCCAACTCCTGACCTGTTATACTAAACCAAAAGCACCTTCTCTGATTTACACTCATTTTGTATTTCTAAAACACATTTCTTTTTCCAATACGTTAAACACAATTCTCTATATTGGACACATCATTCAACAGAAATATGTGTGTTTCCTATGGAAAACCCTCAAATGCAATTGATGCATCCATTTATCAATTAACCAAACCCAGTACTCATAGGTGAAGACACTTGACGAATTTTACTAATGACACTTAGAAATCAGAACCTGAGCACTATAAAGAGGCCACAGGCTCGATATCTTGATTGGATATCAATGGAGGTCAGTATTGGAGAGCGAGGATGAGGAAGAGGATGAGCGGGAGGAAGAGCAACCATCACGGATGAGATCTGGGCCACTTTAGTTGACCATGTCGTTAAGCATGGGTTGTGTTTCAGGAAAGCTCTAGCCTAATTGGAGTCACTACACTGTAGGAAGTGTCAGCAAGTACTATAGTCAGTGTCCCTGAGCAGCACGGGGGTAAACCATAATAAACCATTTTACTTGTTAAACCATAACAAGTAAAAAACTGTCTTCACAGTGGGAGACAGCTGTCTGGCTAAAACCCTCTGGGAAGTCCTGATAGCTGAGACCTCCTAATGGAAATGGATTTATTTAGTACCAGTCCAACTCTTTAACCTGCAGGTAGTGAGCTCTGCTCCTCCTCTGGTCTCCACAGTAAAATAGAGTAATACCAAATTGTTTGATTGCTAGCTCAATAAGGGATATTATTGGTACGTCAAAATTCATGAGATCAGAATTCTCTTTAGTCTCTCCCCCAAACCCACCCACACTCCCCACTTGGGCAAACACACAGAAGCACCAAACACATACATCACACACCACATGTACAGGACTGTACCACATATTCAATCAACCACAATGAGGTGTGACCTCTGTCGCAGGCAGCTGGATACAGAAGTGTGTAGTGGACAAGAGCTGCATTATACACAGAATGAGCAAGAGGAATAAATAACACACACAGAAATAAACAAGTGAGCACATTTCACATACCACACCATAATAAAAAACAAAACAAAACATAAATTGTTTTTGTAAATGTATAGACTTATAGGGAAAAATGATGCTTGTAAGAGTCACAATACTCTTTTTCTTAATTTCATCAGTCTTAGTAATGTCCCTACAATTCCTACCTTATGCTGGTCTGAAGTAACTAATTAGCAATTAGCAAGTAATTAGCAGCGGTTCCTCTCTACCGGACCGAACCACAGCGCAGATTTCAGTGCCACTTAACAAATAAAGTCAACAAATTTACTTTATTTTCCCTTAACCCGGGTGGACAAGACATGTTTGGAGTCCATATTTCGCTCCATTAGAACCAATAGCTGCTAACATTGCTAACAAACACTGGAAGCCAACAGCAACGACAGCTAATAGGATTTGTAAATAAGTCAGATAGCGAGCTACATGTCCTCAAACCTCATCCAGGTCGCTTCCCGGTGACGTGTTTCTTCACTTGTCTAGTTCACAGTGAGTTATACGACACACCGACTAGTCTGGGAGACATTTATTAACACTTGGATGCAGTTTGACCGGCTTGAGAGAAGTCTGTGGGCATGTATTTACGAAGGCTATATTTGAGCTGCTGTTGACTTACAGTGTTTGTTAGCAATGTTAGCATTTAACAGCTTTTGTTCTAAACTAAAGAGGCAAAATTTGGACTTCAAACATTTCTTGGTGGATAGACAGAATCTGGGGTAAGTGGTGAGCTGCTGCTCTCTGCTGCTCCCAGATATAAATACCTTTGTGTAAATGAATGTATGAGGATGGCAACACCTGTAGAGAGAAGGTAACACTCACCATCAGCAGCGTGGAGCACAAGGAGCAGATAAACACACACCTGCATTCTTACTGAGTTACACACACACACACACACACACACACACAGCTACAGCAGGACTGCTGATACACACCATACACACTCTTCAATACAGTCTACTGAATGACTTCACAGCTACACTTAAGTGGAGAGGAAGTGTATTCAGATGAAACTGACAAACTAAGCTCAACACAACACACACCAAATATAGAGATGCGGTAGGTTTTGTAAGATGTCATATGGTACGTCCTCTTTCTTCCTTATCAGTCAGTGATCTATCAGATATTCTCACATTGTCAGTGAGGACGGTCTCGTTCTTAGTTAAGTGGCTCCGTCCTTTGTCACAGAGAAACGATGTAGAAGCTCAGGGGGTGAGACCCAACATAACTTCCCTCACTGCTGTTTGGTCAGTTCATTTCACTACGACACCCAAAGTACTTCAAAGGCTTATTAATGAAAAAAGTCTAACGCTTCTTACCTGGAGTGAGGAACAGGTGCTACGGGGTAACCGCGATGCGTGGAGTTAACATGGAGTGACACACACACTGGTGTGGACAATCTGAAAGACTTTTTTTCTCTCCTGGACCACTTCAAGCCAGGTCACACGGCTACCTTCATTGTATTTACACGTAAAGGAAACAGAGAAGGCGAGCAGAAAGGTGACGGTTCTCCCTTCACACAAACACACACACACACACACACACACACACACACACACACACACACACACACACACACACTCTCTCAGTTACTCAATTCACATTACCATAAAGCTCCCTCTTAAAGACGCAGTACAACTGTGTCTGTTACAAGAGCATGTGGAATTACAGCAGCCACAGTGCTGGCTACCTGAGACTTTCAAAAAGTTTGAACAGATATTTAAAGGAGCATTTAATTTCAGAGCATTATTTTTTATTTATTTATACATAATGCAGTGCATGAAACATAAGTCAGGGTGTATTTTAATTGCACATGTTCAGTTTGATTAGTGTGGTTCAGTTTCAAATTTGATATGGAATTTGTTTGCAGGAGTAACGTGTTTGTTGGCCAAAAAACTGGTCCTCCTTCTGTAAGAATGTCACTCCACCACTAGAGATGTGAACTCTACTCACACCACAAATGTACTGTTGCTTTCAGACTGGACTGTCCAATTAAAATGAAAGCTAAAATAACCAATTTGACAGTCTATAGACTATTAAATAAATGTCTACAATCATGGACTTAATTCTCCAAATAAAGTGAAAGCTGCACTATGTAGAATGTATGTTGTCCACTACACTATCTGACAGAAACCTTGGCCTCACCATTAAGAAACAATGTCATCGTAAGGACTTACTGTGCCCTGGGCCTACATGGCACTGTGTTTACCGTCCCCTCTGCCCTGGTGGCACAATGTTTACCATGCCCTGGGCCCTGGGTGGTGCTGTGTTTACTGTCAACAAACTCAGGCATCTGAATGGTAATAAAGGATTTGAGTGAGACCTGAATCGGTCTTCATTTGTTTTGACAGACCAATCATAGCAGTCTCTAACACACAAATCAGGGGCAGTTATAACATTAGGCATGTTGGTGATATTTGTTATTGTTTCATACACATATTACTTAAATTATGGAAACTATGTAATTCTAAAACAAATGTGGCAATGTGACAAATATACATTAACCTCGAAACTCTCTGACTTACCTGTGACTCATTTATAAATGAGTTCTTTCAAATCAAAGTGTATTTATATAATGCTTTTTACAACAGATGTTGTCACAAGACAGCTTTACAAATGATCAAGTCCAAGCTCTCAGGGAGCAAGCCAAGGGCAACAGTTCTAGACAAATCTCTCTAGAAGAAGAAATAAGGGGAAGAAACTTTGAGAGGAAGCAAGACTCAAAAGGGGGGCCCATCCTCCTCTGCTCAACAATGGTCACCACAATAATAACAATTTAAAAAGAAAAATAAATGTAACAAATTAAAAAATAAGCAATTAATGTCTAGTCCAACTTTCTAGAGGTCCTGTTCTTGTCCAAAGGTGTGCATTCCCGGTGTGTTGTCTTGTATTTTGAATCACTATGATGATCTGATCACAGCAGTTGGTGCAACATCCAGGCCCTTCTGAGTCTGTCAGCGTTCAAAATCAGATTTATCACCTCTGGTTTGGTGTCAGATAAAGTAATAAGAATCACAGTAACACTGCTACTAAGCCAGTAAGTGGAGGGGCCATAATTGTAAAAATATGTATACAGTTCTGGTTTGACCATTTGAGCAGTAACTGAGTCAGAAATCAGACTTCAAAATGCTGTTCTCAATTTAAAGAATGTACGATGTATGGTAGCTAGGTCTGACATTGAGGATTTTAGAGGGGATCTCATTTTTTTAAGATGGTGAATTAGAGAGTAAGAATTTTAGTTCTTTTTTTCAAATGTATTTGATCTTATAGGATTTAATGTCTGTACTGGATCTGAAAACCCCCTTGTCCTGTAACAGATAACTTTATTATATATCTCTAGGATTAGGTAAAACCATGCGTATTAAATGTAATATGTTTTAAACCATTTTATTCTTAGATTTAGTGCTTAGATTTTTACCAAGGCCCAATCCCCTCTCATTTTTCCTCCTACCCCTTGTTTTCAAGTGTCATCTTGCCCCTTGGGACTGAGTTACAAAGGGTAGTGGTTGAAATCTTCCCCCTTGCTTCTGCATCCATTTTATCAATGATTCACAAGGGATTCTGAGACCTTTCACACTCAATTTGGAGTGTGACTCTGAAAACCTTCAGTTTGGAGGGCCATTTAGCACTAACAGTGCACCCTAGCCCTCTATCAGACACCCAACCCTTACTTATGAACACCGCATATGGAGGGCCAGGGTTAAGTGGTTGGGTCAAGGGGTGAAATGTGATTGGGCCCAAGTGAATGTGTATGAGGCACAGGAACATGGGAAATAATGATGTTTCTGTGGACCACAATGACTGGATTTAGAACATCTGTGCTAGCTGAGCTGTTTTTAAAAAGAAACACACGTGGCCTGAGCGAGCTGTTAGTCGTGGTTTTGGTCCTTGTGGTTTTAACCAGCGCTTTTTATTATTAAGTGTAACGGCTCCTAGCAAAGGCAGAGTCTAATTATAACTGATCACCCAGGCTCTGTTTAACTGGCTTGTCAAATATCTTTCAAATACATAATAAATAGAATAATACAAATATTTACACTTTATTACAAGAAAAAAGGATTTGTGCTGGAGGGGACATCCATAGTTTAAAACACCATTCATTACCAAAAAAACAACCCACTCTATTGCTGATTTTATGTATTTATGCTGTATGATGTTTGCTGTATTTATGTATTTTATGTTTATAAAGTGTTATGGCTACACTATAAGTAGTGTATTCAGTTTTTGTCCACCAGTAGACTGGTTGTGTTACATGGCTGCTTTAACGGCAAGTTGTCAACAAGGAGGCTTTTTCAGCCTTCAGGTGGCTTCTCAAGCCTCGTCTTTCTTCCCCTACAGACCCCCCCACACTGAAACCACAACATGCATGTCTGGTTCACAGCGGCACCAGGGGCCCTGTGGGCTCTGTGAAACTACACAATGAAAAAACAGACCTCAGGTGTTCTCAGGACTCACAAGACACCACATTACTGTGGGGGACGTAGTGAAGTCCTTGTGCACTTCAGCGAAGTACTGCTGAGAGAGTTCTGGACTGAGTTCTGGAGTCAGTGTGTGTCCACAGTGGTAGTGGAGTTCTGGGTGTAGAGTTGTCAGTGTGTGCTGGGGGGTTAGTGGTGTTTCCATAGTGACAATGCTGCTGAGTTTGTGTATTCTCTTCACTGAAAGTGAGTGTAAAATTCTCTTTTAATGCTGAATTGCATGAAATTGTACATTTATTTGTTAATATAAAAATGTTATTTAAGCAAGCTGACTTTTCAGGGAACTGGAAAAATATTTTACTTAACAAATAATTATTAAATATTTCTGCATATCTTATGATTCCATCTTATGAAGTCTGTGTACTTTTTAATATGTGCTTTTGTATGTTTTAGTTTGTAGCTCCTCCCCTGCTCTGCCCCTTGACATGTGTCTCATGTGAGTTTTGTCTCTTATCCCTCCCAGTAATTGTTCCCAGATATTCCCTGTTTGTCTCCTGCTGTATAAATACCCTAATGCTAATGTCTGCAGTCATGGTCAGTGTATGACCCTACTTTCATGTAAATACTTGTGTCATGAAATAACTCAGCTCAGTGAATACATCAAATATAACATACAAGCAGTGTTCTTAATCTTAGTGGTGTGAGAAAAATATGGTTTGTGGACTAAATCGTGGTAGAAATGTATTTGATAAGTGTATGGCATCTTAATGTGAATATGTGCAGTTTTTAAAATCAGTAAACATTTTGCTCTCCATATACCTTATGAACGCCCCAGAAGAAGGAGGAGACTGTTCTGGTCTGAGAGCTCAGGATGTCTGACGTCTGCTGTGGTTTCATTTCTCACAGTTCCAAGCAGTGGGTACCAGAGCAGAATCTAAAGCCCATTTTAGACCAGAAGTGACAACCATGCTGCTTCTGCACCTCTGCAGCTAAGCTGTGGTCACACACTCACAAGCTCAATTTTGTTCTAGTCTATTTCTTGCCTTATACCATGACAGGCTTATCAGTGGTTTCTAGCTAGAAATAGTACAAAATACTACATTTATTCTGTAATGTGTAGTTTAATAATCAAAACAGCACAACTCTGACTGCTGGGTCTATACTAGTGTAAAAATGGGATAAAGGATGATGAAACACAGACTAAAACTAGGACTAGGCTCCAATGTGTTCTCAATGGCAGGTCCAGTTTGACTGTAATTTAGTACAAAACAGGTTTAGTATGAGTAGGACTGGTATGGTTACTGATCATTTGGGGAATATTGTGTACTGTGAGGAGAGATGTCAGTGAGAAAAGGGACTGCTCATGTACTACCCAAACCATGTCTATGTTCAAAGGGTGATTAATAGAGTTTATCAAAATTCAAATAGGTTCTTATTGTGAGTAATGCAGGTTTTTGTTGTTTGTTTTCGACTCACTCAGTAAATCCAGAACTTCATATTACTCACAAAAAATCTTAAAGAACCTTTCTACATAAGCAATGGTCCACAAATTATTGTGAAGTAGAAACTGAAAAATCACCAAACAAAAAGCATGTCTGTAAACTACATTTTAAAACTATAAACTTAGAAATAGGAGTTTGAGAATAGAGTGACGGGATAATACTGCTTGTTTCTCTCCTCTACATCAGACTCCACCCCCTTTGCTTTATAATGAGCATGTGTGTCTCCTATATGGTTTCACAGATGCAGCATCATGGTCAGTGTGGGGTTGCAAGTAAGTAAGTAAAGCACATTTCACACATTGCACCCAGTGTACCCAGATTAGCAATACATATGTGAGGAGGAAGAGATGTATGCTGGGAACTCTCACATCTGTAAACTGGTAACTGTTTCCACAGTGACGTGTGTGTGTGTGTGTGTATGGGAGCATGTATTTGTGAGTGTGGGTGCATGTGTGTGTTTTGGGGTGGGCAGGGGTGTATGACTTTTGCAGGTTTATCACTTTGTACATTTACTATGTTTGTAAAATGATATCTTTCTCCAAGTCCTTCAAATGTGGTTCTGGCCATCACACACAGCAGTGTGTATGTGTTGCAGATAGAAGTTCATCAGAGTTTCATTTGAATACACTTCCTCTCCACTATAAGTGCACTAATGCAAAAACATAAGAGGACACCAAACCAAACTATAAAAAAAAGGAAAAATGTAGGATATGCGCCCTCTGAAGACCATTTGGTGAGATGGGAAGGTGAGTGGCTACAGCTGAGGAAGCACCAGGGGTTCCTGTCTGGGTCCCACTGGGCAGCCATATACAGGGAAGCTGTGTACAGCACAGGTTCTGAACCTGGCTGAAGGGTGCAGGTTGAGCATCTTGGACATCAGTCACGCTGCCTTGGAGATGAAAGATATTTGGTCTGTGGTATTGGTCTACAACTCTAAACATGTTTTACTAAAGTAAGTCCTCATTTGGTCCTTTTAATTAAATCTACATCTTTAAGTACAAACCCCATCTCTAAGTAAAACTCTATATCATCTCTTGGAAACATTGAAATAAAAAATGAAAAAAAAAAAAAAAATAGCAAAGCATTAGCCATTAGATTAGAACATATTATTCCATCACTGATACACCCTGATCAAACCGGTTTCATCAAAGGAGACACTCAGCCATTAACAGGGTAGACTACTTAACCTAATACTGTGACCGTGGCAGTTCAGAGGGAGCAAGAGGCAAGGTTGCGCCAAAGTTCTCTTTATTTTCCATTGTCAATATGTGACGATACCGCTACTAACGACAAACACTACTCTGTTCCAATAGTCCTTGTAGCGATGTACACGTTGTGCGTGAGCAGTCCAACGGGCCACTAATGTGCTGCACTCTCTCTTGACCTGTGAGTTTAAATAGAGAGAATGAACAAGGAACAGGTGAAGGTGATTAGTAGGCAGGAGACTGGGAATGAGGCAGGTGTTTAGTGTGATCCCTAGCAGGAGTGGGCGTGTCCCTCCCTCTGGCTGCCCGGCCAACCATGACAAATACGTCACACCTCACTCCACATATTAGAAATTGCTATGCAGAGAAGGCCTTCAGTAAAGAAAACTGGAAGTTTTTCTCTTCACATTGCATAAAATCTTTAACACCACACCTAAGGCCACAGTCAGTATTAATGTAATAACACCACAAAATGTGAATAGAGGTACTAGGCAAGGAAGCCCACTCTCTCTATTGCTGTTCTCAGTTCTTATATTTATACATTTTTTATTACTATTTTAACTTTTTTTTGGGGGGGGGGGTTTGTCTTTTTAATTTTTATTTGTTGTTGTTGTTGTTACAGTGCAGTGCACACTAGCCTACAGCCTCAATTAGTTACTTTACAGATATTCACCATTTAGCAAACAGTTGTTAAACAGCTTTTGACAGCTTTAACAACAAAAAGAACAAAGTAACAAAGAGAAAAGGAGAGAAAATGTTTCTACTTCCTGTGATAACTGTTGGGTTGTGATGACATTGTACTGTCTACATCCAAAGTGGTCTTTACTTTGGTGACTCCTTTAGTGGTTCTGTGTCAGTGGGTGGATTTCACAGCTTCAATTAAGTAGTTTTTTTCTCAATAGTATGAAAACTACAACATGATCATAGACTGCTGCATTCCACCTGTACTTTATGAATAATATGAATGTTATCAGACCATCCTCATGTTTACCTGATTAAATGATCAAAGTTTATTTTGATCAGCATGAATTCTAGAGCTCTTCCTGTCTGATCTCTCTAATATTTGCTAAGATACACATTCAGTTTGGTCCTCTGATCACTAAGTGCAGGAGTGAAATGATGTGTCCAAACAGTGCTGAGGGGGATCACTGTGTAGCACTACTTCTTACTGCAGGATCACTTTACTGAGGATGGGGACTGAACACTGGGAAGCTCAGGAGGAAGTGATGACACTAGAAAGACAGTGTCACTGTTAGATTTAGTCTGTATGTGAGAGAGAAAGAAGTGGAGGAATAATTTATTTTGCACTTGAACACACTTCCTCTCTACTGTGGATATTAGTGGGTGGTGAATTTCAGTGGAGTTCTACTGAGAGAGTTGTAGAGTTCCAGGTCATAGTTGTGTGGTGATTCCCAGACTGTAGTCTGGGCTGCAGTTTTCAGAGTGTTCAGTACACTGTAGTTTTGTAGAGTGTATAAGATGTGTAGCAGCGTTACTGCTGTAGCTGTGTGTAGTGTTGTTTCATTTTGTCTGCTATTGTACGTAATCAGTTATATAGATACACCGTATGCAGGAATGTGGGGCACCAACATAGACCGATTTACAGCTTATTTCATAACCTTGATGTAATCTAAATTGGGTGATTCTTTCCCGCGTGCTTTGTTTAGGTGTTCTTCCTGGTTCTGTTCGCTCGTGTCTGGTGCTTCTTTGTTTTGGTTTTTCTGTTCCGACCCCTCGTTTGGTTTTCACTGTTTTCATCTTTGTCTAGTTTGCATTCGTTAATCTTTGTATAAATATCCCTTGTTTTAGCGTCTTGGCTGTGGGTATCTGAATGTGCGCTCTCTCGTCCTCCCGTGAGTTTATTGTTGTTTGGTAACGTTATTAGCCTGCTCGTTATTCTAGTGTTTACTGTTTAACTTCCTTCTTGGTAATGATGTGCAGACGAAATCCTGTGAAGCGTTTGAGGTTCTTCCTTATTGTACTGCTAAAGGATTCGAAGCGTTGGAGCATTGAAAGCTGGTGACAAAACAGCGACACCTGGTGGTTCTCAGAAATTATAGCAGCCATAGATTCAAAAGTGCGCAGCACTATAAACAATACAACACTGCATCGCCTTCATATTTAATAAAAAAAGAAGAAGAAATATTTATTTCATGATCAGTAATGCTGCTTACACATTAAAGTTCTGCAATAATTTGTTTAAAATAATTTTTCCCTTTTTATTTAAAAACAGTACAAAACTATACTGGGAGACAACAGGTTGACGCTATGAAACATTTACTCTCCCTTTTGGGTTCTATAATTTGCACATTTCCAATTTTTCAGTAAAAAGATAAAGCTTCCAAATTATAGGACAGTGCCAAACTTATGAAACAGTCTCAACCTCATCCTGTGCATCTGTGATGTTTGAAGCTTCAAACAAGATTAGTCACATGTTATTAGTAACTTTAGTGGTAATGTTAGTGGTAATAGTAACTTTAGTGGGAGGAGAGAGGGAGAGTGAGTGAGTGAGTGAGTGAGAGGGAGGGAGGCAGGGAGGGAGAGAGATGGAGGGAGGGAAGGGAGACAATCTATAATCAGTATAATCAGACATTTACATCTTATAACTTGATGGTCATGCATCCATCATACCAACATCTATTGGGAAATCTCTTAGTGATTTCCAGTACCATCATCAGTTGGCTGGTACCATCAGTACCATCAGGTGACTGGACCTGGAGCAATTAAGTATGTCATATATAATAGTTAAGTATGTCATATATAATAATAATAATAATAATAATAATAATAATAATAATAATAATAATAATAATAATAATAATAATTAAGAATGTCATATTTAATAATAATTAATGATGTCATATTTAATAATAATAATGGAGTATGTCATATATAATAATAACCATTTTACATGTACATGTGCAGCCATATTGAATAGTGAAGGCCTTTATTCTGTGTGTTTCTGCAGGCTGCAGTTTGGCAGAGAATCAGAAGACAGACTACATCACTGCATACACAGGAGACTCAGTACTGCTGCCCTGCTTCTGTACTGACCCACACGCCAAACCTGAGAGTTTCACCTGGCAAAAATACAACACAAGAAGACAAACATGGGACGTAATCACCAGTGAGAGTGAACAGTACAGAAACAGAGTTCAGCTGGGTACTGTTCATGCTCCAGGAAATCTCTCTCTCCTCATATCACACCTGACCGAAGGGGATGGGGGAGTGTAAAGGTGTTATCTTAAATGGAGAGAATATAAAGACACCGTACTCACCATTAAATCTCTATCAAGCACAGTGATACTGTCATCATTAGACTGAACCCACAACTTTTGACTGTTCCAGACCTTCTGTGTTAAACTGTGTTTAGAGCAGTACTTTAACCAGATGTTACTCAAATGCACCATTTGTTGTAATGAATGCCGTTAGGGTTGCAAGCAGTCAGCACTGTGGTAGTAGATGACAAGGGGCAGATGTGCTGGACTGAACTAATAGCACTTAGGGAGTCATTTTGGGTCCATCCCACTGGGCCGCCACATCTCTGTGACAACGGACCAAGCCAATTTAAGTAAGAATGAGGACATTCTCACTTATGATGTGAGGCTGTTAAGGAAGAAAGAGGACACACCAAATGACTTTTAAAAACTTATAAAACCCTACTGCCTCCCTATGTTTGTTGTGTATGTTGGGGATAGAAGTTTGTCAAAGCTTCATTTGAATACACTTCATCTCCACTGTAACTGTAGTTGTCAGAACATTCAGTATACTGTATTTTTGACTGTGTGTACAGTGTGTATCATCAGTCCTGCTGTAGCTGTGTGTAGTGTGTGTGTAACCCAGTACGAATGCAGGTGTGTGTTTATCTGCTCCTTGTGCTCCACACTGCTGATGGTGAGTGTTACCTTCTCTCTACTTCTGTAGATCATCAAATATCTACTCAGTAGCTACTTTATAAGAAACACTGGAAACATCTAATAGGAGTCCAGTTAGAGGCGACATGTCATATATTTCTGACACATCAAGTCCAACAGCTTCAACTAAACCTACTACTACAATGACATCTCCAAATGGTTATAAGTTATTAATTTCATCAACTACTACTGATGGTAAGATTAATTTGTTTAATAGTATTCTCCAATCAACACCATAAAATGATTCCCCACTAAATACTACTACTACTAACAATGATAATAGTAAGTGACATCAACAATTAATTTCTTAATGCAGTTCACTTCATATAGGATACTGTAAGGGTTGGCACCAGGCCAAGACCCCCTCCGGCCACCAGAGGGAGGCCTCAAATGAACCACGCCATTAATCAGGATTAACACCCAACAGCTGGGTTAGACCTTATAAAAGCCCCGTGACCCCGTCATTCAGTGCTGGGTATTTCCTAAAGTTTTGATCCAAGCTCCTAGCCACTAGCTTCGGGTATTGAAGTCTGTGAGCCCTCGTGCTACACCTCATTTCTTGTCTGTGAGGTTGTTTGTGTTTTTATGTGTCCCCTCCCCTCTCCAGTTTTCCATCTGGAGTCTGTCTCTCTCCCAAGGCTTCCCTTAGCCATTCAAGTTCCTCCCTGTTTTCTGGTTTTGTTTGGGAAGTTTTAGTTTGGTTTTCCTCAGTGCATCGGGGTTTCCATTTTTTCCTGTCATGTCCTTTGTTCTCCCTTTTTCCACGCTCAGAATGGTGTTTAGTTATTTACCTTTTGTTTTACCTGATCCAGGATCTAACTGTTCTGCACATGTGCCCACCATTGTTAAAAGCGTGGTTGCTTACCCAGTACCCAGGGTATTGGTTTCATTACTTAGGTGACCTGGGTTCAAGCCTGCCTTACAGATATGTTCTTGAATTGCTTTACAGATGATCTTTCCTACAAAGGGCCATATTTATAGATACTTTAGGAATGTTTCCCAGCATTCATACCTGACTCTTCACTGGCTCCTACTTTTCAAACCCCTATTAATATGATCATTTCATGTTCATTCATGTTGTGTTTATGGCCTGATTATGTATAATCTTGCATTCAGAATGTAAGATTGTTTGTGTTTTATTTTTGATGAGGTGTGATGTTTGGTTGTTAGATTGTAGATTGCTTTGTATTGTTTTTTTCATGGTGCTTTTATTACACAGTTTGATTTTATTTATTTTTTTTAAACTACCCTTCAGGAATTTCTGCTCAAGCTTACTGTGGCCTGCACAGTGTTGTATTCCCAAAGCTTGAGGAGCTGAAGACAGACCTGGTAGCTGTGAAAGAAACACACCACCTAATGGTGGCAGGTTATGGTGAGACTGATGAAGACATTGAAGACCCATATGAGGATGTTGCCACGGATGCCTCAACAGATGATGAATTCTAGACTCCATCCTGTCCACTGCACTTTCCACATTAATTTCAAATCTGTATGCCTATATAATACATGTAATGATGTTTTTTTATCCTTGTCTCTTTGTAGCTAGGTTGTTTGGTTGGGTGTTCTTTATAAGATATAAGAAAATTTTTAAAAAATGTATGCTAACCTTTTTTTCTTTTCAGCAGTAATTAACCTTTGTGAAGATGAGATTAAACGTTGTGTTATAAAACACATATTGGAATAGCCCCTGTAAAACCACGTGCAGGGTATTTTGGGGCTACAATCCTGCACTTTTAAAAAATATATTAAAAAAAAATAATAAACCATTTGAAGCAGTAATGAATGGAGCATTTAATTCTGTTTGTCTAGTTGTTCAGTTTCATAATATAAGCATATATTATGCAAGAAAGTGTTTGCATAACTGCGTAGCCTTAGTACTGGAACACCAGAGTAAAGATAAGCCTTGTTTTGTTGAACATTGTATTGTGACCAATAAGTCTAATTTTCAGTTAAAATGGTATAATTTCTTAAGGTTTTATTATTGTTGTTGTTTAGGTTGCATTTTGATCCTTAATAAGTGTTCAAATGACTTTGGATTATAACGAATACAGAGTGAGTGAATTGTACCTATGTGGAATGATTACTAATTAATTAATATATAGTTTACATGTATAGGTTATATTTACTTTATTTATTTAGATTTTTTAATCTGAGCCTGATAACAAAATGATAACGTAAAGAGGGGGAAATGATTTTAAAATGTGATTTATAATATGAGACTATAATGTCATTTCAGCTGCACTTCTGTCATTGTTCTAAACAGCCACTGAAGAGAATTTAGCGCTCCATTATGTCATAATGTGTGTCATTCTATTTCTGACCCCAGATCAGTTTATTGAGTGGATTTGCCGATGACGATCATTTTAGACAAAACATCAACAGAGACTACAAACAATTCTTCACGCATAAGAGGTACTAAGAAACGAAAACAAAACGTAAGTAGAATTTAGTTTTATCTACAAAGGCAGTTTTTTTCCCAAATTAGAAACTAAATATTTGATAAGGGAATCGTATTATAAACATGTAGCCAATATGCGAATTTAAAATGAGAACACACATTTTAATGATGGAGAACTTTTGACTGAACGGAGAACTAATTAGTGGGCTGATAGTGAGCTCCCCGCCCCACTAGTCACGTGGTACGGCCCGCTGCCTGCATTGGGAGTTCATGGTCTTGTGTGAAACCACGACTATGTAGTCACACACACCTGCACCGCGTTATTCTCCTAATGTCTGTGTGTGTTTAAACCCCGGTTGGTGTGTATATCCCTGTCGGTCTGTGTTCGCTAATGTTCACGTACGTGGTGCACTTTATGTTTGTAAGCTATGTTCAATGCTGCACATGTTCATTTTGCCTGTTTGGTGTGAGCGCCACTGTGTTCGTTATTCGTGTTCGTCTAATAAACGTCTGTCTACGTCAAGGGAGTTTGTGGGAGTTTGTGGGACCTGCGGCACTCGGGCCGTCACAGCTGTTTAATTTCACGGACCGCACACATATTTAAAAATGCGGAATAAGTGAGTAGAGAGTGAACTAACAAAAGGAAACCTTGATAAATAAAAGGGGACGTAGCTGAAAATATTCGGGTAACCGAACTCCATTAGATGAAATACGTTGACTGAGACAAGGGAAAGTGACTTATGGGCTTGTTTTAGAAAAGCCTCTGTAAGACCACGAGTGTGGCCATTATGCACTGTCGCACAACGGACAACCTTTGTTTCACATTTATTAACATTTGTAGAAGAAATTGAGCTACGGGTGGCCATTTGTTCTGTTACATAATAACTATATACATATTTAAAGTCTACAGGCTCTGATTTTTCATTTCCATATAGAGATATGAAACTGGGGTACAAAGGTAATCCTGTGCACAAATGCATGTAAAATAAGCCTTGTTTTATAGAAAATTGTGTTGTAATCAAAGCCTAATTTTCATTTCAAATTCAATTACTTCTTAGGAATAAATCTTTAATTCTTAAAAATTAAAGTTTTTTTTTTTAATGTCCAAAAACACATGCAAACTTTTTAAAAGAAAGTAAACAGCTTTATTATCGTTCAGTGACAATAGAGCTTTCTTCTGCCCTTTCTAGATGCCAAGGGACAACTTAATTACTAATATTATCACCAGAAGCCAGAAGAGTCATAGATACCCTGCTCCCATTGCTTGGTTTAAGCAACATTACTGTGCCAATCTGGGAGAAAGTGTAAGTGTCTACATCTTTTTAATGCATCCACAGTTTTATTTATTTTGCCTTCACATTTCCCTGACTTGTACAGATGGCAATCCAAAATATGCTGTCCATTAGTGGAGTTTCCACTGCCCAGGTGGGGTCAATGGATGATTCATTTCCTTTACAATTCATCACTGATTATTTCTCATTTCTCACCCAAGAAACAGCAGGACTGTAAGGAGGTTCGTACCGTCCGGAGCAGAACTGCTGAACACTTTATGATCATAGAGTCAACGGAAGAGATTTGCTCTTTGGACCACAGCGCCCATGTAGAAGGTGCAGATGTACTTTCTTGCATAAATCTAGCTTTCCATTAAGAACACACAGTAGGATATGATCTTTGTTCACTTTAAATATGTGCCTGTACTTTATTATGTAATTGCATTTGTATTGATTTTTGGGAAAAATAAACATCTGTAGATGTAAGAGAGGATCTGGGTGGAGTAGGGGAATCTATTACAGAGGCAGTCAAAGTGGAGAACACCCCAGCTGGTGAGTAGCATCAAAGCACCACATCAATAATCAGAGTTTACATACATCCACTCCATGGACACCAGTTTAAAAGTTCTACTTTTATTTCAAATATAAAGGCTCAGAATGCAAGAGGTTGAAGAGAGTACGCATCTTCTTCAGACGAGCATGGCAGGCTATAAAAAGCACCTTGTCCTGTGCCAAGCGCTCCAACAAAATTAGCCCTACTCTTTAACTTTTCCCAGCTCTTTTTACCAATTTATTTTGTATTTCTTTTTTCCCTTCATTTTCCCCAACCTGTCTTTTCATTTTCTGAAATAACATCTTTTGACTTTTTGATTTATTTTTGATTAATAAACTTTAATTCATGCAAAGATATAGTCTTTTTGCATTCTGGACCATTTAATCATATTTTTTCATTCTAAGACCAGCCAGGTTATGATTCTAATTCAGCCAAATAAATCTTGAATGATTCAACTCACTTTAATAACATTTTTAGATTAGCACATATATGTACAGTTTCATGTCACTCACCTTTAGTGAGAGGAAGTACAGTAAAGGGAAAACACAAACTGAGCATCCTTGTCTCTATGGAAACACCATTGACCTCCCAGCACACACTGATAACTCTACACCCAGATCTCCACTACCACTGTGGACACACACTGACTCCAGAACTCTCACAGCATTACTTCAGTACTCCAGACCCTAATGTCCACCCAGCAGAGAGGAACTGGGAACAAATGAACTTGGCCAGAGCTCTTATGTTTCTTTTCAAGTTCACATCACCAGCTTTACAGAGACATACAAAACCACACACAGTGCCATCATGTCCTTTGACCTGTGAGGACTCTGGTTGTTTCTTCTTTTGTAATGTATCCCACAACCCCACACTGACCATGATGCTGCATCTGTGAAACCATATAGGAGACACACATGCTCATTATAAAGCAAAGGGGGTGGAGTCTGATGTAGAGGAGAGAAACAAACAGACATACTATCCCCTCAATCTTATTCTCAAACTCCTCTTTCTAAGTTTATAGTTTTAAAATACAGTTTATAGAGTTAATCACCACAAAGCTTGCGCACATACAAATTTTTGCATTACTTTTTCATAGCTTGATATATTTTATGTTTGCACTTTCTTATGATGTCCTGTGTACTTAATATTTTATTCATTGTATCAAATTTGTTTTATTGGTAAATATACTTTGAACTATTATGCACTGTCACTAC
Organism: Electrophorus electricus; assembly: GCF_041902795.1. Classification (NCBI taxonomy): domain Eukaryota; kingdom Metazoa; phylum Chordata; class Actinopteri; order Gymnotiformes; family Gymnotidae; genus Electrophorus; species Electrophorus electricus. Next base: position 16,388,722 of record NC_137498.1, read on the forward strand.
AGAATGCTGTGTGCTTTGTCTTCAGAGTCTATAAGCATGCAAACACACACACACACACACACACATTTAAGAATTTATAGATAGTGAGAGGACCTGCTTTTTGTTTGTTTTTTCAGTTTCCACATCACAATAATTTCTTGTGGACCATTGCTTATGTAGAAAAGTTCTTTAAGATTTTTTGTGAGTAATATGAAGTTCTGAATTTACTGAATGAGTCAAAAACAAACAACAAAAACCTGCATTACTCACAATAAGAACCTATTTGAACTTTGATAAACTCTGTAAATCAGCCTTTGAACATAGACATGGTTTGGGTAGTACATGAGCAGTCCCTTTTCTCAGTGAAGTACTGACATCTCTTCTCACAGTACACAATATTCCCCAAATTATCAGTAACCATACCAGTCCTACACATACTAAACCTGTTTTGTACTAAATTAAATTCAAACTAGACCTGCCATTGAGAACACACTGGAGCCTAGTTCTAGTTTTAGTCTTTGTTTAAAACATCATCCTTTATCCCAATTTCACGTTAGAATAGACCCAGCAGTCAGAGTTGTGCTGTTTTGATTATTAAACTACACTTTACCGAATAAAAGTAGTATTTTGTACTATTTCTAGCTAGAAACCACTGATAAGCCTGTCATGGCATAAGGCAAGAAATAGACTAGAAGGAAACTGAGCTTGTGAGTGTGTGACCACAGTTCAGCTGCAGAGGGACAGAAGCAACACGGTTGTCACTTCTGGTCTAAAATGGGCTTTAGACTCTGATCTGGTACCCACTGCCCACTGGTTGGAACTGTGAGAAATGAAACCGCAGCAGACGTCAGACATCCTGAGCTCTCAGACCACATTAAAATGCATACACATATCTAATACTTTTCTACAACAATTTAGTCCACAAACCATATTTTTCTCACACCACTAATAGATTAAGAACACTGCTGTAAAAGTGGAGCCTGGATGTTATATTTGATGTATTCACTGAGCTGAGTTATTTCATGACACAAGTATTTACATGAAATAAGGGTCATACACTACCATGACTGCAGACATTAGCATTAGTGTATTTATACAGCAGGAGACAAACGGGGAATATCTGGGAACAATTACTGGGAGGGGTAAGAGACAAAACTCACATGAGACACATGTCAAGGGGCAGAGCAGGGGAGGAGCTACGAACTAAAACATACAAAAGCACATGGAGACAAAGACGTACTAAAGCAAGAACATGTAATTGTCTTCTACTCTTTACTACAGTGTAGCCTATAGAAACGTATACCAGGAAATATAGGACAATTATATTTTAACTATATTAAAAAGTACACAGACTTCATAAGATGGAATCATAAGATATGCAGAAATATTTAATAATTATTTTTTAAGCAAAATATTTTTCCAGTTCTACCTGAGAAAGTCAGCTTGCTTAAATAACATTTTATATTAACAAATAAATGTACAATTTAATGGAATTCAGCATTAAAAGAGAATTTCACACTCACCTTTAGTGAAGAGAAGACACAAACTCAGCAGCATTGTCACTATGGAAACACCACTGACCTCCCAGCACACACTGACAACTCTACACCCAGAACTCCACTACCACTGTGGACACACACTGACTCCAGCAGTCTCTCAGCAGTACTTCAGTCCACCTGACCCTAATGTCCACCCAGCAGAGAGGAACTGAGAACAAATGAACTTGGCCAGAGCTCTTATTTCTTCTTTTCATTTTATCATTAGCGGTTCTTTTTAGACTTCCCTGAACACACATGGTGCTACATCATCCTCTGACTGCTGAGAACTCTTGCTGTCATTTCCTGTTCTGTGACACGATGCTTCATGATACAAACACCCACACTGACCAAACGACTGCTTCTGTGAAACCATATTCAAGATACGCAAGTTACTCTGGATTGTCCAGGTGTTAATGACTGCATGCTCAGTGGTGGATGGTGCTTTGTCTTGGGTGTTATCTTCTCTCTTCCCTTCCTGCACACGATGCAGTCCCCCAGGGGGCTGTGGTTTCCAGTTGAGAGTATGCTGTACACAATTGACTGCTGATTGTGTTGACAGGATATAAAAACATGGTGCAGTGTGTTGATTGTAAAGCATTCCTGGGTACTGAGAAAGGCACTATATAAGGCTAAAATCATAATTTCTAGCAATAAATAGACTCGAAACAAAACAGAAAAACTGTGTGTGATCACTGCTTCACCCCAACAGTGCAGAAACAGTTGCTGCTTATGGTCTAAAAAGGGCTCTGGCTTTAATCTGGTAAAATCTACGCTTCAGTGTCAGTGCTAGCTCATTAGACAAATGTAGTCTAAACGTCATTTGTTATATATAAAACGCAAAATGGTATGTTTAATTTTTGTGGTTTGGACGCCCATGTTTAACGATGATCTCAAAGCATCTTGTGAATGCCCCAGAATAAAGTGTGTCTGTTCTGGTCTGAGAGATCAAGGTGTCTGACGTCTGTTGTGGTTTCATTTCTCAAGGTTTCACGCAGTGGGCGTCCACCAGATCAGAGTCTAAAGCCCATTTTAGACCAGAAACAGCAACTGTTTCTGCACTGCTGTGGTGGAGCAGTGGTCACACACAAGTTTTTTTGTTTCAAGTCTATTTATTGCTAGAGTTTTCTATGATATGACTTTACCCTTATATAGCGCCTTTCTCAGTACACAAGAGCAATCGGCAGTCAATTGTGCCCAATCTTCAGTCAACTGGAAACCACAGCCACCCGGAGGACTGCATCATGTACAGGAAGGGGAGCGAGAGGACAACACCCAGGACAGAGCACCATCCACCACTGAGTTCGCAGTCATTAACACCAGGACATTCTAGAGTAACCAATCAACCTAACCTCCATGTTTTTGGCGTGTGGGAGAAAGCACCCAGGAAACAAAGAGGAAACCTACGCAGACATGCAGAAACTCCTGAGACACCAATTCTGAAACGCAGACATGCTAACCACCAAGCCACTGTGCACAGTACTACATAGTGCAGTGTAGGCCCAGACTCAAAACAGCACAACTGGCTACATTTGAACTTGTAGTCCTACTGCAGTGGTAGCACCACCAGATGGCCATAACATTGTTAGAAAGTCAAGGGTCGGTACACAGAAAAACAATCCAAAGAACGTTCGGTATGCATAGGACTCTAGAGGCAATACTTCACAGTGTCCTAATGTTGGAGACAGGCTTAAATAATCAAGTACACAGGGGAGTTCAATATTCCGGTGATGACGATCTGACGTGAAGTTCATGATTGGTGGAGTCCTGGGTTGGGTGACAAACAGTCTGCTGGGTGCTGTACTGTGAGGAGGAATCGGGCGAAATGACACATATGGGCTGAATGCTGGAATATAAATAATGACCAAAGCAGATATTAACACACAAAGATGATTTTTCTAATGCAAAGATGGTACAGATAAGTGTGAAAAAGTAATGGAGGGCTAAGACTGGAGAGACAACATTTCACTGAGACATAAGACAATAAGAAATGGCGTCCTTGGAGGGTGACACTCTACTTTGGTCGGGGGGGATCAAGAAGGGTAAAATAAGATCCCAAATGTAAGGTCTGCAGTTGTTCTCGAGGCAACTCCTTTGTTGTAAACCATACTGGTGTCAATAAATACATCTTCTGTTTTTCTCTACCATCCTGAATGTTGGCTGTTTGAATGCTTTGATGTTTTGCATGACTCATCATCTCTGTAAATATCTGAGCATCAAAGTTTCACATTCGCTATTACCCTCGGTCGTCAGGCATAGTGGAATGAACACACTACATGATCAAAAAACTGCTAGCTGCAGTTCTATGTGAAATGCATATGACTCCTAGTGCAACCACAAAAGTGGCCCCTTTCGAAGTTTTGATGGGAAGACCATTTGAGCCAACCAGGCCTCCTGCTAGCTGTTTGGCACACTCTGATTAGGTTGTACCCTCATTAAGAGCCACCAACTCTGCCCCATAAACCAACTGCCAACCGACACTGACGAAAACATGGAGGAGCAATGCAATGCACCATGTGCCTCGGTGTGGTTTTGTCTGCATGCACAACTCCCACAACCCACCAATCACAATTTCAATATGTAACCTGTGACGGTCAGGTTGATCAGGGGTGAGGCACCCTGACAGATGTAACATACGTGTGTCACAACAAGACTTTTCTAAGAGGGGCCTTTGTGAAGCTGTTATGTAGGGTGATACCACCCGAAGGAGATCCGGCTAACAAACCCTGATTAGCTCCCGGCTTGTGGCCTCCCTCTGGTAGCTGTGAACTGGCAAGCCACCTGTTACTTAACCAACATCACATCAATTAACAACACTGGAGGACGCCACAACTGTTCAATGAACAGGTTGGTATTTCCATGACTTTTCAATGCTAGGCTGCACACCGTTGTCAGGATCTTCAAATATCCTCTGACAAATGGTTCCATTTAAAAACAGTATAATAGCTATTTTTAAATCATTTATCTTTGCTCTGTTGCCAAGCAGAGATTCTATAGACATTTTAGTTACTTTATAATGTTGCCAAGCAGGTTTTCTATGTTTGTTGTCTGCCAAAACTACATTCTTCCTCTTTTTTGTCACTCATGCTGTCTATATATTCTAAGCCCTGTGTGACAATAAGCTGGAGCACTTCGGAGTGTTTGCTGACTCAGTGTCTTGTGTGCAACTCAGGACTTCTCACCAGGCACCTGAGGTTCACAAAGATGAAACCGGACTCCTCACTGAGGGTTGACCATCCAAATGCTTAACACACTGCATTGTGGGTAATAAGAATGCTCTGAAATTAAAATGCTCCTTAACATCTGTTCAACACTTTTTAAAAGTCTCAGGAAGCCAATTCTTTAGCTGTTCTAATTTCATGTGCTATTTTCATTAATAAGAAGAAAAGATGCCTTTGAACCGATAGTGAAATGAAATGACAAAACAGGGTGGTAAAAATATTTGGTGTGCGTGTTGGGGTTAGAAGTTTGTCAAAATTTCATTTGAATACACTTCCTTTTGTTATGGAATTTTGAACAAACAGCAAGTCAGACGTGATTAAGAGAGTAATTTAATAAGAAAAAGAATAAAATAAATGTTTGGCTCTCCTCAGGTAGGGAGCCCCGAGTATACAAAACCGTGGCTAGTTATACTACTCCTGTGCTGTCTTTAACCAATCATCTTTTCTTAAGCAGCTCTTCTTTCCTTTGTTGCTGTGGCTATAAGCCAATCAGCTCTCGGCTTGGTTTTTTCCACAAACCAACCCAAACTGACTCCAAACAGTGTGGGTTGTGTGTCAAGTTGACCTTGATGTTAACAGTTCCTGATACATGTTCAACTTAATCAGCAACAGGCGGATACAAATGTGCAAACAGCATTATTAATTTACGAGCAAAAGGATCAGTGTGATTTTATATGAATCACATAATACATAGTTTCGTATCATTTTCCATCACATTTCCCCCCTTTGATTCTTATACAATCATTTGTTAATTATCAGAGAATACAGTGTGCAGGTACAGGGTGTTATCCTCATCCAGGTCCTCTTTAGTGACCTGAATAAGTTGGTATCTGGTATCCATATTCATGCGAATAGTACTAAGCATACATTGACATAACAAGGGTCCACAACATATAATCAAGGCAAGTAGTAAAATGGATGGGAGAATCATAATTACAATACTTTTCCACATTGAGAATAGAGATCCCCGTTTCCAGTCCCAAGGTCTCACTCCGGCTTCTTCAGCACGAAGTTGGTCAGCAATCTTACTCATGTGGTCCAAGGCCATGGAGATATTACCTCCAGGTGCATCACTGGGCGGTATGTACGTGCAACAATGGTCGCCTATCATCGAGCACACTCCCCCTTCCTTAGCGAGGAGCATGTCCAAGGCCATGCGGTTTTGTGTCGTCAGTAGTACTTGGAATGGTCCTCTCCACCTGGGTTGGCTCCACCGCTTCCTCCTGAAGTCCTTAATCAGCACCCAATCGCCTGGCTGATGTGTATGGAGGGGATTGTCCGTCACCTCAGGAAGGACTGCCTTCAGCTGCTTAGACACATGGAAAAGAGATTTGTGCAGAGACACACAATACTGCAAAAGCGATTCATTGATCAGTTTAGTATCCCAGTCGGGCGGACCTATCCCCGTGTTGGGAGGCCGTCCAAACACTCTCAAAAGCTGATAAGCCTGTTCGTGCCTGCGACCTGGTTTGACATTGCCACAGGACGAGGGGAAGGCATTTTACCCAATTCATGCCTGTTTCCTGCATTAATTTAGCTAGACCCCCTTTAATGGTACCATTTGCCCGTTCTACTGCCCCTGCACTAGCAGGGTGATAACTGCAGTGTTTTCTCATATCCACCCCTAGGTATTTAGTCAGAGCCTTTAGCCCTTCATGTACGAAGGGTGTCCCATTGTCACTGGACACTCGTTGTGGCAACCCCCATCTGGGAATTATTTCTCTCAGTAGCGCTTTTGCTACTGCATCACTATCTTGTTTCCCTGTTGGGAAGGCCTCCACCCACTTACTAAACACACATATACACACATGTATGTACCTCTTCCCTTTGGCTGGTGTTAGTTCTACAAAATCTATTTGCCAATGTTGAAATGGCTCACTGGGCGGCGGGTGTCCGGCGGGTGCGTGTTTGGTATGATTGTCTCCGTGTGGTGTGTTTTGTGCACATACCAAGCATCGGGAACAAAATTTTTTGGGTATGTGTGTTTATTCCCGGTGCATACCAATGTCTCGTTATACTCTCCACTATCCCCCCCCTTTGCTCATGTGACTTCTTCCATGAGCAATCTCAATTGGTCCTTTCATATAAGAAGTGGGGAGACATGGTTTGTTCAAATGATTTATTGGGATCTGGAATGCCTAAAGCAGGCATGACCTGTAATAACTGCTTCAGTGCTGTAAAGGCCGCTTCAGCTTCTGGCGCCCATTCTAACTGAGAGGAATTCGATCCCTTGGTCCGTATTATATTTCTGAGTGGCCCCTCATGCTCTGCATAAGATGGTATGAATGTTCTACAATAGGAACACATGCCTAAGAAGGACAGCAGTTGTTTTTTCGTCGTGGGTCTTGGTATAGTCAAGATGGCATTCACTCGGTCTTTAGTCAGCATGCGCGTTTGTTCAGTGATGTCATGTCCTAAAAAATGCACTTGCTGCTTACAAAACTGTAATTTGGATTTGGATGCCTTATGGCCTTTCCCTGCTAAATGATGTAGCAGTGCCACCGTGGCTTGTTTACACGCTTCTCGTGTTTTCCCACAAATCAAAAGATCATCAACGTATTGCAGCAAGGCTGTTCCTTCGAGGAGCTCTAAAGCTTCTAGGCTTCAGTGTAAGGCGGCATTGTAAATGGTTGGTGATTCACAATACCCCTGACACAGTCTTGTAAATATGTATGGCTTTCCTTCAAAAGTGAAAGCAAACCAAAATTGACTATCCTTGTGCACAGGTACACTAAAGAAAGCATTGGCCAAGTCAACTACACTGAACCACTTGCTATCTGGTGGGATCTGAGAGAGAATGGTGTGCGGGTTTGGAACTTCTGGGGCTCTAGGGTGTACTGCCGCGTTGACAGCCTGCAAATCCTGCACAAATCTCCATTCATCTCTCCCTGGCTTCTTAACTGGGAAAATTGGAGTACGTACTGGTGAATCTGGGCATGGTATGATAACTCCTGCTTGTTTTAATGATTGGAACACAGGCCTGATGCCCTCCACTGCCTCTGGTTTTAGAGGGTATTGGTGCTGGCGTGGTCTGTAATCAGATTTTGGGGTGATGTGGACAGGCTCACATCCTTTTATTAAGCCCACATCATTTTTTCCCTGTGCCCATAATCCTGCAGGAACTGTTTTCAATTCCTCCTCCTCTTCCTCTGAGAGGGTAACAGAGGCTGCCATAATTACTATATTAGGACTTACAAGCTCAACCCCCCTTTTACAATTTAGCCTATACGGGGTTGGCATTTTCCACACATCTATGCTTGGGCTGTACATGACTTTACACTGGGGTTCTTTTATCCAATCAGTTGTGCTCAACACGCGTTTTGTCCACAACCCTACTCTCTGCCAGTCTGGGTCAACATGTGCGCTAGCCAGCGACACATGAGGTGCTGCATGTGAGATTGAATATAAAGATTTCTGTTTATCTGAGAGCTGCACCACTCCCGCAGCCCACTCGCAGTCCCACGCTATGGCTGTGATAATCAGACCGTCACTGCCCCCTAAGTCAAATTTTTGTTCAAAATCAACGTCACATCCCTCATGGACCTTCATTGTACAGTGAATAGAATCACTTTGTTTAACTGTCAGCTCACCAGGTAGCGTGTTAGTAACTTCAGTCATAAAATGTGTTAGTACTTCCCCAGCAGTGCACTGCAATTCATACACGTACAAAGGGGCTCCTGCCTCTAGCTGGACTCCCTGTGTAGGTGTTTCCCACATAACAAATAACCCCTCTGGGTTGCTGCTAATTGTGCACCCACGTTTACACATTAAATCTCTAGCTAACAAATTAATTGGACAGGTTTCTGACACCAAAAAGCTGTGTTTGAATTGGCTGTTTCCTAAACTACATTGGAGAGGCTCGGACATCCTTTCATCAATGGGATGACCTCCCACTCCAATTGCTGTTATCCCATATCCTGGTCTCATTCTATATTCTATTAATCCTTCTTTTAACACTGAGTGGGTGGCACCACTGTCAACCAAAAACCTAACATTTTTTCCCTCTACTTTCACAGTTACCTCGGGGAGGCCTCTTGGCCCTTTACTAATCTGCTGTAATAGTTGGTAATTTAAATTTGTCACTTCCCTTTTGCCGTCTTCTCTCAGTGGTCCGTCGCCGTCCTGCCTCTCCACCGCCCGTCAGTCTAGCTTGACTTCCTTAATTGTAGGATCAAAATTACCGAAATCTTCTTCGTTCTCCCCCTCAGGACATTCTTTTGCAAAGTGTCCAAACTTCCCACAATTGTAGCACTCTTTCCCTTCAAGTCCCTTTCCTCAGCCTCTTCCTCTCCCTCGTCCGCGTCCACGACCTCTTCCTCTGTCCCCTACTGTCTGGAGCATGGTCAGCATCGCCTGATGAGTGGTGTCGGCGCGCTGGCGCTCCCGTTTAGCGTCCTTCTTACCCAGGATGGTTTCATGATGCTTGGCGTGTTCTTCAATAGTCGACAAAGGGGCTCTACTGTAGCCGATGCAGTTTTTTCTGATAAGGTCGCTAATGTCCTTTCTCATGTTCATAAGGAAGCTGTTTCTCAGATGAGCTTCCCATGCCCCCACTTCTCCGGGGCCCACTGCACGTTGTGCTGGCGCGTCAATTCCACAATGGTCAGTGTGGACGCGTGTCAAGCGGACGAGGAAATCTGCGACGGGCTCATCGTCTCTTTGCTTGCATGCTGCTATCACATCAGTGTTAACAGTTGTTGGGTATGCTGCTTCCACTCTTTCGATGAGTCCTCTTATCTCTCTGTATGCGCTGTTTAGGTCAGGTTGGCCTTGGGGCGGTGCATTCCACTCAGGCAGATGGAGACAGATATCTCCATTCACCCAGTTTCTGTCAATGCGGTTATACTGCAGTCCGAGTCGAATCATCAGCAACCGTCTCAATTCAGCCTGAGTTGGTCTGCAGGACTGCACGAATGCCATCAGTTCTTGTCTGAAGCGTCGTCCGCCGGTGTCACCTGGCTTGCTCTGTCCGTCGGCCGCTTTCATGATGTCGTCTGCAGTCCAGTGACGGTGGACCATAATCACTCCCTCAGGTCCAGATACCTCCACCATCGGGAACTGCGGGGCATAGCCTCTGTCAGGCCCTGCGGATGGCTTTATAGTGGCGTGACTTCGAGTGTGATGAGCCACTGGTGAGGTTATTGCCTCCAGTTGCCGTCTTGGTTCATCATATGGAGACGGCTTTGATGTTAGCGATGAAGTCCCTGGTTCGGGATAAGGAGGTGGGTTTCCTGATGCTTGTGGTTGTTGAATCAGCTGGGGGCTCTCGGCGGGGCGGCATCGAGGTCAGGATCAGCTAAGGAAACACACTGAGACACTTCATTATTACCTTTTCTATGCCCTACCTGCTGCTTCCCTCCACCCTTTTTTTTTTTTTTTTTTGTGGGTAAGGGCGATAAACAAATAAAATAAACAAACAAATAAACCCAAATATGATAGAAACAAACAAATAAACTCTTTTCTCTTTCTCCCTTTTTTTTATGAGGGTAAAGGGGGTACTAATATTTTTATTTAAAATTTCCCCCCCCCCTTTTTTTTTTTTTTTTTTTCCTTCTGTTAATCACGTCTCCGACGTTGCTTTAATTTAGTTCTGCTCCAGCAATCCGTGCTGGTTCATTGAGTCCACTCCGTTCCCTGCGGGGTGTTCTGTCGGCCCGGGCCTATTTCTTACACTAGTACGTCTACTCAGTGTGCCTATTCTCTTAGGCTGGCGGAGTCCCAGACTCCGGAGTCCTCTTGACCCTATTTTTAAGCCCTAGTATCTCATATACTATGCTACATTACAGACCAACCCCAGGGTAGACTCAGGCGGATCACTACGTCACTTTCTTCTAGGATTGAATTACTGAACTTCACCACTTACTTTCTGTTAGTTGGATCAGGCGGAGTACACCACCGGAGTCTAGCAGGACGTCACTCCCTGGTTAGGTACTTTCCCGTATTCTTGTGGGTTTCCCTCTTTCTCCAGCTCAGTTTTCTCTCTGAGGAGCGTCCTCGAAGTTCAGTCACCGCTGCTCCGCGTGGTGCCTCTCGCTGATCCTGCCGACTACGCCAATTTCTGTTGTGGAATTTTGAACAAACAGCAAGTCAGACGTGATTAAGAGAGTAATTTAATAAGAAAAAGAATAAAATAAATGTTTGGCTCTCCTCAGGTAGGGAGCCCCGAGTATACAAAACCGTGGCTAGTTATACTACTCCTGTGCTGTCTTTAACCAATCATCTTTTCTTAAGCAGCTCTTCTTTCCTTTGTTGCTGTGGCTATAAGCCAATCAGCTCTCGGCTTGGTTTTTTCCACAAACCAACCCAAACTGACTCCAAACAGTGTGGGTTGTGTGTCAAGTTGACCTTGATGTTAACAGTTCCTGATACATGTTCAACTTAATCAGCAACAGGCGGATACAAATGTGCAAACAGCATTATTAATTTACGAGCAAAAGGATCAGCGTGATTTTATATGAATCACATAATACATAGTTTCGTATCATTTTCCATCACACTTTCCACTGTAAGTGTAGAACATTCAGTAGACTATGTTTCTAAAGAGTGTGTATGTTACTGTAGGTTACTATGGAGGTCAAGGCCTGTTTGATACTCAAAAAGGATGGCAGAGGTCCTCATCCTGGGAAATTTGAACTGTTTCCATCAGGTGATTTTCACAGACTGCACATTAACTGGAGGAACCAAAAGGGTCATGTGGGAGGGTCTGTTCTACTGACCTGCTCCTGGACTGAACGTCACATACCACACACTCTTAAATGGATCTTCAGAGAGGAAGAAATCTACCTCACTGACCAGACTCAGGGTTACACAGGCAGAGTTCAGCATCTTAAAGATACTCCAGGAAATATCTCTCTACTCATATCACCCCCGACTGTGGAGGTTGGGGGAGTGTCCACCATACCTGTGTAAACACTGCAGTCCACTTCCTCCCACTGACTGGACTCTGGCTATCAGGTGTTTCCCTCTGACTCATGTTGCCTTTATCACTCCAGGACGGCACTGCCATCCTGTGGGAGAAACTGACTTGGAGAACTGAGATGGATGATGCTTCTCCACAAACTCTACTACACTGTACCATCTCAACATGTCTAATTCCTACTTCTTTGTGTTATATTCTGTGCAGATGACTTTTTGACTGGGGCAAATGTATAGAGAATAACATTTAAAAAAAAAGTTCCATCATTCATTCAGTGTTTTTGTTTCAGTCTTTCCAAGAGATGACATGGAGGTTTAATCATGAAGTTTGCACCTTGAGATGTAGATATCAGTAAAAGGACTGAATAAGGATGGCCTTTAGTAAAACATGTTCAGAGTTGTTGACCAATTGCTGTGGCAATACTTATGGTAGGTGAAAGACATGCATGCTGGGAATTTTCACATTTGTAAACTCATTGCTTTGAAAACAGAGACAAAAGAAAAAAAAAATTAAGACTGCTTAAGAAAACTTTAAACTGGAGTGAATGTGACAGAAACCATACTGCCTGAGACAGTTAGTGATTGATTGATTATAACACAAAGTTCATAGCTGGATCACAACAAAACCTAAAGCCCACAAAACCAAAAAAGAAGCATGGACGTGTGTGTGTGTGTGTGTGTGTGTGTGTGTGTGTGTGTGTGTGTGTGTGGAATGCAAGCATGCATGACTGTGTTAGAATAGGCATGAATGTGTGTATGTGTTTGTGTGCATCAGCATTGGAGGAGCCTATGTGAGGAGGAAGCATATGTGAGGAAGAAGAGATGCATGCTGGGAATTTTCACATCTGTCACCTGGTAGCTATATACGCATATATGCGTATACAAGAGCATGCATGTATTTGTGAGTGTGGGTGTGTGTGGGTGGGGTAGTAGTTGTGTATCACTTTGTATATTTAGGGTGTGTGTAAAATTATGTTTTTTCTCCAGGTCCTTCAATGTGGGTCTGGCCATCCTGAAGCATCCGTGTGTCTGTGTGTGTGTGCGTGTGTGTGTGTGTGTGTGTGTGTATATGAATGAGCATGGGTGTGGGTGCATGTTTCTCGTGTGTGTGTGCCAATTCCCCCCAGCTAGACACATCACAGATAGTGATGTCCAACAGACAGTGGCATCCAACTGCTGTCAGTGAACTGCACTCTACACACATTCTGCTGTCAAACTGCACCACACACACCTTCATGATGTTCTTGGTTATCATTGGGTATAAACAGAAACCACAACTCTCTGTCCTGCTTTGGCTCTTTACTCATGAAACAGCAATAGACTCTCACAGTGGAAGTGATGCGTACAGACAACGGTTGGCATTTGACCTTAAAAGACATGATTAATAACAGAAAAAATATGCTGCTATTTAAAGGTCAAATATCAAAAAAATCCTTCAACAGAGATATACACATAAAATGCAGAAAAATGATTCCTTGGGAAAAATACATAAACGTAATAATAAAACACAATTAATTTTTTTGATCAGCAGAGAGCAGCAGCACCCAGCCATCAGAAATCACAACACCTAAAAAACATTCTGATTGGTGTTAAACTTATTTATTATGACGGTACAGTGCGGCCACAGCTGTCAGAAATGGTGATATGTGTGCTGCAGGTTCTACAGTGATAGAATTCAGTGGTCACAGATTTTGGTGTAGCACCATCATTTAAACATCTGATGGCTCAGAGCAATGTCTGTTTCTGCATATATTCCTAAATTCACCTTAAAGGTAATAACATGTTTGATATCATAGTGTTCAGAACAATCTCAGCTATCTTCCTAATGAGGTAGAATCTGACATAGATCACTGTATAAAGTAATATTATGGAATATGGACATTTTTCATCTCATGTGAAAAAAATCCCTTTACTAATTGGGAACTGTTTTGGTGTTTGAAATAGGTTTACCAAATTCTGTGGTTCACAGTAGTGCAATACATGAATAAAGTAATATTGAAATATATAATAAATGTCTAAAATGAAATTTTGTACATATATTGAGTAAAAGCATGGTCTGTTAGCAACATTAACAGCTTTTGTTCTAAATTAAAGGACCAAAATGTGCTCCTTTAGTTTAGACTCCAAACATGTCTCGTCCACCCGGGTTAAGGGAAAATAAAGTAAATTTGATTCTTTGCCGACCTGTCCCGTTAAGTGGCACTGAAATCTGCGCTGTGGTTTGGTCCGGTAGAGAGGAACCGGTGCTAATTACCTGCTAACTGCTAATTAGATACTAACATAAAGTAGGACTTGTAGGGACATTACTAAGACTGACAAAATATGAAACTAGAGTGCATGTGGGGTTTTTGTTTGTTTGTTTGTTTGTTTGTTTGTTTGGGCTACAGCAGGGTACATCAGGAGGTGGAGGGAGGAGCCATGGCAGATGAGGCGGGTGTAGGCTCAGTAACATCATGACATCAGGGATAGGTGAACCTCAGCAGAAAGAGAGACTAAATTATTAGGCATGTCCACGTACAAGGGTGTGTAAATTAGGGAACTATAATATGCATACCATCCTGTGTCGAACAGAAGAGGATGAGCCTGGATTCTTGATCTCTTAAAGCTAATTTATGTAATGTTGCCTTGTGATAACACCTGCTGAGAAACACATTATACAAATACATTTCTATGGAATTGAATAATGCAAGGCTACAATATAATTTTTAAGAATGGAGTGCCTCATAAAAACACTGCTATTGAACTGATTAAGAATAGCGTGGTACTAGGGCTTTGGTTGAGGTTATCTGAGGTTATCTGGCCAACCCTCTATGGAGACACTGGGCATGTGGCAGGCAAAACTCACATCCTTTTTCCCTTGACGAAAAGCCAGTGAAAACATAGTCACTGTGTGAGTGTGTAAGTATGTGTGTGTAATGCAAAAACCCACTGGGAAAGCAGTACACAGTCAGGTTAGTCATGCTCTGCACATATGGCCTTATTAAATATGTTTATTTATTTAATTTAATTTGGGGGGGGGGGGGGGGGGGGGGGGTTCAGGAATGACCTCTCAACACTGGCCTGGTAGCAGAGGCCTCAGACTCTGTCAAATTTCAAAGTTTCTTTGTCACGTACATAGTCATACATGCTATAACTGGCAGTGAAATGCTTTATGTAACTGCTCTGTCCGTGGCTGAGGAGAGATACAGGGTAATGGAGAGTGGTTTAATGAATAAATAAATATGTTATGATGAATGAAGACAGGATGTATACTATGCATATATACAATGTACAATTTCCAGTTTTTACAATTTAAAATTCACAGGTTTTTTTTTAGTTTTTTTTTTTTATGATGTTTGTGGACATCATACACAGAGTAGTCCCTTCAGTTCCATCAGTTGGCCTGATTCAGGGCCCAAATGGCCTGCGAGAAGAAGCTCCTCTTCAGTCTCTCCGTGTTGGTCTTCAGGGAGCGAAAGCGCTTCCCTGACCTCAACAAAGAGAAGAGCCTATTGTTGGGATAGGTGGCCTATTGTTGGGACAGTCCTTCACAATCCTCCTGGCCTTGGTCTGGCAACACTTGTAGTAGGTGGTCTGTAGGTCAAGAAGTTCCATATGAAGTTCCGCTCTGCTCAACGCACCATGCTCTGGAGTGCTTGTCTCTCCTGCTTGGTGCAGTTCCCAAACCAGACTGTGATGTTTCCTGTAAAGATGCTCTCAATAGTGCATGTGTAGAAGGTTCGCAGCACCTTAGAGGGCGGTCTGAAGTCGCTTAGATGTTTGAGGCGGTAAAGACGCTGACGAGCCTTCTTTGCCAGGGAGTTGGTGTGGC
This sequence comes from Electrophorus electricus, assembly GCF_041902795.1. NCBI lineage: Eukaryota > Metazoa > Chordata > Actinopteri > Gymnotiformes > Gymnotidae > Electrophorus > Electrophorus electricus. The sequence continues at coordinate 16,404,183 of NC_137498.1, forward strand.
GGGACCAGGACTGTCTACTCTCTCCACCGTGGTTCCATTAATCCTAACAGGCTGGTAGTGCCATTCCTGCTTCTTGCTGCAGCTCCTTTGTCTTGCTGACGTTTAGGAGGAGATTATTTTCCTGGCACCAGTTCTCCAGGTAGGCCCTCTCGTTGTTGTGCGAGATCAGAACCATGACGACGGTATCGCCAGCAAACTTGGCAATGATGGTAGAGCTGGAAGTGGCCACGCAGTCTTATGTGTAGAGTGAGTAGAGCAGGGGGCTTAGGACACAACCCTGGGGAGCTCCAGTGCTGAGGGTGAGGGTGGATGAGACAAAGTTGCCCACCCGTACTGATTGTGATCTGTCTGTTAGGAAGTTGGAGACGTGCATGTTGGTATCGTGTGACAACAAGATGATGTAATGTACTTTACTGTCCATTGTAGATCGCTCATGGAGATAAAACACAACACGCTAGTATCAGATTAACACACACACACAAGCACTTGAAATGTATACAACTGAAAATTTGTAATTCATTGTTTAGAGTTTAGATTCTGCATGAATTCATTGTGCTTATTTGCTCCTGTGAACATGAATATTCAGCCTGGTGACAATCTGCATGCAGGAACAAGTCAGAATACCACAGACCAAAGGAGGGAGGGAGGACAAATATGAACCACTAAAAGTAGAAAGAGAGAAGTGTGTGTGAGCTGAAGTATTTGTCATGGTTTCAGTTCTCACATGCTCAAACACTCACACCCCACAGTCCTAAAAACAGTGTGTTTAGGTATGTTGGGCTTTGTTGAGGAGCAGTCAGATAGTTCTTCATGTGGTCAGTAATGTCTCACTCCTGCTGCAGGGAGATCACACGTACAGTAAGACAGTCACAGATCAGCACTAAAGAGGATAGAGGAGGACAGCACACAACATACACACACGTACAACAGACGAGTGTGTGTGGGGGTACTCAAGGCAAATATACACATGCACTGCAGACCTGTGTGTGTGTGTGTGTGTGTGTGTGTGTGTGTGTGTGTGTGTGTGTAATGTTGCTGGCCCGAGTGCAGCAGGACGTACAGACTTCCTTGACGGTGCAAGACATTTATTAACATTAAACACATACGACACAGGGGGCACTCACACATAACACAATAAACATGACTCTACACTTAACATTAAACAATGAACAGATATACATTAACACGTGACTACACAAACTAACGTTGCGGCTACAGAGCTCGAAATTAACACACATGTAGCGACAATAACCAACAGCGGTGCACATACTCACAGGTTTAAATAGACAAACAGTAAACCCTGCGCAGGTGTGTGCAGTCCCGGAGGGCGTGGTTACAAAACACACGTGACTCGTGGGGGGCGGAGCGTTCCGTGACGGTGTGGACGTGTGACTGGGTGCACAACTCAGTAAACTCTTATGAGTTTACGTGTAATTAAAATTTCAAACCAAAACGTATTCAGTTTAACATACTGGCAGGTATTTTTTCCAAGTGCATTTTACACTGATAAAATCCTGTCAAAACCGCAATCCACTAGGTGGACCTATACTACACTTAAATTATATGGAAACACGAATTAAAAAAAAAAACAAAACAAAAAAAACGGTAGATAAGACTGATATAATTTCTAAAAAGTAAAAAGGCAAGCATTCCTTTTATAAGATTGATGTATATTTTACTGAGATAAAGACAGTCATACTTTTAACCAGCACATTATTGCAGGTAAGAGAAGGATTTTGTTATGCAGATGCTGAAAGCAACAGTACCAAGAGGCTGTACCAAATATATCTGTGTGTGTGTGTGTGTGTGAGAGAGATGCGAATAAAAGTTCGTCAGAGTTTCATCTGAATACACTTCCTCTCCACTATAAGTGTAGCTGTGAAGTCATTCAGTAGACTGTATTGAAGAGTGTGTACGGTGTGTATCAGCAGTCCTGCTGTAGCTGTGTGTAGTGTGTGTAACTCAGTAAGAATGCAGGTGTGTGTTTATCTGCTCCTTGTGCTTCACGCTGCTGATGGTGAGTGTTACCTTTTCTCTACAGGTGTAGACAAGTGAAGAAACACGTCACCGGGAAGCGACCTGGATGAGGTTTGAGGACATGTAGCTCGATATCTGACTTATTTACAAATCCTATTAGCTATCGTTGCTGTTGGCTTCCAGTGTTTGTTAGCAATGTTAGCAGCTTTTGTTCTAAACTAAAGGAGAAAAATATGGACTCCAAACATATCTTGTCCACCTGGGTTAAGGGAGAATGAAGTCATTTTGTTGACTTTATTTGTTAAGTGGCACTGAAATCTGCGCTGTGTTTCGGTCCGGTAGAGAGGAACCGGTGCTAATTACTTGCTAATTAGTTACTTCAGACCAGCATACGATAGGAATTGTAGGGACATTACTAAATCTGATGAAATTAAGAGTATTGTGACTCTTACAAGCATCATTTTTGCCCTATAACTCTGTACATTTACAAAAACAATTTGTTTTGTTTTTTTATCATGGTGTGGTATGTGAAATGTGCTCACTTGTTTATTTCTGTTTGTGTTATTTATTCCTCGCTTGTTCATTCTGTGTATGATGCAGCTCTTGTCCACTACCCACTTCTGTATCCAGCTACCTGTGACCGAGGTCACACCTCATTGTGGTTGATTGTGTATGTGGTACAGTCCTGTACATGTGGTGTGTGATGTATGTGTTTGGTGCTTCTGTGTGTTTGCCCAAGTGGGGAGTGTGGGTGGGTTTGGGGGAGAGACTAAAGAGAATTCTGATCTCATGAATTTTGACCTACCCATAATATCCCTTATTGAGCTAGCAGTCAAACAAGATGGTATTATTCTATTTTACTGTGGAGACCAGAGGAGGGGCAGAGCTCCCTAGCTGCAGGTTAAAGAGTTGGACTGGTACTGAATAAATCCATTTCCATTAGCAGGTCTCCGCTATCAGGACTTCCCAGAGGGTTTCAGCCAGACAGCTGTCTCCCACTGTGAAGACAGTTTTTTACCTGTTTATTATGGTTTACCCCCGTGCTGCTCAGGGACACTGACTATAGTACTTGCTGACACTTCCTACAGTGTAGTGACTCCAATTAGGCTAGAGTCCTGCTCAGCTTTCCTGAAACACAACCCATGCTTAACGACATGGTCAACTAAAGTGGCCCAGATCTCATCCGTGATGGTTGCTCTTCCCCCCCCTCATCCTCTTCCTCATCCTCGCTCTCCAGTACTGACCTCCATTGATATCCAACCAAGATATAGAGCCTGTGGCCTCTTTATAGTGCTCAGGTTCTGATTTCTAAGTGTCATTAGTAAAATTTGTCAAGTGTCTTCACCTATGAGTACTGGGTTTGATTAATTGATAAATGGATGCATCATTTGCATTTGAGGGTTTTCCATAAGAAACACGTATTTCTGTTGAATGATGTGTCCAATATAGAGAATTGTGTTTAGCGTATTGAAAAAAAATGTGTTTTAGATATACAAAATGAGTGTAAATCAGAGAAGGTGCTTTTGGTTTAGTATAACAGGTCAGGAAATGGGCTACGTGAGTTAGTGGTTTCAATTATTGTGTCTCATGCCCCCGTTTTTGTGTCTTGCAAAAAACCTGTAATATCACAAAAACAGTACAGTTTCCCAGCAAGGACCTCTTCCTCCTTTGAGCACTGTTTAACAATTTAACAATACATAACTCACACAAACACACACACACACACACACACACACACACACACACACACACACACACAAACAAAAACATGCACAGCTGCTGCATGATGGCCAGATCCACATCTGAAGTACTTGGAGAAAGAGACAATTTTACCCACACAGTAAATGTACATTCAAAGGGATACTTGTAGATGCAAAAACACCCCCTCCCCCACCCTGCCCTGTTCTCTCTCTCTCACACACATACACACACACACACACACACACAGACACACACACACTCTCTCTCCTTGTTGGGTGTTTGGGCTTCAAGTTCTCCTATGTTGTTCCTCTTATCTTAGATGCTTAGAAAAATTTACAAATAAAAAATGAACAAATGAGAAAAAAACTAAAACCATAAAGACAGTACAATTTCCCAGCATGCACTTCTTCCTCCTCACATATGGATTACTAAACTTGGTGCACTTTAGCAATACATAAATAACACACACACAGACATGCATATGCGCATGCTTCGTTTTGGGTTCGTGAGCTTAAAATTCTGCTGTGCTGTTCCTCTGAGTGGTGTGTGAACGACATGTTTACTTCTTTCACTCACGCATGAAGACGGTCAAAGTCATCAAATCCACATCAGTGACAGAGATTCAGCTCTAAACTTCATGGTTTAATCAGTCACTCACTAACTGACTCTGGCAGCATAAATTCACTCCAGTGACTGTTTTCTTATTTAGTCCCAAGTTATTCTGATGTCACCATAGTCATAGCTACCAGTTTACGGATGTGAGAATTCCCAGCATGCACCGCTTCCTCCTCACATATGTATTGCTAATCTGTGTGCACTGGGTGCTACGTGTGAAATGTGCTCACTTGTTTATTTCTGGTTGTGTTATTTATTGCTCATTTGTTCATCAATTGGTCAGGAGGCTTGGACATCCCATGCTACTGCTGCACACACACACACACACACACACACACACACACACACACACAAAACACACACTGTTTCTGTTAGTGCTATTTTTTCCTCAGTTGTTCATTCTGTTTATGATGCAGCTCTTGTCCACTACCCACTTCTGTATCCAGCTGCCTGTGACAGAGGTCACACCTCATTGTGGTTGACTGTATATGTGGTACAGTCCTTTACGTGTGGTGTATGATGTAACGGTTTGGTGCTTCTGTGTGTTTTACTAAGTGGGAAGTGGGGGTGGGTTTCAGGGAGAGGCTACAGTGAGTTCTGATCTCATGAATTCTGACAAGCTCATCATATCCAAGACGATGCTACTCTGTGTTACCATGGAGACCTGAGGAGGGGCAGAACTCACTACCTACAGGATAAAGAGTTGGACTAGTGTTGAATAAATACATTTGGCAAGACAAGTGAGGTATCCAGGTCCAGCTTTATGATGGGTGTGAAGACCCATTGTGCAGAAAATGCAAAAATTAAAAAAAAAAGCAAATTCATTAGAATGGAAACGCGTGCGCTACAGTTCCGAAATGAAGTGCAATTTCAGAAATGCTGCAAACTCAGTCACAACACAATGGAACTGTTTTCTGAAGTTGCATCACATTATTCAAAATGATGTGTGCTATATTTTGGAAAAGTGTTTTCTGAATTTGTATAGCGTTCATGAATTTGGATCAAGTTTGTAATCTGTAGCATGTGTGTTTACCTTCTGTGTTCTTGAAAAGAAACAGTAAATCAAACATAATGTGGAATACAAGTGTCACAACAAGAGTGAAGGTGAAATAGGTGAGACACTGATTGAGAGATGGAACTGCACCTTAACAACCACAGCACCACAAAAGATACCAAATACAAACAGTGCAGACTGACTCTGCTTATTGGTTTTGCCAAAGTCATATCTGGGCCCCTACCATGAAAAACTGAATGTCACTCACTTTATTGAAATAAATAATTTTTAAGTAATATGTAATTATTGTTACATTTTTAAAACACATTGTTTACTCTCCCATTTCTTACAGTCCATATATGGAATATAATCTGTAAAAATAGCCTGTTTTGAAATCACTGTTTCTCTGATGTCATGAGAACCAGCTCATTTACTTATCTCTGCCTCTTTGGCCTACAGCAGTTTAACCCCTAACACCTACATTGCAGTTCTCAGACATATTTCAGCTCTTAGTGCTTTTTAAATTAAGCACAATACAGGGCAGCCAATCAGAACAGAGCTCATTTATCTTGCATCTCAAAGGCACAGCAACAGAAACTGCCTGTTTAATTCCAAGGGATAACGAGAGGATAGAAAATAGTTGTGTAAAATTGAATTATGACTCTTTTTGAAAGATAACGCCACAAAAACATTGTAAGAAGACGCCTAAGAAAACTCTAAAATAAAGGATAAATGTAGGATATGCGACCTCTAAAGACCTTTTGGTGTATTTGGTGAGGTGGGAAGGTGAGTGGCTACAGCTACAGCTGAGGAAGCACCAGGGGCTTCTGTCTGGGTCCCACTGGGCAGCCATATGCAGGGCAGCTGTGTACAGCACAGGTTCTGAACTTGGCTGAAGGGTGCAGTTTCAGCACCTTGAACAGCAGTCAGGCTGCCTTGGAGCTGAAAGATGTTTGGTCTGTGGTATTGGTCTACAACTCTGAACATGTTTTACTAAAGTCCGTCCTTATTTGGTCCTTTTAATGAAATCTACATCTCTAAGTACAAACCCCATCTCTAAGTAAAACTCAATGTCATCTCTTGGAAACATTGAAATAAAAAATGAAAAAAAAAAAAAAAGCAAAGCATTAGCCATTAGATTAGAACATATTATTCTATCACTGATCAAACTGGTTTCATCAAAGGAGACACTCAGCCATTAACATGGTAGACTACTTACCCTAATACTGTGACAGTGGCAGTTCAGAGGAAGTGAGAGGCAAGGTTGCACCAAAGTGCTCTTTATTTTCCACTGTCAATATGTGACGATACCACCAGTAACGACAAACACTACTCTGTTCCAATAGTCCTTGTAGCGATGTACACGTTGGGAGTGAGCAGTCCGACTGGCCACTAATGTGCTGCACTCTCTCTTGACCTGTGAGTTTAAATAGAGAGAATGAACAAGAACAGGTGAAGGTGATTAGTAGTCAGGAGACTGGGAATGAGGCAGGTGTTTAGTGTGATCCCTAGCAGGAGTGGGAGTGTCCCTCCCTCTGGCTGCCCGGCCAACCGTGACAAATACGTTACACCTCACTCCACATATTAGAAACGGCTATGCAGAGAAGGCCTTCAGTAAAGAAAACCTGAAGTTTTTCTCCTCACATTGTGTAAAATCTTTAAAACCACACCTAAGGCCACAGTCAGTACTAATGTAATACCATCACAAAATGTGCATAGAGGTACTAGGCAAGGAAGCCCACTCTCTCTATTGCTGTTCTCAGTTCTTTTATTTATACATTTATTTATTACTATTTTTGCTTTTTAGGGGGTTTGTCTTTGTACAGTTTTTTTTGTTGTTGTTGTGACACCACAGTGCACACTAGCCTACAGCCTCAATTAGTTACTTTACAGATATTCACCATTTAGCAAACAGTTGTTAAACAGCTTTTGACAGCTTTAATAACAAAGTAACAAAGAGAAAAGGAGAGAAAATGTTTCTACTTCCTGTGATAACTGTTGGGTTGTGATGACATTGTACTATCTACATCCAAAATGGTCTTTACTTTGGTGACTCCTTTAGTGGTTCTGTGTCAGTGGGTGGATTTCACAGCTTCAATTAAGTAGATTTTCTTAATAGTATGAAAACTACAACATGATCATAGGCTGCTGCATTCCACCTGTACTTTATGAATAATATGAATGTTATCAGACCATCCTCATGTTTACCTGATTAAATGATCATTGTTTTTATTTTGATCAGCATGTAGTCTAGAGCTCTTCCTGTCTGATCTGTCTAATATTTGCTAAGCTACACATTCAGTTTGGCCCTCTGATCACTAAGTGCAGGAGTGAAATGATGTGACCAAACAGTGCTGAGGGGGATCACTGTGTAGCACTACTTCTTACTGCAGGATCACTTTACTGAGGATGGGGACTGAACACTGGCAGCTCAGGAGGAAGTGATGACACTAGAAAGACAGTTTCACTGTTAGATTTAGTCTGTATGTGAGAGAGAAAGAAGTGGAGGAATAATTTATTTTGCACTTGAACACACTTCCCCTCTACTGTGGATATTAGTGTGTGGAGAATTTCAGTGGAGTTCTACTGAGAGAGTTGTAGAGTTCCAGGTCATAGTCGTATGGTGGTTCCACTAGACAGACTGTAGTCTGGGGTGGTTTTCAGTGTTCAGTACAAAACAACGACACCTGGTGGTTCTCAGAAATTACTGCAGACATAGATTCAAAACTGCGCAGAACTATGAACTATACAACACTCCATCATCAAAAAAATGATGATCAGTAATGATGTTTAGTAATTAAATTCTGCAGTAATTTGTTTAAAATCATTGTTTCCCTTTTTATGTGAAAACATAATACAAAACTGTACTGGGAGACAACAGGTTGATGTAATGAAACATTTACCCTCCCTTTTGGGTTCTATAATTTGCACATTTCCAATTTTTTAGTAAAAAGATAAAGCTTCCAAGTTATAGGACAGTGCCAAATTTATGAAGCAGTCTCAAGCTCATCCTGTGTATCTGTGATGTTTGAAGCTTCAAACAAGATTAGTCACGTTATTAGTAACTTTAGTGGTAATGTTAGTGGTAATAACTTTAGTGGGAAGGGAGAGGGAGAGAAGGAAGGAGGGAGAGCGAGCGAGAGAGAGAGAGAGAGAGAGAGAGGGAGGCAGAGACAATCTATAATCAATATAATCAGACATTTAAATCATATAACTTGATGGTCATGCATACATCATACCAACATCTATTGGGAAATCTCTTAGTGATTTCCAGTACCATCATCAGTTGGCTGGTACCATCAGTACCATCAGGTGACTGGACCTGGAGCAATTAATTATGTCATATATAATAATTAAGTATGTCATATATAATAATAATGGAGTATGTCATATAATAATAATTAATTATGTCATAAGTAATAATAACCATTTTACATGTACATGTGCAGCCATGTTTAATAGTGAAGGCCTTTATCTGGTGTGTTTCTGCAGGTTGCATGTTGGTAGGGAATTTGAGGACAGACGACATCACTGCATACGCAGGAGACTCAGTACTGCTGCCCTGCTCCTGTACTGAACCACACGCCAAACCTGAGAGTTTCACCTGGGAGAAATTCCAAGACTTCAGTCACACTGTGATCTCCACTGAGAGTAAACAGTACAGAAACAGAGTTCAGCTGGGTACTGTTCACTCTCCAGGAAATCTCTCTCTACTCATATCACACCTGACTGAAGAGGATGAGGGAGTCTACAGGTGTTATCTTACAAACCAGAAATATAAAGACATCAGACTCACCGTTAAAGGTAAAACACTGTTTTTGATCCAAATCCAACTGCAAACGATAAATCCAGCTTTAAGGTTTTCTTAGGTATCCACACTAGCAAAGTCTTGGTTGTCTGAGTTACTTGTAGACTTTCTGCTGTTATATTTGTTGTTGTGCTGTCATCTGTGCACATTACCAGTAACGTTTAGTTCAGTGATGGTCAAATACTCCTTTAATTGTACCAAATATCTTGTGCAGTTCAAGTAAGAATGTCTCAGGTTTTTAACACACATGCTTCTTTGTTTTGGTTTTTCTGTTCCGTTCCGACCCCTCGTTTGGTTTTCCTGTCACTGTTTTCATCTTTGTCTAGTTTGCATTCGTTAATCTTTGTATAAATATCCCTTGTTTTATCGTCTTGGCTGTGGGTCTTTGAACGTGCGCGGTCTCGTCCTCCCGTGAGTTTATTGTTGTTTGGTAACGTTATTAGCCTGCTCGTTATTCTAGTGTTTACTGTTTAACTTCCTTCTTGGTAATGATGTGCAGACGAAGTCCTGTGAAGCGTTTGAGGTTCTTCCTTATTGTACTGCTAAAGGACTCGAAGCTTTGGAGAATTGAAAGCTGGTGACAAAACAGCGACACCTGGTGGTTTTCAGAAATTATAGCAGCCATAGATTCAAAACTGCGCAGCACTATAAATAATACAACACTGCACCGCCTTCATATGTCATTAAAAAAATGGATGATCAGTAATGATGTTTAGTAATTAAATTCTGAAATAATTTGTGTAAAATCATTGTTTCCCTTTTATGTAAAAACAACAGGTTGGCGTTATGAAACGTTTACTCTCACTTTTACCTTCTATAATTAGCGCATTTCCAATTTTTTTTAGTAAAAAGATAAAGCTTCCAAGTTATAGGACAGTGCCAAACTTATGAAACAGTCTCACCCTCATCCTGTGCTTCAGTGACGTCTGAAGCTTTGACCATCATTAGTCACGTGTTGTTAGTAACTTTAGTGGTAATATTAATGGTATTATTCACTTTAGTGCTAATAGTAACTGATACAGGCTTCGGTACACAGTGTGATACGAGCTTTGATGCCTTAGTATTAAATGTTACATCACAATTTTATTGTTTCTGCACAGTTCCTGTATCGTTTTTCTCCCTTTTTGGTGTTCCATTTAATCAGTGTTTAGTTTGCATCATTTGGTTAATTTTGCTGTTGTGTCCACCTGTTTTGCAAATGAAGAACTTTCGTTTACACATGTGTGTAAAGTCCTGTCTGCCTCTGCGTTACATTATCGTTCTGAAAACTGCACAGTGTGCAGATCATTAATGTAGGTGGACCAGCTGGATCAAAATCACTAATGTGTTCTTATTTTAGCTTTTTGATTTGAAACATCTAAAATAAGAAGCAAGGCTTTGCTATGGCAAGTTGCAAATGGGCGTAAACAAACAGTCATAAAAGTTTATTTAGTCAATGTTGATGTCAGTTTGACATTACAAGTGACATATTTGGAGCTTCTGTTACTGTAATTATTTACCCCTGTCCCACTTACCTACAACCAATGGCAGAGGTGCAGGCAAAGGTTTAATGCACATAAAACTACAAAATGTATCTGATTCCAAATTATTCCTGTAATTACAATTTATATTCTGAAGAGAATGCTCTACTGCATTGTCTAGCATGTGTTATGAGAATATGCATAACCACCTTTCTATAATTCCTCAGTCTTAATACATCCTGCTTTGTCAGTGGTTCAGCCAGCCTAACATAGGGTTTGATCTACTAAACTTACAGTGCAGAGATTGGATACTTTACAGGAAACTGGTGTCAGCAGTCTAAATATATAGAAAAATATAGCTGGCTCTTCACTCAGCCTCAATCCACCAGTGCAGAGAATTTTGACTACAGCTTTGGACTTCCTCTCTTAATAAATTATCAAGTGATTAACGTCATCTGCGAGTGTCTGGACTCCATCAGTCTCATTACAAATACTACACGGAGAGCCGAGCTTCATGAGTTCAATGTAGCAAAGAGTTAATTAGCATAACAAAAGAGAAGTAGATGCACAATAGAATAGAATAGATATTATAATGAAACCAATTAGAATAAAATAGATATTATAATGAAACCAATTAGAATAAAATAGATATTATAATGAAACTCTGTAAATAAGTTACAGAAATGTGGCACAGAAAATACTTTCTAAATGTTACCTAACTGCTAGATGGATTGAGAGAAAGACAACATGAACATTAAAGAAGGTGAAGTGGGTGACCAGGAACAGTAGAGCATGTCTGCTGGGGCTTCCAGGCAGAAAAAAGAGAGAGAGAAGGAGAGACAGAAAGAGAATGTGACTGAGAGAGAGTATCACAGAGAGAGAGAGAGAGAGAGCACAAGCCCAAGGGAGAGAGTTCTCCAAATGTACGTCTTCAGTCCACCAACTCTGCTCCAGCTGCACTCTCAGCTCTGCTCCAGCATTAACTCCGTATGGTTCAGAATTTCTTTAGTCTTATCTTGATTGATCAACAGCAGAGTTTGTCCAACACTGACCAATCAAAGAGTGACCACATACGAGCAGCATCCCTGTCATAGCACATCCAAGAGGAACCCACAGCTGGTAGAGTGATTTACTGTCCTGAATAACAATTGATGAAGAACAATATCTCTGTAAGAGACCACAGATGACCACAACAGTTGGGGCAAACAAGAACAAGACTTCATAGTCGAGAGTTTGGCCTACACATATGAATATGTTATGATTTTCTTGGTTGAAATGACATAGTATGCCATGACAAATGACGTTGTAGCTCAGTCTCTCTCAGTGTACACATATCTCAGCTACCTGTATGAGGGCATTATGGAATTTGTAGTTCATGAAGCATTTATGTACAAAGTCTTGTAATTTTGCTCTTTTTTTTATCTTAATTTTGTAGCTGGTTGGGTTGAGGCTTTAAATTAGAATTTTCTGGAATGTCTATGGAAATACTGAGCAATATGCTTCCAGATCACTCCCTATGACATATGCTGCCTGCTAAGGCATCTTATTTAGGTTAAATTTAAAGGCAGCATCAGACACTAAATCTGCAGTATAAATAATCTTTCACACCGAACACGAGAAAAATCTGCCTGGTGAAAAACCTCATTCACTTGAAGGGGCAAGAGCTTTACTTGCTTCTTTCTGAAAGAAAAGCAGCTGCTATTCTTATACTAATTATTAAAACAATGTCACAAGTAGTGTTAGCTGTTTTCTGAAGGACTACGTTCCCCAAAATTACATGATACCAAGACCGCCCATAATCCCCTCATTTTGCTCCACCCATGTGAAAACATGAGCGAGGTGGCAGTTAGATGTGACCGACGCTTAAGTCTTCATACATGATAGGAATGGAAATCTAATTAGAATGGGAATCTAACTGGATAATTTCTGTTACTCAGACCTTTGCCTGTACAGACAACACCAGACCCCTCACTAGACACACAGACAAACTCAGTGAGATCAGGTGGAAAACTGAACAAACATCAGCACTTCAAGATTCTGTAGCATTTGTTGTATGTGCCACTTGATTGCTGTAACAGCTGGAGTGCCGCAGGGCGCGGAGCAGGACGCACAGACTCCCTCGACTTTGACAGACATTTATTGATACTTAACGCTTACGACGACGGCACTCACACAACATAAACGGATAACACGAATACACGTAACACTGCAGGAACACTAACGACGGCAACACAAACATATACGTTTAACATGAATACACGTAGGACTAGCAACACAAACAATGACCAACACTAATGCACACACCAACAGGGGTTTAACTACACACAGACACACACAACATTAAACCAGGGGCAGGTGTGTGCCATCATGGGGGCGTGGTTACAAAACAAAAAATCACTTCAACTGCAGGCGGTGGGCCGTACTGCATATAGCGACTGGTCTGTATCAATAACTACTGTACTACATAAAACAAAAAATCTATCCAGCGGCAGGATCTGCAGTTCTACTTCTGTCTGTTTCTAGTTACATCTTCTGTTTGTATTTGTATTTCATGCCTGTAGTTAATGACTCTTGTCTTCTGTCCTGTTTAGGTTCTAGTCAGTTATATACCCATATTACACACGACTTGTTAAGTTTCTTTATTTAGTTACTACTGTTCTCATTTGCTCTAGAGAGAGGGGGAGAAAGAGAAAGGGAGTAAGAGAGAAGGAGGGAGGGAAAGCGAGGGCAAGAAGGAGAGCGAAAAGGAGGGAGGGGAGGAAGGCAGAGAGGGAGGGAGGGAGAGAGAGAGAGAGAAAGGAAGAAATAGAGAATGAGGGATGGAGAGAGAAGGAGAGAAGGGGGGAGGGAGGGAGCGAGGGTGGGCAGAGGGGGAGAGAGAGAGAGAGGGGGGGAGGGGAGAGGGACACAGAGAGAAGGAGGGAGGGAGAGAGACAATCTATAATCAATATAATCAGACATTTAAATCATATAACTTGATGGTCATGCATCCATCATACCAGCATATATTGGGAAATCTCTTAGTGATTTCCAGTACCATCATCAGTTGGCTGGTACCATCAGTACCATCAGGTGACTGGACCTGGAGCAATTAAGTATGTCATATATAATAGTTAAGTATGTCATATTTAATAATAATGGAGTATGTCATATATAATAATTAAGTATGTCATATATAATAATAATAACGGAGTATGTCATATTAAATAATAATTAGGCCTTTATCCTGTGTGTTTCTGCAGGCTGCAGTTTGGCAGAGAATCAGAAGACAGACTACATCACTGCATACACAGGAGACTCAGTACTGCTGCCCTGCTCCTGTACTGAACCACACGCCAAACCTGAGAGTTTTACCTGGAGGAAACACAACACAAACAGAAACACATGGGATGTGATCATCAGTGAGAGTGAACAGTACAGAAACAGAGTTCAGCTGGGTACTGCTCACTCTCCAGGAAATCTCTCTCTACTCATATCACACCTGACTGAAGAGGATGAGGGAGTCTATAGGTGTTATCTTACAAACCAGAAATATAAAGACATCAGACTCACCGTTAAAGGTAAAACACTGTTTTTGATCCAAATCCAACTGCAAACGATAAATCCAGCTTTAAGGTTTTCTTAGGTATCCACACTAGCAAAGTCTTGGTTGTCTGAGTTACTTGTAGACTTTCTGCTGTTATATTTGTTGTTGTGCTGTCATCTGTGCACATTACCAGTAACGTTTAGTTCAGTGATGGTCAAATACTCCTTTAATTGTACCAAATATCTTGTGCAGTTCAAGTAAGAATGTCTCAGGTTTTTAACACACATGCTTCTTTGTTTTGGTTTTTCTGTTCCGTTCCGACCCCTCGTTTGGTTTTCCTGTCACTGTTTTCATCTTTGTCTAGTTTGCATTCGTTAATCTTTGTATAAATATCCCTTGTTTTATCGTCTTGGCTGTGGGTCTTTGAACGTGCGCGGTCTCGTCCTCCCGTGAGTTTATTGTTGTTTGGTAACGTTATTAGCCTGCTCGTTATTCTAGTGTTTACTGTTTAACTTCCTTCTTGGTAATGATGTGCAGACGAAGTCCTGTGAAGCGTTTGAGGTTCTTCCTTATTGTACTGCTAAAGGACTCGAAGCTTTGGAGAATTGAAAGCTGGTGACAAAACAGCGACACCTGGTGGTTTTCAGAAATTATAGCAGCCATAGATTCAAAACTGCGCAGCACTATAAATAATACAACACTGCACCGCCTTCATATGTCATAAAAAAAATGGATGATCAGTAATGATGTTTAGTAATTAAATTCTGAAATAATTTGTGTAAAATCATTGTTTCCCTTTTATGTAAAAACAACAGGTTGGCGTTATGAAACGTTTACTCTCACTTTTACCTTCTATAATTAGCGCATTTCCAATTTTTTTTAGTAAAAAGATAAAGCTTCCAAGTTATAGGACAGTGCCAAACTTATGAAACAGTCTCACCCTCATCCTGTGCTTCAGTGACGTCTGAAGCTTTGACCATCATTAGTCACGTGTTGTTAGTAACTTTAGTGGTAATATTAATGGTATTATTCACTTTAGTGCTAATAGTAACTGATACAGGCTTCGGTACACAGTGTGATACGAGCTTTGATGCCTTAGTATTAAATGTTACATCACAATTTTATTGTTTCTGCACAGTTCCTGTATCGTTTTTCTCCCTTTTTGGTGTTCCATTTAATCAGTGTTTAGTTTGCATCATTTGGTTAATTTTGCTGTTGTGTCCACCTGTTTTGCAAATGAAGAACTTTCGTTTACACATGTGTGTAAAGTCCTGTCTGCCTCTGCGTTACATTATCGTTCTGAAAACTGCACAGTGTGCAGATCATTAATGTAGGTGGACCAGCTGGATCAAAATCACTAATGTGTTCTTATTTTAGCTTTTTGATTTGAAACATCTAAAATAAGAAGCAAGGCTTTGCTATGGCAAGTTGCAAATGGGCGTAAACAAACAGTCATAAAAGTTTATTTAGTCAATGTTGATGTCAGTTTGACATTACAAGTGACATATTTGGAGCTTCTGTTACTGTAATTATTTACCCCTGTCCCACTTACCTACAACCAATGGCAGAGGTGCAGGCAAAGGTTTAATGCACATAAAACTACAAAATGTATCTGATTCCAAATTATTCCTGTAATTACAATTTATATTCTGAAGAGAATGCTCTACTGCATTGTCTAGCATGTGTTATGAGAATATGCATAACCACCTTTCTATAATTCCTCAGTCTTAATACATCCTGCTTTGTCAGTGGTTCAGCCAGCCTAACATAGGGTTTGATCTACTAAACTTACAGTGCAGAGATTGGATACTTTACAGGAAACTGGTGTCAGCAGTCTAAATATATAGAAAAATATAGCTGGCTCTTCACTCAGCCTCAATCCACCAGTGCAGAGAATTTTGACTACAGCTTTGGACTTCCTCTCTTAATAAATTATCAAGTGATTAACGTCATCTGCGAGTGTCTGGACTCCATCAGTCTCATTACAAATACTACACGGAGAGCCGAGCTTCATGAGTTCAATGTAGCAAAGAGTTAATTAGCATAACAAAAGAGAAGTAGATGCACAATAGAATAGAATAGATATTATAATGAAACCAATTAGAATAAAATAGATATTATAATGAAACCAATTAGAATAAAATAGATATTATAATGAAACTCTGTAAATAAGTTACAGAAATGTGGCACAGAAAATACTTTCTAAATGTTACCTAACTGCTAGATGGATTGAGAGAAAGACAACATGAACATTAAAGAAGGTGAAGTGGGTGACCAGGAACAGTAGAGCATGTCTGCTGGGGCTTCCAGGCAGAAAAAAGAGAGAGAGAAGGAGAGACAGAAAGAGAATGTGACTGAGAGAGAGTATCACAGAGAGAGAGAGAGAGAGAGCACAAGCCCAAGGGAGAGAGTTCTCCAAATGTACGTCTTCAGTCCACCAACTCTGCTCCAGCTGCACTCTCAGCTCTGCTCCAGCATTAACTCCGTATGGTTCAGAATTTCTTTAGTCTTATCTTGATTGATCAACAGCAGAGTTTGTCCAACACTGACCAATCAAAGAGTGACCACATACGAGCAGCATCCCTGTCATAGCACATCCAAGAGGAACCCACAGCTGGTAGAGTGATTTACTGTCCTGAATAACAATTGATGAAGAACAATATCTCTGTAAGAGACCACAGATGACCACAACAGTTGGGGCAAACAAGAACAAGACTTCATAGTCGAGAGTTTGGCCTACACATATGAATATGTTATGATTTTCTTGGTTGAAATGACATAGTATGCCATGACAAATGACGTTGTAGCTCAGTCTCTCTCAGTGTACACATATCTCAGCTACCTGTATGAGGGCATTATGGAATTTGTAGTTCATGAAGCATTTATGTACAAAGTCTTGTAATTTTGCTCTTTTTTTATCTTAATTTTGTAGCTGGTTGGGTTGAGGCTTTAAATTAGAATTTTCTGGAATGTCTATGGAAATACTGAGCAATATGCTTCCAGATCACTCCCTATGACATATGCTGCCTGCTAAGGCATCTTATTTAGGTTAAATTTAAAGGCAGCATCAGACACTAAATCTGCAGTATAAATAATCTTTCACACCGAACACGAGAAAAATCTGCCTGGTGAAAAACCTCATTCACTTGAAGGGGCAAGAGCTTTACTTGCTTCTTTCTGAAAGAAAAGCAGCTGCTATTCTTATACTAATTATTAAAACAATGTCACAAGTAGTGTTAGCTGTTTTCTGAAGGACTACGTTCCCCAAAATTACATGATACCAAGACCGCCCATAATCCCCTCATTTTGCTCCACCCATGTGAAAACATGAGCGAGGTGGCAGTTAGATGTGACCGACGCTTAAGTCTTCATACATGATAGGAATGGAAATCTAATTAGAATGGGAATCTAACTGGATAATTTCTGTTACTCAGACCTTTGCCTGTACAGACAACACCAGACCCCTCACTAGACACACAGACAAACTCAGTGAGATCAGGTGGAAAACTGAACAAACATCAGCACTTCAAGATTCTGTAGCATTTGTTGTATGTGCCACTTGATTGCTGTAACAGCTGGAGTGCCGCAGGGCGCGGAGCAGGACGCACAGACTCCCTCGACTTTGACAGACATTTATTGATACTTAACGCTTACGACGACGGCACTCACACAACATAAACGGATAACACGAATACACGTAACACTGCAGGAACACTAACGACGGCAACACAAACATATACGTTTAACATGAATACACGTAGGACTAGCAACACAAACAATGACCAACACTAATGCACACACCAACAGGGGTTTAACTACACACAGACACACACAACATTAAACCAGGGGCAGGTGTGTGCCATCATGGGGGCGTGGTTACAAAACAAAAAATCACTTCAACTGCAGGCGGTGGGCCGTACTGCATATAGCGACTGGTCTGTATCAATAACTACTGTACTACATAAAACAAAAAATCTATCCAGCGGCAGGATCTGCAGTTCTACTTCTGTCTGTTTCTAGTTACATCTTCTGTTTGTATTTGTATTTCATGCCTGTAGTTAATGACTCTTGTCTTCTGTCCTGTTTAGGTTCTAGTCAGTTATATACCCATATTACACACGACTTGTTAAGTTTCTTTATTTAG
Source organism: Electrophorus electricus (assembly GCF_041902795.1). NCBI lineage: Eukaryota > Metazoa > Chordata > Actinopteri > Gymnotiformes > Gymnotidae > Electrophorus > Electrophorus electricus. The sequence goes on from NC_137498.1 coordinate 16,422,408, forward strand.
TTACTACTGTTCTCATTTGCTCTAGAGAGAGGGGGAGAAAGAGAAAGGGAGTAAGAGAGAAGGAGGGAGGGAAAGCGAGGGCAAGAAGGAGAGAGAAAAGGAGGGAGGGGAGGAAGGCAGAGAGGGAGGGAGGGAGAGAGAGAGAGAGAAAGGAAGAAATAGAGAATGAGGGATGGAGAGAGAAGGAGAGAAGGGGGGAGGGAGGGAGCGAGGGTGGGCAGAGGGGGAGAGAGAGAGAGAGGGGGGGAGGGGAGAGGGACACAGAGAGAAGGAGGGAGGGAGAGAGACAATCTATAATCAATATAATCAGACATTTAAATCATATAACTTGATGGTCATGCATCCATCATACCAGCATATATTGGGAAATCTCTTAGTGATTTCCAGTACCATCATCAGTTGGCTGGTACCATCAGTACCATCAGGTGACTGGACCTGGAGCAATTAAGTATGTCATATATAATAGTTAAGTATGTCATATTTAATAATAATGGAGTATGTCATATATAATAATTAAGTATGTCATATATAATAATAATAACGGAGTATGTCATATTAAATAATAATTAGGCCTTTATCCTGTGTGTTTCTGCAGGCTGCAGTTTGGCAGAGAATCAGAAGACAGACTACATCACTGCATACACAGGAGACTCAGTACTGCTGCCCTGCTCCTGTACTGAACCACACGCCAAACCTGAGAGTTTTACCTGGAGGAAACACAACACAAACAGAAACACATGGGATGTGATCATCAGTGAGAGTGAACAGTACAGAAACAGAGTTCAGCTGGGTACTGCTCACTCTCCAGGAAATCTCTCTCTACTCATATCACACCTGACTGAAGAGGATGAGGGAGTCTATAGGTGTTATCTTACAAACCAGAAATATAAAGACATCAGACTCACCGTTAAAGGTAAAACACTGTTTTTGATCCAAATCCAACTGCAAACGATAAATCCAGCTTTAAGGTTTTCTTAGGTATCCACACTAGCAAAGTCTTGGTTGTCTGAGTTACTTGTAGACTTTCTGCTGTTATATTTGTTGTTGTGCTGTCATCTGTGCACATTACCAGTAACCTTTAGTTCAGTGATGGTCAAATACTCCTTTAATTGTAACAAATATCTTGTGCAGTTCAAGTAAGAATGTCTCAGGTTTTTAACACACATGCTTCTTTGTTTTGGTTTTTCTGTTTCGACCCCTCGTTTGGTTTTCCTGTCACTGTTTTCATCTTTGTCTAGTTTGCATTCGTTAACCTTTGTATAAATATCCCTTGTTTTATCGTCTTGGCTGTGGGTCTTTGAACGTGCGCGGTCTCGTCCTCCCGTGAGTTTATTGTTGTTTGGTAACGTTATTAGTCTGCTCGTTATTCTAGTGTTTACTGTTTAACTTCCTTCTTGGTAATGATGTGCAGACGAAGTCCTGTGAAGCGTTTGAGGTTCTTCCTTATTGTACTGCTAAAGGACTCGAAGCTTTGGAGAATTGAAAGCTGGTGACAAAACAGCGACACCTGGTGGTTTTCAGAAATTATAGCAGCCATAGATTCAAAACGGCGCAGCACTATAAATAATACAACACTGCACCGCCTTCATATGTCATAAAAAAAATGGATGATCAGTAATGATGCTTAGTAATTAAATTCTGAAATAATTTGTGTAAAATCATTGTTTCCCTTTTATGTAAAAACAACAGGTTGGCGTTATGAAACGTTTACTCTCACTTTTACCTTCTATAATTAGCGCATTTCCATTTTTTTTAGTAAAAAGATAAAGCTTCCAAGTTATAGGACAGTGCCAAACTTATGAAACAGTCTCACCCTCATCCTGTGCTTCAGTGACATCTGAAGCTTTGACCATCATTAGTCACGTGTTGTTAGTAACTTTAGTGGTAATATTAATGGTATTATTCACTTTAGTGCTAATAGTAACTGATACAGGCTTCGGTACACAGTGCGATACGAGCTTTGATGCCTTAGTATTAAATGTTACATCACAATTTTATTGTTTCTGCACAGTTCCTGTATCGTTTTTCTCCCTTTTTGGTGTTCCATTTAATCAGTGTTTAGTTTGCATCATTTGGTTAATTTTGCCGTTGTGTCCACCTGTTTTGCAAATGAAGAACTTTCGTTTACACATGTGCGTCAAGTCCTGTCTGCTTCTGCGTTACATTATCGTTCTGAAAACTGCACAGTGTGCAGATCATTAATGTAGGTGGACCAGCTGGATCAAAATCACTAATGTGTTCTTATTTTAGCTTTTTGATTTGAAACATCCCTCGACTTTGACACACATTTATTAACACATAACACTTACGACGACGGCACTCACACAACATAAACAGATAACACGAATACATGTAACACTGGCAGGAACATGACGGCAACATGAACATATACGTTTAACATGAATACACGTAGGACTAGCAACACAAACAATGACCAACACTAATGCACACACCAACAGGGGTTTAACTACACACAGACACACACAACATTAAACCAGGGGCAGGTGTGTGCCATCATGGGGGCGTGATTACAGAATAAAAAGGGACTTCAACTGCAGGCGGTGGGCCGTACCACGTGACCAGTGGCGAGGGGAGCGTTCCGTGACAATTGCTGACTTAATATAAAGAATTCTAGTGAAGGCTTCCACACTGATGCGCTATCAGAGTTACATATATTGTCTCTGACCTTTATTTAACTGTTAGTTTTGTGGCATTACTTAAGACATTCACAATCATATAAACATCAAAATGGAACACTTTATTTCAGGACCAGGGCAAACGCATCACTTTCAGTACAAAGTAATTTACAACAGAGTCATATGGGAGTTTCATTTCAGCTTCATCACCCAGTTTCAAGAACAGGAAGGTACTGCATGGTTTGAGGTGCTCACATCTGTTTAGTTTTACTAGTTGCCTCACTTGCTAAGCGACATCTGATCATTATTATCACATACTGAATGTCTTCTATTGGTGTGGTTCTGTAGGCTGTATACTGGAACATCACAGGAACTCCGAAATCACTGCATACACAGGAGACTCAGTACTGCTGCCTTGTTCCTGCACTGACCTACACACCAAACCTGAGAGTTTCACCTGGAGGAAATGCAACACAAACAGAAACTCATGGAATGTGATCTCCAGTGAGAGTGAACAGTATAGAAACAGAGTTCTGCTGGGTACTGTTCATTCTCCAGGAAATCTCTCTCTACTCATATCACAGCTGACTGAAGAGGATGAGGGAGACTACAGGTGTTATATTAAAGACAATGAATACACATACCTAAGACTTTATATTTCAGGTAAAACATTATTAGCAACCACATTCCTAATACCATTGAAAACCTCGTAAGTCGATTTAGCCTGGCTCTCCACCATGAACTTACTTTTTAAACATACAAATAAATGTAATATAAATACGTTCACCACACACTTTATTAGACACACATACCTCACATTTTACTAAAATTCAAAAACAGCACATTTAAAAATAGAGAAACACCATTACATATTTATGTATCTATCATGTGGACCACATTATCCTCAGATATTAGTCACCAGACATCCTCTGTCACCAGTCTAGAAAAGTTAAACACAACTAACATACATTTCACCTGCCCTCACTGAAAACTTTCAGTACCTCTAATAAGTGAATGTGTAGGTATAATTACAGACTGTGTCCACCTGGTGTCTTACACAGTTTGTGTGTCACCCGGCACCCAGGACATCACTGGTCAGTTTCTGACCACAGATGTCCCAGTATATGTGGATACTGAACCATTCTCCACACGTCAATCCCACTACAGTGCTGGAGGCTTGGTAGTGGGTGTTGTACTGGTATGACTGGTTCAGGTACAGCAGTGTTACTGGATTCAGTGCTACTGGTAGGTTGAGAGTGTTCTGCCAGTGAAAGATATCCAGCCAGCAGTGGTTCAGTGGTCAGACACTGACCATGACTGGAGTTGGAGGATGGTTAACACTAACTGTGTATTACACCAGATGGGCTAGAACCACTGACTCTACAAGATTCTTCTAATCCATTTATATTTTAATGCATGTGACAGAGAGCATAAACTTGCATAAATTCTGTAACAAAAGGATGTTAAACATTTCCCAAATGTATTTGTTTTGTCTTCATATGATGGTTCAATGAATAATGTCACTGGTTGTACAGGTTACTTCATAACAGTAGTGTAACATGTCAGTGTTTCTGCTCTCTCTAGTCTGCAAGGATGTTGTGAATCCTCCCACAGTGCTGAGTGGATACGTGGGAGGGTCTGTCCTGCTGCCGTGTTACTGCACTGAACTGCTGGCCGAGCCAAAAACCATCAGATGGAGTTTTATAGAAGAATCTAATGTCATCTACCGAACTGACCAGACAAACCATTACACTGATAGAATTAAGCTGGTTGCTGCTCCAGGAAATTTCTCTCTATTCATATCTGGTCTGACTAAAGAGGACGGGGGACAGTACAGGTGTATCATCAGCAGTGATTATCTTATAGAGGTCAAACTCCAAGTAACAGGTAAACCAACCTCTTGTGTATTTAATGTATGAAATGTTGCTGACTGCATATAGTGACTGATCTGTACCAATAACTACTGTACTACATAAAACAAAAAATCTATCCAGCAGCAGGATCTGCAGTTCTACTTCTGTCTGTTTCTAGTTACATCTTCTGTTTGTATTTGTATTTCATGCCTGTAGTTAATGACTCTTGTCTTCTGTCCTGTTTAGGTTCTAGTCAGTTATATACCCATATTACACACGACTTGTTTAGTTTCCTTATTTAGTTACTACTGTTCTCATTTGCTCTAGAGAGAGGGGGAGAAAGAGAAAGAGGGAGAGAGAGAGAGGAGGAGAGAAAGAGGGAGGGAGGGAGGGAAGGAGGGAGAGAGGAAGAGACTCGACCCAGGAGCCCCTAATTCATTCACTCCCAAAAAGAGAGAGAGAGAGAGAAAGGGAGAAATGGAGAGTGAAGGAGGGAGGGGGAGAGAGAGAAAAGGAGGGAGGGGGAGAGGGAGAGATAGAAAGAAAAAGAAAAAAAGAAAAATAAGAGCAGAGAAGAGTCTCCTCTCACAGCTGGTGCTGTTCATTAACACACACTAACACTAACACATCAGGACCAGTCCGAAGTACAATCAGACCAAACCAAATTATTACACTTCACAAACTAAACTACATCACCCACTGGAACACAAACACAAGCACAAAGCAAAATGCAGCGTTATCTGGCCCTAAAACGTCAGTACACTGTAGCAGACGACCTGTACACAGTGACTGACATTAAACACAGAACCACGTTGACAAAGTCCAGACTCAGAGAACACAGCCTGGCCGTCCAGACCAGCCGATATAAATGTCATGGCTGCCCAGAGACTCTGTCAGCAATGTAAATATGACACTGTAGAGACAGAGCTGCACTTCCTCACTGAATGTGAAAAATTCATCCAAATACGGAAAATTTACTTTACAAAATCTGAGACGATCCACCCCAACTTTAAGTGTCTGTCTAACACTGACAAACTGCCCATCCTACTGGGCGAAAAGAAGGAAAGCAGCGCTTTAGCTGGGTGATGCATATCTGCCTGCCATAAGATGAGGGACAGTGATTAACCCACCCAAACACACACACACACACACACGCATACACACACACACACACACACACACACACGCATACACACACAGTTTATAAAAGTTACCTAACTATTTATTATTATTAACTATTTATTATTTTACATCCTTATTATTTATTTATTTATCTTTCTTTTCACTTCTTCCCTTTTACTTCTTCCAATTATTATTATTTCAGACCAATTACAGTTTCTCTTCAAGTCTGCTTGGCCAAACTGTACATACATCAGTTCTGTAGTACAAAATCTAAACATGTTAAATACATAACAGCCCTGAACCCTCATTAATTATAACTGATCACACTTTTCTAATCTTGCAGAGGCTCCATATAAACCTGTAAATCTTACTGCATTGGACACTGACACAACAAGTCCAACAGCTTCAACTAAACCTACTACTACAATGACGTCTCCAACAGGTTAGAAGACATTCAGTCCATCATCTACCAATGGAGGTAACACACATTGGTTTAACGAGTGCGGGGCAGGATGCAAGCGTGATTTATCTTTGATGCGGTTTTAAATGAAAATGAAAGCACACATGAACATACCGTGTGAACGTCGCATACACAGAGTAATACATGCGATTAATGCAAAATAACTGACATTAGTGTTTGGAAAGGTTCAGGCTTTATATGGGAAATAATGAGGGTGAGACTAGACCCTATGGACAGCTAAGTGAAAGAGGAAACACAGGACCCCTGTGTGATGGTGGTGAGGGGTATTACGATAGCACCCACACCCCCCTTAACACGGGGCTCCTGTGTGATGGTGGTGAGGGGTATTATGGTAGCACCCACACCCCGCTTAACACGGGGCTCCTGTGTGATGGTGGTGAGGGGTGTTACGGTAGCCCCCACACCCCCCTTAACACGGGGCTCCTGTGTGATGGTGGTGAGGGGTGTTACAGTAGCACCCACACCCTCCTTAACACGGGGCTCCTGTGTGATGGTGGTGAGGGGTGTTACAGTAGCACCCACACCCTCCTTAACACGGGGCTCCTGACGTGCATAACAGTTGACAAGGGAGCCCGAGCCCGGCGTCACACAGCAGGGTCTGGAGAACCTGGACAAGGACAGGTGGGAAAGGAGGAAAAAAAGGGGCAAGTCCATCGGGTGAGGGGTGGAAACAGGACTTTGTACCACAACCAGAGACCTGACAGCAGGCTGGACAGGAGACGACTGGGTTCCAGCTTGGGCAGTGGGATGGACGGGAGTCCGGCTGAGAGTAGGAGCACAGGATACGGGATAACAGGAACCCAAACCACAGCTGGGATTGGGACAGTTACAAAGATATGAATGGGAACAGACAAAGGCAGACACTGGGACTGGTAGGGTAACAATGAAAAGTCGTGTCAGTCCAAGCACAACAGAGATGTGACAGGAGGTGGCCAGGCCAGGAATGAGGGAGCATGTCTGCAGAGAGAGAGAGAGCGAGAGAGAGAGAGAGAGAGAGAGACCCCCCCCGGGACAGCTATTCTGCTCAGGTGAAGACTAATCCACTCCATGAGGACTTGACCCAGCAGTCCCTGTTTCATTCACTCACAGAAAATGACTGAAGGACACACTGCACCTACAGAACCTGTAACCTCACACTTAGCCATCCTATTAACCACCAGTAACACAGTGAACCGAAGACTTTTGCTTTTACAAACTGTACATACATCAGTTTTGTAGTACAAAATATAAATGTAAACATGTAAAACGCATGAAAGCACAGAACCTTCAGTACTTTCAACTCATCATATTTTCTATTCTTGCAGAGGCCCCACATTCATTCTGTTCATCAACTACCACTGAATTTAAGATGCATTTGTCTAATAATATTCTCCCATCAACTCCATAAAATGATTCCCCACTATATACTACTACTACGAATACTAATAATAATAATAGTAGTAAACGACATTTAGTTTAACATTTAGTTTAAGAGGGAGTGTTTGGAAGAGTAAACAGTTCACAGCTGTGCTAAATAAATGTATTCTGCTGCTGTGTAAGACTGGGGTCAGTGTTTGTTGTGTTGTTACAGTCTCTCCTCAGACTCTGCCCTACATCCCCTTTGCTTTGGTCACTGTGATCTTCCTCCACATTATCGTGGCTGTGGTTTATTACACCAAAAGATTAAAAAAAAAAAAGGTAAAAATCTCATTAGCAAGCTTTTATAATCAGATTGTTTTCTCATTGTGTCCATTAACATCCATTTTACCATGTGCAGAGTCAGATCCTGAATGAACTGAGTTGTTCTTGTTCATGTGACCTGCTTCAGTGTCAGAAATGAGCAGAGTTCACTATAACACTGCTGGTGGAGATGAAACAGCTAGTCTGCAGTAGAGAAGAAAACCAAGAGAAATCAACAGACCAGCTACAGACCTACACACCTGTTTAACAGACCTGCCACACACATCTGATCAGCGTTAAGTGGCACTGAAATCTGCGTTGTGGTTCGGTCCGGTAGAGAGGAACCGGTGCTAATTACTTGCTAATTGCTAATTAGATACTAGCATAAAGTAGGACTTGTAGGGGCAGGACAATCTAGAACTAAATTCTGACTCCAACAAGCATCATTTTTGCTTGTCTGTAAAAAATGTATTGCCTCTGTAAAAAATGTATTGCGTTTTATTATTACATTATCGTATTTTTCCCAAAGAATATTTTTTTCTGCATTTTATGTGTGTATTTCTATTGAAGGATTTTTTGAAATTTGAATTTTAAATAGCATCATATTTTTTTTCTGTTCTTAATCATGTCTTTTAAAGTCAAATGCCAAACTTTTGGCTGTACGCATCACTTCCACTGTGTATCTATTGTTGTTTCATAAATAAAGAGCCAAAGCAGGACAGAGAGTTGTGGTTTCTGTTTACACCCACTGATAACCACACACATCATGAAGGTGTGTGTGGTGCAGTTTGACAGCAGAATGTGTGTAGAGTGCAGTTCACTGACAGCAGTTGGACATGCCACTATCTGTTGGACATCACTATCTGTGATGTGTCTAGCTGGGGGGGGAATTGGCACACACATACATACACACACATAAAAACACATGCACCCACACCCATGCACATTCATACAAACAAAAACATACACACACATACATACACACACATACGGCTGCTTCAGGATGGCCAGACCCACATTTGAAGGACCTGGAGAAAAAAACATAATTTTACACACACACTAAATGTACAAAGTGATACACACCTCCCCCCCCCACCCCCCCCACACACACACACACTCACAAATATATGCCTGCTCCCGTACATGCGTATGTAGCTACCAGTTTACAGTTGTGAGAATTGTACTCACTTCTTTATTTCTGTTTGTGTTATTTATTCCTCACTGTTTTATTGTTTGTGATGCAGCTCTTTGGTCGCTACACACTTGGTCAAGAAGAAAGGACAGCCAATGCTGATGCACACAAACACATACACACATTCACGCCTACACTAACACATTCATGCATGCTTGCTCGCGCACACACACACACACACACACACACACACATACACACACACACGTGCGTCCATGCTTCTTTTTTGGTTTTGTGGGCTTTAGGTTCTGCTGTGATCCAAATATCAACTTCATGTTTTAATCAGTCAATCACTAACTGACTGGCAGCATGGATTCTGTCACATTCACTCCAGTGACTCCAGTTTAAAGACTGGTTTTCTTAATTAGTCTTTTTTGTTTGTTTTTGTCTTTGTGCTCAAAGCAATTAGTTTACAAATGTGAAAATTCCCAAACTTCATGATTAAACCCCCATGTCATCTCTTGGAAAGATTTAAACAAAAACACTGAATGACTGATGGAAATTAAAAAAAAAAAATGTTATTCTCTATACATATATCCCAGTCAAAAAGTCATCTGCACAGAATATAACACTACTACACAGTGTAGTAGAGTTTGTGGACAAGCATCATCCATCTCGGTTCTCCAAGTCAGTTTCTCCCACAGGATGGCAGTGCCGTCCTGGAGTGATAAAGGCAACATGAGTCAGAGGGAAACACCTGATAGCCAGAGTCCAGACAGTGGGAGGAAGTGGACTGCAGTGTTTACACAGGTATGGTGGACACTCCCCCATCCTCCTCAGTGGGGGGTGATATGAGTAGAGAGTTATTTCCTGGAGTATCTTTAAGATGCTGAACTCTGCCTGTGTAACCCTGAGTCTGGTCAGTGGGGACGATTTCTTTTTCTCTGAAGATTCATTTAAGAGTGTGTGGTATGTGATGTTCAGTCTAGGAGCAGGTCAGTAGAACAGACCCTCCCACATGAACCTTTTGGTTCCCCAAATTAATGTGCAGTCTGTGAAAAACACCTGATGGAAACAGTTCAAAATTCCCAGGATGAGGATCTCTGCCATCCTTTTTGAGTATCAAACAGGCCTTGACCTCCATAGTAACCCACAGTAACATAAACACTCTTTAGAAACATAGTCTACTGAATGTTCTACACTTACAGTGGAGAGGGAATATATTCAAATGAACTTTTGACAAACATCTAACCCCAACACACACACCAAATATTTTTACCACCATGTGTGGTCAGTTCATTTTACTATCGGTTCAAAGGGATCTTTTCTTCTTATTAATGAAAATAGCACATGCAATTAGAGCAGCTAAAGAATTGGCTAGCTGAGACTTTTAAAAAGTGTTGAACGGATGTTAAGGAGCATTTTAAATTCAGAACATTCTTATTACCCGCAATGCAGTGTGTTAAGTATTTGGATGGTCAACCCTCAGTGAGGAGACTGGTTTCATCTTTGTGAACCTCAGGTGCCTGGAAAGAAGTCCTGAGCTGCACACAAGACACTGAGTCAGCAAGCACTCAGAAGTGCTCCAGCTTATTCTCACACAGGGCTTAGAATATATAGACAGCATGAGTGACAAAAAAGAGGAAGAATGTAGTTTTGGCAGACTGCTATCACAACAAACGTAGAAAACCTGCTTGGCAACAATATAAAGTGACTAAAACAACTATAGAATCTCTGCTTGGCAACAGAGCAAAGATAAATGATTTAAAAATAGCTATTATACTGTTTTTAAATGGAACCGTTTGTCAGAGGATATTTGAAGAGTGCTGACAACGGTGTGCAGCTTAGCATTGAAAAGTCATGGAAATACCAACCTGTTCATTGAACAGTTGTGGCATCCACCAGTGTTGATAATTGAGGTGATGTTGGTTAAGTAACGTGTGGCTTATAACGCAAGTTCACGGCTACCAGAGGGAGGCCACAAGCCGGGAGCTAGTCAGGGTTGGTTAGCCTGATCTCCTTCAGGTGGCATCACCCTACATAACAGCTTCATAAAGGCCCCTCTTAGAAAATCTTGTTGTGACACACGTGTTACGTCTGTCAGGGTGCCTCACCCCTGATCAACCTGACCGTCACAGGTTACATATTGAAATTGTGATTGGTGGGTTGTGGGAGTTGTGCATGCAGACAAAACCACACCGAGGCACATGGTGCATTGCATTGCTCCTCCATGTTTTCCTCAGTGTCGGTTGGCAGTTGGTTTATGGGGCAGAGTTGGTGGCTCTTAATGAGGGTACAACCTAATCAGAGTGTGCCAAACAGCTAGCAGGAGGCCTGGTTGGCTCAAATGGTCTTCCCATCAAAACTTCGAAAGGGGCCACTTTTGTGGTTGCACTAGGAGTCATATGCATTTCACATAGAACTGCAGCTAGCAGTTTTTTGATCATGTAGTGTGTTCATTCCACTATGCCTGACGACCGAGGGTAATAGCGGCTGTGAAATTTTGATGCTCAGATATTTACAGAGATGATGAGTCATGCAAAACATCAAAGCACTCATACAGGCAACATTCAGGATGGTAGAGAAAAACAGAAGATGTATTTATTGACACCAGTATGGTTTACAACAAAGGAGTTGCCTCGAGAACAACTGCAGACCTTACATTTTGGATCTTCTTTTATCCTTCTTCATCCCCCCCGACCAAAGTAGAGTGTCACCCTCCAAGGACGCCATTTCTTATTGTCTTATGTCTCAGTGAAATGTTGTCTCTCCAGTCTTAGCCCTCCATTAACTTTTCACACTTATCTGTACCATCTTTGCATTAGAAAAATCATCGTTGTGTGTTAATATCTGTTTTGGTCATTATTTATATTCCAGCATTCAGCCGATATGTGTCATTTCGCCCGATTCCTCCTCACAGTACAGCACCCAGCAGGCTGTTTGTCACCCAACCCAGGACTCCACCAATCATGAACTTCACGTCAGATCGTCATTACCGGAATATTGAACTCCCCTGTGTACTTGATTATTTAAGCCTGTCTCGAACATTAGGACACTGTGAAGTATTGCCTCTAGAGTCCTATGCATACCAAACGTTCTTTGGATTGTTTTTCTGTGTACCGAACCTTGACTTTCTAACAATGTTATGGCCATCTGGTGGTGCTACCACTGCAGTAGGACTACAAGTTCAAATGTAGCCAGTTGTGCTGTTTTGAGTCTGGGCCTACACTGCACTATGTAGTACTGTGCACAGTGGCTTGGTGGTTAGCATGTCTGCGTTTCAGAATTGGTGTCTCAGGAGTTTCTGCATGTCTGCGTAGGTTTCCTCTTTGTTTCCTGGGTGCTTTCTCCCACACGCCAAAAACATGGAGGTTAGGTTGATTGGTTACTCTAGAATGTCCTGGTGTTAATGACTGCGAACTCAGTGGTGGATGGTGCACTGTCCTGGGTGTTGTCCTCTCTCTCCCCTTCCTGTACATGATGCAGTCCCCCGGGGGGCTGTGGTTTCCAGTTGACTGAAGATTGGGCACAATTGACTGCCGATTGCTCTTGTGTACTGAGAAAGGCGCTATATAAGGGTAAAGTCATATCATAGAAAACTCTAGCAATAAATAGACTTGAAACAAAAAAACTTGTGTGTGACCACTGCTTCACCACAGCAGTGCAGAAACAGTTGCTGTTTCTGGTCTAAAATGGGCTTTAGACTCTGATCTGGTGGACGCCCACTGTGTGAAACCTTGAGAAATGAAACCACAACAGACGTCAGACACCTTGATCTCTCAGACCAGAACAGACACACTTTATTCTGGGGCATTCACAAGATGCTTTGAGATCATCGTTAAACATGGGCGTCCAAACCACAAAAATTAAACATAGCATTTTGCGTTTTATATATAACAAATGACGTTTAGACTTCATTTGTCTAATGAGCTAGCACTGACACTGAAGCGTAGATTTTACCAGATTAAAGCCAGAGCCCTTTTTAGACCATAAGCAGCAACTGTTTCTGCATTGTTGGGGTGAAGCATTGATCACACACAGTTTTTTTTGTTTTGTTTCGAGTCTATTTATTGCTAGAGATTATTATTTTACCCTTATATAGTGCCTTTCTCAGTACCCAGGAATGCTTTACAATCAACACACTGCACCATGTTTTTATATCCTGTCAACACAATCAGCAGTCAATTGTGTACAGCATACTCTCAACTGGAAACCACAGCCCCCTGGGGGACTGCATCGTGTGCAGGAAGGGAAGAGAGAAGATAACACCCAAGACAAAGCACCATCCACCACTGAGCATGCAGTCATTAACACCTGGACAATCCAGAGTAACTTGCGTAACTTGAATATGGTTTCATAGAAGCAGTCGTTTGGTCAGTGTGGGTGTTTGTATCATGAAGCATCGTGTCACAGAACAGGAAATGACAGCAAGAGTTCTCAGCAGTCAGAGGATGATGTAGCACCATGTGTGTTCGGGGAAGTCTAAAAAGAACCGCTAATGATAAAATGAAAAGAAGAAATAAGAGCTCTGGCCAAGTTCATTTGTTCTCAGTTCCTCTCTGCTGGGTGCACATTAGGGTCAGGTGGACTGAAGTACTGCTGAGAGACTGCTGGAGTCAGTGTGTGTCCACAGTGGTAGTGGAGTTCTGGGTGTAGAGTTGTCAGTGTGTGATGGGAGGTCAGTGGTGTTTCCATAGTGACAATGCTGCTGAGTTTGTGTCTTCTCTTCACTGAAGGTGAGTGTGAAATTCTCTTTTAATGCTGAATTGCATTAAATTGTACATTTATTTGTTAATATAAAATGTTATTTAAGCAAGCTGACTTTCTCAGGTAGAACTGGAAAAATATTTTGCTTAACAAATAATTATTAAATATTTCTGCATATCTTATGACTCCATCTTATGAAGTCTGTGTACTTTTTAATATAGTTAAAATATAATTGTCCTATATTTCCTGGTATACGTTTCTATAGGCTACACTGTAGTAAAGAGTAGAAGACAATTACATGTTATTGCCTTAGTACGTCTTTGTCTCCATGTGCTTTTGTATGTTTTAGTTTGTAGCTCCTCCCCTGCTCTGCCCCTTGACATGTGTCTCATGAGTTTTGTCTCTTACCCCTCCCAGTAATTGTTCCCAGATATTCCCTGTTTGTCTCCTGCTGTATAAATACACTAATGCTAATGTCTGCAGTCATGGTAGTGTATGACCCTACTTTCATGTAAATACTTGTCGTGAAATAACTCAGCTCAGTGAATACATCAAATATAACATCCAGGCTCCACTTTTACAGCAGTGTTCTTAATCTATTAGTGGTGTGAGAAAAATATGGTTTGTGGACTAAATTGTGGTAGAAAAGTATTAGATATGTGTATGCATTTTAATGTGGTCTGAGAGCTCAGGATGTCTGACGTCTGCTGCGGTTTCATTTCTCACAGTTCCAAGCAGTGGGTACCAGATCAGAGTCTAAAGTCAATTTTAGACCAGAAGTGACAACCGTGTTGCTTCTGTGCCTCTGCAGCTGAACTGTGGTCACACACTCACAAGCTTAGTTTCCTTCTAGTCTATTTCTTGCCTTATGCCATGACAGGCTTATCAGTGGTTTCTAGCTAGAAATAGTACAAAATACTACTTTTATTCGGTAAAGTGTAGTTTAATACTCAAAACAGCACAACTCTGACTACTGGGTCTATTCTAACGTGAAATTGGGATAAAGGATGATGTTTTAAACAAAGACTAAAACTAGAACTAGGTTCCAGTGTGTTCTCAATGGCAGGTCTAGTTTGAATTTAATTTAGTACAAAACAGGTTTAGTATGTGTAGGACTGGTATGGTTACTGATAATTTGGGGAATATTGTGTACTGTGAGAAGAGATGTCAGTACTTCACTGAGAAAAGGGACTGCTCATGTACTACCCAAACCATGTCTATGTTCAAAAGCTGATTTACAGAGTTTATCAAAGTTTAAATAGGTTCTTATTGTGAGTAATGCAGGTTTTTGTTGTTTGTTTTTAACTCATTCAGTAAATTCAGAACTTCATATTACTCACAAAAAATCTTAAAGAACTTTTCTACATAAGCAATGGTCCACAAGAAATTATTGTGATGTGGAAACTGAAAAACCAAACAAAAAGCAGGTCCTCTCACTATATATAAATTCTTAAATGTGTGTGTGTGTGTGTGTGTGTGTGTGTGTTTGCATGCTTATAGACTCTGAAGACAAAGCACACAGCATTCTGTAGTGACAGTGCATAATAGTTCAAAGTATATTTACCAATAAAACAAATTTGATACAATGAATAAAATATTAAGTACACAGGACATCATAAGACAGTGCAAACCTACAATATATCAAGCTATGAAAAAGTAATGCAAAAATTTGTATGTGCGCAAGCTTTGAGGTGATTAACTCTATAAACTGCATTTTAAAACTATAAACTTAGAAAGAGGAGTTTGAGAATAAGAGCGATGGGATAATATGTCTGTTTGTTTCTCTCCTCTACATCAGACTCCACCCCCTTTGCTTTATAATGAGCATGTGTGTCTCCTATATGGTTTCACAGATGCAGCATCATGGTCAGTGTGGGGTTGTGGGATACATCACAAAAGAAGAAACAACCAGAGTCCTCACAGTCAAAGGACATGATGGCACTGTGTGTGGTTTTGTATGTCTCTGTAAAGCTGGTGATGTGAACTTGAAAAGAAACATAAGAGCTCTGGCCAAGTTCATTTGCTCCCAGTTCCTCTCTGCTGGGTGGACATTAGGGTCTGGAGTACTGAAGTAATGCTGTGAGAGTTCTGAAGTCAGTGTGTGTCCACAGTGGTAGTGGAGATCTGGGTGTAGAGTTATCAGTGTGTGCTGGGAGGTCAATGGTGTTTCCATAGAGACAAGGATGCTCAGTTTGTGTTTTCCCTTTACTGTACTTCCTCTCACTAAAGGTGAGTGACATGAAACTGTACATATATGTGCTAATCTAAAAATGTTATTAAAGTGAGTTGAATCATTCAATATTTATTTGGCTGAATTAGAAATATAACCTGGTTGGTCTTGGAATGAAAAATATGATTAAAAGGTCCAGAATGCAAACAGACAAAATCTTTGCATGAATAAAGTTTATTAATCAAAAATAAATCAAAAAGTCAAAAGATGTTATTTCAGAAAATGAAAAGACAGGTTGGGGAAAATGAAGGGAAAAAAGAAATACAAAATAAATTGGTAAAAAGAGCTGGGAAAAGTTAAAGAATAGGGCTAATTTTGTTGGAGCGCGTGGCACAGGACAAGGTGCTTTTTATAGCCTGCCATGCTCGTCTGAAGAAGATGCATACTCTCTTCAACTTCTTGCATTCTGAGCCTTTATATTTGAAATAAAAGTAGAATTTTTAAACTGGTGTCCATGGAGTGGATGTATGTAAACTCTGATTATTGATGTGGTGCTTTGATGCTACTCACCAGCTGGGGTGTTCTCCACTTTGACTGCCTCTGTAATAGATTCCGCTACTCCACCCAGATCCTCTCTTACATCTACAATTTATTTTTCCCAAAAATCAATACAAATGCAATTACATAATAAAGTACAGGCACATATTTAAAGTGAACAAACATCATGTCCTACTGTGTGTTCTTAATGAAAAGCTAGATTTATGCAAGAAAGTACATCTGCACCTTCTACATGGGCGCTGTGGTCTAAATAGCAAATCTCTTCCGTTGACTCTGTGATCATACAGTGTTCAGCAGTTCTGCTCCGGATGGTATGAACCTCCTTACAGTCCTCCTGTTTCTTGGGTGAGAAGTGATAAATAATCAGTGATGAATTGTAAAGGAAATTAATCATCCATTGACCCCACCTGGGCAGTGGAAACTCCACTAATGGACAGCATATTTTGGACTACCATCTGTACAAGTCAGGAAAGTGTGAAGGCTAAATAAATAAAACTGTGGATACAGTCTATATAAATCATTAAAATTATAGTATAAAATGATCTAGACACTTACACTTTCTCCCAGAGTGGCCGAGTAATGCTGCTTAAACCCAGCAATGGTAGCAGGGTCTCTATGACTCTTGTGTCTTCTGGTAATGATATTAATGAACTTGTACCTTGGCATCTAGAAAGGGCAGAAGAAATCTCTATTGTATTGAACAATAATAAAGCTGTTTCATTTCTTTTAAAAAGTCATAACAGTTTGCATGTGTTTTTGGACAACAACAAAAAAAAACTTTAATTTTTAAGAATTAAAGATTTATTTCTTAGAAGTAATTGAATTTGAAATGAAAATTAGGCTTTGATTACAACACAGTTTTCTACAAACAAGACTTATTTAACATGCTGCATTTGTGCGCAAGATTACTTTTGTACCCCAGTTTCATATCTCTATATAGAAATGAGAAATCAACGCCTGTAGACTTTGTTTTATATACAGTTATTATGTAACAGAACAAATGGCCACCCGTAGCTCAATTTCTTCTACAAATGTTAATAAATGTGAAACAAAGGTTGTCCGACAGTGCATAATGGCCACACTCGTGGTCTTACAGAGGCTTTTCTAAAACAAGCGCAGAAGTCACTTTCCCTTGTCTCAGTCAACGTATTTCATCTAATGGAGTTCGGTTACGCGAATATTTTCAGCTACGTCCCATTTATTTAGTTCATTCTCTATTCACTTATTCCGCATTTATAAAATATTTATGCGGTCCGTTAAATTAAACAAACTCGCTTGACGTAGACAGACGTTTATTAGACGAACACGAATAACGAACACAGTGGCGCTCACACGAAACAGGCAAGATGAACATGAGCAACGTTGAACACAGCTTACAAACATAAAGTGGACCACGTAAGTAAACATTAGCAAACACAGACCGACAGGGATATACACACCAACCGGGGTTTAAACACACACAGAAATTAGGAGAATAACCCGCTGCAGGTGTGTGTGACTACATAGTCGTGGTTTCACACAAGACCATGAACTCCCACTGCAGGCGGCGGGCCGTACCACGTGACTAGTGGTGCGGGGAGCTCACTATCAGCCCGCTAATTAGTTCTCCGTTCAGTCACAAGTTCTCCATCATTAAAATGTGTGTTCTCTTTTTAAATTCGCATAATTTAATTTAATCTACTTGTTTATAATACGATTCCCTTATCAAATATTTAGTATCTACCTTTGTAGATAAAACTAAATTTTACTTACGTTTTGTTTTCGTTTCTCAGTACCTCTTATGCGTGAAGAATTGTTTGTAGTCTGTTGATGTTTTGTCTAAAATGATCGTCATCGGCAAATCCTCTCAATAAACTGATCTGGGGTCAGAAATAGAATGACACAAATTATGACATAATCGAGCGCTAAATTCTGTTCAGTGGTTGTTTAGAACAATGACAGAAGTGCAGCTGAAATGACATTATAGTCTCAAATCAGAAATCACACTATCACATTTTAAAATAATTTCCCCCTATTTATGCTATCATTTTGTTATCAGGCTCAGATTAAAAAATCGAAATAAATAAAGTAAATATAACCTATACATGTAAACTATATATTAATTAATTAGTAATCATTCCACATAGGTACAATTCACTCACTCTCTATTCGTTATAATCCAAAGTCATTTGAACACTCATTAAGGATCAAAATGCAACCTAAACAACAACTATAATAATAAATTCTTAAGAAATTATACAATTTTAACTGAAAATTAGGCTTATTGATCACAATACAATGTTCAACAAAACGGCTTATCTTTACTCTGGTGTTTCAGTACCAAGGCTACACAGTTATGCAAACACTTTCTTGCATAATATATGCTTATATTATGAAATTGAGCAACTAGACAAACAGAATTAAATGCTCCGTTCATTACTGATTCAAATGATTTATTATTTAAAAAAAATATATTTTTTAAAAGTGCAGGATTGTAGCCCCAAAATAACCTGCACATGGTTTTACAGGGGTTATTCCAATATGTGCTTTATAACACAATGTTTTGATCACATCTTCACAAAGGTTAATTACTGCTGAAAAGAAATAAGGTTAGCATACATTTTTTAATTTTCTTATAGCCTATAAAGAACACCCAACCAAACAACCTAGCTACAAAGAGACAAGGATAAAAATGTCATTACATGTATTATATAGGCATACAGATTTGAAATTAATGTGGTAAATGCAGTGGACAGGATGGAGTCTAGAATTCATCATCTGTTGAAGCATCTGTGGTGACATCCTCATATGGCTCTTCAGTGTCTTCATCAGTTTCACCATAACCTGCCACCATTCAAGAACGTATATTGTCGTGTCAAGTTGATGCAGGAAAGAAGAGACAGGAACCAGTGCGTTACCCTGTGGCCTTTTATTAATGCAGAGCTCTGGAGATGTCACTTCACAACGCAGTGCGAGTGAGATCTAAAGCATAACTTTGCACAGACAGACTTATAGTTTTTCTCGCCTTGCACCACTTCTGCTTTTGTGTTTTTCCATCTCAGCCGTCACCTCTGTTTGACCGTCTCGTACACGTCTTCTTGCATAATCACACATATGCATGTCTAGGGCATTTCCTTTTATGTCTGGACATACAGTAAATATTTTATTAATTCAAGCATTAGTCCTATTCCATTCTGCACATTATTCTCTATTAGTGTAAGCTTAGCATTCATTTAATTTATGAAACCCCACAATATGTAAAGCAGACTTGAACCCAGATCAGCTAAGTGATGACACCAATAGCCTACTGGGTGAGCAACCACACTCTAACAAGGATGGGCCCCTGTGCAAAACAGTTAGATCTTGGATCAGATAAAACAAAAGGGAAAAAACTAAACACCATGCTGAGCATGGAAAAAGGAAGAACAAAGGACGTAACGGGAAGAAATGGCAACCCCAATGCACTGAGGAAAACCAAACTAAAATTTCCCAAACAAGACCAGAAAACAGGGAACAACTTGAATGGCTAAGGGAAGCCTTGGGAGAGAGACAGACTCGAGAGGGAAAACTGGAGAGGGGAGGTGTAAAAACACAAACACCCTCACAGATAAGAAGTGAGGTGTAGCAGGAAGGCTCACAGACCTCAATACCTGAAGTTACCAGCTAGGAGCTTGGCTCAAATATTTAGCAAACACCCAGCACTGAATGACTGGGTCACGGGGCTTTTATTAGGTCTAATCCAGCTGTTGGGTGTTAAACCTGATTAGTGGTGTGGTTGACTTGAGGCCTCCCTCTGGTGGCCGGAGGGGCCTTGGCCTGGTGCCAACCCTTACAGTATCCTATATGAAGTGAACTGCATTAAGAAATATTGTTGATGTCACTTACTATTATTACTGTTAGTAGTAGTAGTATTTAGTGGGGAATCATTTTATGGTGTTGATTGGAGAATACTATTAAAAAAATTAATCTTACCATCAGTAGTAGTTGATGAAATTAATAACTTATAACCATTTGGAGACGTCATTATAGTAGTAGGTTTAGTTGAAGCTGTTGGACTTTACAGGTTTATATGGAGCCTCTGCAAGAATAGAAAAGTGTGGTCAGTTATAAGTATGAACTCTGTTTCTGTACTGTTCACTCTCACTGGAGATCACTTCCCATGTTTTTCTGTCTGTGTTGTATTTATACCAGGTGAAGCTCATCTCTGGTGTGTATATCAGTGCAGGAACAGGGCAGCAGTACTGGATCTCCTGCGTATACAGTGATCTCTGTGATCCTGTGATGTTCCAGTGTACAGCCTTCAGCTACACCAGTTGAAGTCCTTCACTATCAATGTCGTCAGCACATGTGTGTTTCAAATTAAAAATTCAACATTGATTTTCTTTTTGACATGGCTTAACTATCTCAAGCACACAGTGAATTGCTTTAAGCACATTATTATATGCAGAAAGCCTAATTATCTTTTACATACTTGTAAGTTACGCTATACTGTTACTTCCTTTAACTAGTAGAGGGATTGTTGAGAGTAAGATTTACTCTAAGATTCATCACAGTATAACGATTACGTACTTCGCTCTATTATACTCTAGCCTGAGTGCTGCAGCTGATATGCATGAGATTTAACTGCACCACAATAATACATTGATTTCAAGATTTACGACTGATGGCAGTCTAAAAAGCAAATCGTAAGTGTTCAAACTCTACCTTATATATTCAGATAACATGGAGTGCCTCTTATACGTTATCAGAAATATATGAGATGTCGTCTCTAACTGGACTCCTACTAGATGTTTTCAGTGTTTCTTATAAAGTAGCTACTGAGTAGATATTTGATGATCTACAGAAGTAGAGAGAAAGTCACACTCACCATCAGCAGCAAGGAGCAGATAAACACACACCTGCATTCTTACTGAGTTCCACACACTACACACAGCTAAAGCAGGACTGCTGATACACACCATACACACTCTTCAATACAGTCTACTGAATGTTCTGACAACTACAGTTACAGTGGAGATGAAGTGTATTCAAATGAAGCTTTGACAAACTTCTATCCCCAACACACACAACAAATATAGGGAGGCAGTAGGGTTTTATAAGTTTTTAAAAGTCATTTGGTGTGTCCTCTTTCTTCCTTAACAGTCTCACATCATAAGTGAGAATGTCATCATTCTTACTTAAGTTGGCTTAGTCCATTGTCACAGAGATGTGGCGGCCCAGTGGGACGGACCCACAATGACTCCCTAAGTGCTGTTAGTTCAGTCCAGCACACCTGCCCCTTTGTACTTGCATCATTTATGAATGTATTTAAACACATCTGTCACTGGAGTGGTTGTGGGTCTTTGTTCGTGCTCAGGTTGGCGTTAATGGTCATTTAATAAATGCATGTCTTCGTCAAGAGACGTCTGTGCTTCCTGCTCCTTGCCTTGCGGCACTTGGGCTGTCACAACAAACAAAATATTTGTATTTTCTTATACCTGCATGCGGGGGGTGGCATAATGTGAATAAGTGAATAAATCATATAAAAGCAGACATTGTGTTCACTTTGTTTTCAGTAGGCTACACCAAAAGTGAGGAGGAGGCCTTCAGTATTTTGAGGAGTTCCCTTCAGTATTCTGGGAAGAGTCTCATATATAGTCAGGGCCATTGGACCTGGACTTCACCGTCTCTCACACCAATCTTATTCCCATTTCCTAAAAAAAGAGAGAAGCCTGCAGCCAAGGGATCAGTTAAGATGAGGCAAAAAGCAAACGTAAAAATAATGTATATGTAACATGCTGCAACCGTCCCTGATCTGGGCTGAGTTGCAACATCTGACTTGCAACATCTGACTTCTTCTAGTCAAATAAATAAGTGGATGTCATGTGTAATCATTTAGCATTTTTTCTTCACAAACTAAAATATTTACTGTATAAACTGAAAAATCTTTAGGATTTAGCATTGTTGTGAATCACTAAACTAATATTTAGTTGTATAACCACTGTTTCTGAGAACTGCTTCAGATCTGTGTTGCATGGAGTCGACCAACTTCTGGTAGCTGTAAACAGGTATTCCAGCCCACCTTTTCTGGTGTGGTGGAATTTTGAATAAACAGCAAGTCAGACGTGATTAAGAGAGTAATTTAATAAAGAAAATAAGACATACAAAACACAGCTGTGTGAGAGCTAATACTCTAAAGCGAAAGCTCTAAA
This sequence comes from Electrophorus electricus, assembly GCF_041902795.1. NCBI lineage: Eukaryota > Metazoa > Chordata > Actinopteri > Gymnotiformes > Gymnotidae > Electrophorus > Electrophorus electricus. Next base: position 16,444,896 of record NC_137498.1, read on the forward strand.
GGGGTAGACTGACTCTGTTCCTTATATCTAAACTTCACTTCCCCCAGGGAGGGGTGCTCGGTCATCCTATTTACCCATTTCCTGCTCCTTATCGTGATGAACATTCCTGCAGTACCAGAGCACTCACCAGAACAGACACAATTTGCAAGATAAAATAAGCCTAATCCCTCTTTACAACACTTGCAGGTCACTACACAGGCAGGTCATAAAGCAACATTCCAACAGTCGCTTTGTTCACACAATATACAGAGACAGAGTATGCAGACTAAACCATTCATATAGGATTACATAGAGAAAGGATTAAGATGATTATATATGAATCACATGATAATACATGATCGAATAATAATTTCCATCACAATGGGCATAATTGTGTGACTTCTTGGGTCTGGAAATCTGGTTGTAGTATTATTTAAAGGGTCAAACTGCATGGTGTGCCCAGGCCCAGAGCTGCATTGCTGGGCATGACTCTGTGACCTCTTGGGCTTGGATGTCTGGATGTAGTATTATTTAAAGGCACAAAGAGCATGAAGTGTGCCCTGGGCCAGCACTAATTTGCTGGGCATGACCGTGTGACATCTTGGGCCTGGAAGTCTGTTTCTGGTTTTATTTAAAGGGTCAAACTGCGCGAAGTATGCCCAGGCCCAGAGCTACTTTGTTGTGCATGACTGTGTGACCTCTTGGGCAAGGAAGTCTGGTTGTAGTATTATTAAAAGGGTCAAACTGTATGGTCTGCCCAGTCCCAGAGCTACTTTGCTGGGCATGACTGTGTGACCTCTTGGGCCTGGAGGTCTGGTGATTCCATTATATAAAACGTCAAATGGCCTGAAGTGTGTCCAGGCCCAGAGCTACTTTACTGGGTATGATTCTGTGACCTCTTGGGCTTGGAGGTCTGTTTCTAGTTTTGGTTAAAGGGTCAAACTGCATGAAGTGTGCCCATGCCCAGTGCTGCTTTGCTGGGCCTGACTGTGTGACCTCTTGGGCCTGGAAGTCTGGTTGTAGTATTATTTAAAGGTTCAAACTGCGTGAAGTGTGCCCAGGCCCAGAGTTACTTTGCTGGGCATGACTGTGTGACCTCTTGGGCCTGGAAGTCTGGTTGTAGTATTATTTAAAGGCACAAAGTGCATGAAGTGTGCCCTGGCCCAGCACTACTTTGCTGGGCATGCTACGTTGCTGGACATGAATGTGTCACCTCTTGGGCTTGGAGGTCTGTTTCTGGTTTTGGTTAAAGGGTCAAACTGCGTCAAGTGTGCCCCAGAGCTACTTTGCTAGGCATGACTGTGTGACCTCTTTGGCCTGGAGGTCTAATGTTTCCATTATTTAAAAGGTCAAATGGGCTGAAGTATGCCCAGGCCCAGAACTAATTTGCTGGGTTTGCTGCTGTGACCTCTTGGGCCCAAAAATCTGGTTGTAGTATTATTTAAAGGGTCAAATGTGATGGTGTGCCCAGGCCCAGAGCTCCTTTGCTGGGCATGACTGTGTGACCTGGTGGGCCTGGAAGTCTGGTTGTAGTATGATTTAAAGGGTCAAATGGTCTCAATTGTGTGCCCAGGTATAGGGCTACTTTGCTGGGCATGTGATTTAGAGAGCATTGGAAGTCTGGATCCTGTATTATTTAAAGGCTCAATTCAAAAGAAAGTGTGCCCAGGGACGAAGCCACTTTGCCCTGCATGGTTGATGTGACATGGTGGGCCTGGAAGTATGTTTCTTTCCATCTATCCATTCACTTGAAGGGGGTCAAAGTGTCAAAATTATTTTCCCCTTTTATCCTTTCATATCTCTCCGCTACTTTGGAGAAGAGAGACGCACATGGGCTGGTTGGAAAGCTCTGGATCTCAGCTTTCAGGTGGTGCTAGCGCCATCCGAATCGGACCCACCGTTCTTACGCTCCGATTTTTTCAATGTTGCGGGCGGCGGAGAAAAGGCGCGTGCCGGACGTCTTTGCGGCTTAATATCTCTGGGCTCCTTGGGAGTAGAAAGTCTGTTCATGGCTCTTTGGAAAGGGCTGCATCTCCCTTGTAATCACCTTTGAGCAGCACGCAGATCGGACCCACCGTTCTCACGCTACGATTTTTTAAAGCCGCCAGGGATGGGACGAATGCGTGGCAGGTGGCGTTCGTTAGGGACAGTCATGGAGGTGATGCGCACCGAGTTGCAGGCCATTTCAACCTGGCCCGACCTAGATGTGAATGTTCAAAGTCAGCGCGTTTGTTTAATAAACTTTCTCCTCCAATTTGTTGCAACTGCGCATGCGCTTCACGCTCATCCATCTGGAGCGTAACGGTTTATCGGTTAATATCTCTGGGCTCCTTGGGAGTAGAAAGTCTCTTCATGGCTCTTTGGAAAGGGCTGCATCTCCCCTGTTATCACCTTCGAGTGGCACGCGGATCGGACCCACTGTTTTCACGCTACGAGTGTGTGCGTGTGTGTGCATGCGTGTGCATGCGTGTGCGTGTGTCCGCGTGTGTGCTTGCGAGTGCGCGTGCGTGCGTGTTCGCCAGGTTTGTGGAGGGGTGCGTCCCTGGACGGTACAAGGGGAGACGGTGTGTGGCCTGGCTGGGTGAGGTTGCAGTTTGCTGGGCATGAGAGTTTGCCGTGTGCTGCCCTGAAGGTGTGGTTGTTCCAGAAGGGGCAAGGTGGCGTAGTGTGGCTGGGTGAGGGTGCGCTTCACTGTGCATGTGGTTGTGAGTTGCAGGCCCATTGCTTTGAATGACAGAAAGGGTCTGATTTGTTCCCAGGTTTAAACGTACTTTGCTGGGCATGACTTTGAAACCTCTTGGGCCTGGAAGTCTGGTTGTAGTATTATTTAAAGAGTCAAACTGCGTGAAGTGTGCCAAGGCCCAGCGCTACTTTGCTGGACATGACCGTATGACATCTTGGGCCTGGAAGTCTGTTTCTAGTTTTATTTAAAGGGTCAAACTGCATGGTCTGCCCAGGCCCAGAGCTACTTTGCTGGGCATGATTCTGTGACCTCTTGGGCCTTGAAATGTGGTGCTTTGAATGATTTAAAGAGTGAAACGGTCTGAAGTGTGCCCAGGTTTAAAGCAACCTTGCTGGGCGTGACTGTGTGACCTCTTGGGCCAGGAAGTCTGTTTCTAGTTTTATTTAAAGGGTCAAACTGCTTGAAGTGTGCCCAGGCCCAGAGCTACTTTGCTGGCTATGATTCTGTGACCTCTTAGGTCTGGAAAGATTTACAGAGTGAAACGGTCTGAAGTGTGCTCAGGTTTAAAGCAACCTTGCTGGGCATGACACTTTGAACTCTTGGGCCAGGAAGTCTGTTTCTAGTTTTATTTAATTAAGATGAGGCAAAAAGCAAAAGTAAAAATAATGTATATGTAACATGCTGCAACCATCCCTGATCTGGGCTGAGACCGTCCCCAGGGTTGGGGTCAGTTGCAACATCTGACTTCTTCTATTCAACTAAATAAGTGGATGTCATGTGTAATCATTTTTAAATGGCATGACTAATTAAAAGACAGATGTAAGCTTTATATGTAAAGAAGTGGTTGGTCTAGTCCAAATAGTCTCTGAGTAACTGAGAGAAAAAAGTGTTGCACTCATCTCATTCTACCTGTACATGCAATGACAAGAAATGACGAGAAACACTATTCATTAGGAAAAGTCCTTGAAGTCCACAGGTAAGAGTGCTTATGTTTATTATGATAAGTAAAACTTTTCTTCAGATAAATTGAACCAAATGCACTTTGACCTTTGCTGGGAGGTACGGGAGGATTTTCTGAAGAGTCTAAGAGACTTTAAAAGTATTACCTCTGAACTTACATCTGCAAAGTGTTACATCTGAACTTGCAACAAGTTGATCTAATAAAGACATTTTTACAACAAAGTAGGCCTTAAGCCCATTTCACACCAGAAGCAGTGCATTGAGCGCTAAAATGAAAGCTAAAGTGGCTAAGTTATAAGTATATAAGTCTATAGACTACTAACGAAATGTCTACAACGACAGACTGAATTGTCCGAAAAAAGTTAAAGCGGCCGTATGTTCCAGGTGACTATGTTGTCCTCTACACTCTGTCAAAAACCTTGGCCTCACGACGCAGAAACAGTGCCAACCGGAGGACTAAAAGAGAATTTCATTTTGATGGACTATTAATCTAACAATGCTTAATACATGTTTAAAAATAGTGTATAAACAGTGTATAAAAAAAAGAGGAACTATCAAAACAGTACTTTACTGGAGAAGGTAAAAATGTTAATAAATATAATACTCCTCAGAAACTGCAATGTCTCATTTATATGCACTGTAGTGTAACTGAACTTTAAATTTCAATAAAAATGAATTGAACAGTTGTTCATCTATACAGTGCAGGCTATACAATCTCTAGAGATACTTTGATGGTTATTTGCAACATCTATTCACCTATCCTATCTATACTATAATTCCTTGCTTTTAGTTGATAAGGAACATGCAGTCTATTGGTGAAATATAAGACATGCTGAAAGATAGATAAACCTCTACTCACATGTTGTTGAGAATTGGTTAATAAGATATTCATAACTTTGAACAGTCAATAGTCTAGAGATGGTCTGTTGAATGTCTAAATGCAGACAATCCAAATAAAGGGTTACCCAGATAGGATCAGTTGTGTAGCTCTTTGGCTGTCCTCCTGATCAAGTATTTAGGTCCATAGACGGTACATTGAGAAAGTGTGTAGGTCTGTTGTGGGCCTGTTAATGTCTGTTGTCTGTTCCATCTCCATCAGTGTGGCAGGAACTGATGCTGAGGTAAAATGGATGATAAATTCTTAATTTCAGGAGGCATGGTGATACTACAACAGCTTGTTTATGTTGTTTGTATCTTTGGTCCTCTTGGTACAGTAGACCACAGCCACGATGATGTGGTGGAAGATCACGGTGACCAAAGCAAAGGGGATGTAGGGCAGAGTCTGAGGAGAGACTGTAACAACAGTGAGGAGTGAGGGGTGGTGCAGCGCAAAGACCACTCTGAATGTTGAAAATGAAGATGAAATAATCCTTTTGCTCATTTAGGAGACAGTTGGCCCTGAGCCATATTGCACACATTATCTCTAGTCGTTATTTAAAAGCTATGCTATGTTTAAAAAGTTATACTTTTTATGGGCATTTTTAAACATACAAGCCCACTGATATATATATATTATGTAATGTTTTACGTTGTACATTGAGCCTGATGCATCTGTTTTGAGCTCCTTTATGATTGCATAAGTACAGCCCGCCATCCTCCTCAGTCAGGTGTGATATGAGTAGAGAGAGATTTCCTGGAGAGTGAGCAGTAAAGGTGAATTCTGTTTCTGTACTGTTCACTCTCACTCCACGTGTTTCTGGTTGAATTGTGCCTGGCACAGTGTAACCTCTCAGGTCTGGCGTGCGGGTCAGTGCAGGAGCAGGGCAGCAGGACCGAGTCAGGAGCAGGGCTGCAGGACTGAGTAAGCAGTGACGTTCTCCATCTCCACGTTCCCTGCCAGACTGCAGACTGAACCACCACAGACACCCTCCATAAGCTCATGTAGACCCAACAGGAGGCCTTGCTAGTTTGGGGTAGGTTTTCGATTTCAAATAAAAAGCAAAATGACACCACCTAAATGCTTTGACCCAGATGCTTCATCTGGAGTGATTTTCTTCAGTGATCCCTACACTCTCAGAATAGAGAAGTGAGAGAAGCTTGTTCAGAGAGAGTTTTATGTATTACGTGTGTTAACGGCTCAAGTAAGTTCATAGCTGCAGTTTTAATCTAAAATTAAAATTGCCATCTACTACCTCAGTGCTGACTGCTTGCAACCCTAATGGCATTCATTACAACATGGTGGTGCATTTGAGTAACATCTGGTTAAAGTACTGCTCTAAACATGGCTTAACACAGAAGGTCTGGAACAGTCAAAAGTTGTGGGTTCAGTCTAATGATGACATTATCACTGTGCTTGATAGAGATTTAACGGTGAGTACGGTGTCTTTATATTCTCTCCTTTTAAGATGCCACCTGTGCAGAAACACATTAATTTATGCAACTAATGAGAGAGTTTTGCTTTAACCACAGTAGTACATAAACACATCATTGACTAATTTAGGTTCAGTTTCAATGTACAGCATTATATTGTTAGGAGTATTTAAAGTGGCACTCTGCTGTTTTATGTTATTGCATCACTCTGTTGGGAAACTGACTCCAATTTGTAGAATTAGGACAAGCCTATGTACAAAATATCCCTGATAAACATAATTAAATACCAGCAAGATTACCAATAGATTTGATGGCAGTTGGTTAACTGAACCAAATAATTCTAATGTATTCTCATAAACCAGATTGCATCATGTATTTTTAAAGTTTAGCTCATTTTGGACGGCTTAACACACTACTTAAAGTGATGCATCACAGTCACATGTAATCAGCTCTTGCCAAATTCTATTGTCAAAGTATATCTATCTATCTATCTATCTATCTATCTATCTATCTATCTATCTATCTATCTATCTATCTATCTATCTATCTATCTATCTATCTATCTATCTATCTATCTATCGTTTCACTGACAGTGTTGCCATCCTGTACCTTGTGTACATGGTGTCCTTTTTATTAGCATCTTTCATATTATTTTAATGTTTTTTTTCTTTGTTGCTACTATATATTTGTGCAAAGCACTTTGAATTGCTATTGTGGATGAAAGGTGCTGTACCAAATTACATTGTCTTGCTTTTCATAAGTGATGTGTGTTTGACCAAAGGGGAAGTGTTATCTAGATACTTCTAATATACATTTATTCTGGAAATTGAAGCACTTCTGCACTTGAAGATTCTTGGGAAGCAGCTGCAAGGTACTGTAGTTAAAGATGTCGAGTGGATATCTATCAAAAAATAAACAACTTCTTAAGCACTTTGCTTGCACAGATTATGAAGGGTCGCTGTCTGAAATTTCTCTGTATATATATATATATATATATATATATATATATATATATATATATATATATATATATATATATATATATGTGTGTGTGTGTGTGTGTGTGTGTATAATCACTACAGTTAGTAAACTAACAAACAGGCATGCCCTTAAAGACAGGTAAATGACCCGTTGAATAATAATAATAATAATAATAATAATAATAATAATAATAACTGGTACTGTAGCCTGCTCTAGATGTGCTTCATAAAACCTTATTAACAAAGACAATAAAATAACTAGAACAAAAGGATCCGTTTTTATCACCTATTCCTCCTCATGCATTACTACAGGAGTGGACTATTTTATCTTTTGCAAGAGATGTATTCATCTGTATATTGGAGGAACCAAGAGAATGTTTGCTGATTGTTTTGTTGAACACCTTTGGACCATCAGAATTAAGGATTTGTCATTTCCAGTGGCAAGACATTTTAATGCTAATGGAATTTGCAATAATTTAGGTAATTTGATGAAAAACATCCCACCTACACTTTCAGAGATTTAGAAACCCATGAAACAGTGTCATGTCTTATAGCCTAAACTAATTCTACAGTCATAGCTATGGAGCAGGTTTACATATAGACAGGTAACTTAGTACACAGTCTAAACTCATTTTAGTGCCTCACCTCTATAAAGGTGTAATGTGTCATTTTAAGCAGGTCAAAATAGAAACCACACTCATCTGGCTTTTGCTCTTTATTTTTAAAATAGAAATAAATTCTCACAGTGAAATAATGGCTACAGTCAAGAATAAAGCACTTGCTATAAAATGATATGCACATTTATGTAACGACAGAGGCTAGGCAGGACGCACGAATGAGCCGACAAAAGTTACGTTTATTAACACCAGACAACAGACAATGTAGCACATAGGCTAATACATGGTCAATCAATAACAACATCCACTACTAAACAGGAGAGTTATACTCACGCACAGTAATGACACAAAATGAGGAGCAGGTGTGAAACACAGGGCGACACACAAAGAGAAAGACATCTGGGAGGAGGGGCCGTACCGTGAACATTTACACATCATTTTTTATTTCATTAAAGCCAAAAGCACTACTACTAATAAATTACATGCAAAAAAGCTAATAATTCATAGAAGTATTTAAATCATCTTTCAGCAGATTAACCCCTAATGAGGCATTTACAGTGAAGAAATAAATAAAATACTTGCTATGTACTGGCTACCATATATGTTTTTGTATGTTTATTTTTTGTCCATTTGCTTGATTGCTTTTGTTTGTTTGTGTGTGTGTGTGTGTGTGTGTGTGTGTGTGTGTGTGTGTGTGTGTGTGTGTGTGTGTGTGAGAGAGAGAGAGAGAGTGTGTGCTTAATTTGAATTTAATTTGATGCTGGCATATTCTGTTTAATCTGCATTATCCATTGGAGTGGATGCTGGTTTGGTTTTCTGACTGTGTATTACAGTGGAGTAAGTGATATCATCCTGTAGGAATAACACATTAACAATTGTTACATAACACACATGTTTACAAAACACACATTCAGTATGATGCAGACCTGTTCTTGTGCTGTTTTGCATTTCACTTTTCGATTTACAGTTGGGTATAGGACACTCGAATCTTTCTGTAGAAACACAGAAATGGAAAATTAGCAAACTTAGCATCACTGGTACATGTCCAGAAGACCCGTTTTCATATGAATGCAGTGATTAAGAGCTGTGCTCCATAAGGGCGCAGGTGAAGTGAAACACATGTAGAATTTAATGGTAAATAATCCTTGTCCAAAGAAGGACAATATAACCAGCCTTAATACCTACAAGTCTGAAGCTTTAACATAAGTAGTCATGAAATGCTTCGAGAAGCTGGTTCTGTTTTACGTCAAGTCCATCACTCTCACCTCCTTGGACTGATATAGTTTTACAGAGCAATCTGCACTATGCACAGTCACAATCAACACTATGTCTGTACTCATCTGGACCTTCTAGGATCCTATGACAGAGTCATGTTTGTAGACTTCAACTCAGCTTTTAACACAACTGAGAGTGGAACCCTGTGTCTGTCAGGGCATTTTCATCTACCTGTCAGATAGAAAGTAGCTTGTGTGCCTGGAACCTTATCTGTCAGAGCCCCTATCCATCAGCACTGGGGTTCCTCAAGGCTGGACACTCTCAGTCCTCCTCTTCTCCTGCTACACCAACAAGTGCATCTCCAGCTATCATCAAGCAAATGACCCTAACAGGACTCGTTAGCAACACTAACAGGACTGCTAGTGGAGTCAAATGGCTCGTCTGGCTTTGTGGTGCACTGAAAACAACTTGGAGGTCAACATGCAAAAAGCAGTAGAGATGGATGATACATTTCTGAAATAAGACAACTGTCCATCTCCCTTTGTAACTCAGTACAGTAAGTGATGTGGAGTCTGAGCTTCCTAGACACCACCATCTCCACTGATTTCAAACTGGAGATCACAACAGCCATCATCAAAAACGTTCATCAGTGTATCAAGAGCTGCTTTGCATCAGAAACTCAACATGGACCCCACACAACTAGGGAACCCCACACACTATCTGTATAAAACTGCTCAGGTATTTGGTACTGCTTCAACAAAACCTGAACTTCACAACCTGTTTCCCAAAGATGGTTTTCCTTATTAAAAAAACAAACAAACAAACAAACAAAAAGAAACATTAAAAAAGTGCTGTATGTGATATATGTGATCCTTTATTTTAACTATATTGTACTAATTGTATTGTATCATCTGAACCCCCCTCAGTATTCAGATACAAAGTAGCACTCACCTGAACAGGTGAACAAAGCACAGCAGAACAATCCTGTAAACACACACACACACACACACACACACACACACACACACACACACACCATGGAAGATTTGACCTTGAAGGACGTGTGCCAGTAATGATGTGGAGGTTGTTTTTCTTATGTTACAGTGGATGGTATGTGAGCATTCACCTGTGTCTCCTGCTCTCTCTTCTCTTCTGTTTGCCCCTTTCTTAGCCTCGTTTGTCCATGTCTCTGGACTACATTAGAAAACCAGGCAATGTGACCCACAACTTGTATGCATGCATATGTGTGTGTGTGTGTGTGCGTGCGTGTGTGCGTGTGTGTGCGTGTGTGTATGTGTATGTGTACCTTTGTATCTCCAGCACAAGACCCCCACGAGACCCAGCAGCAGGAGGAGGACAGCTCCCACAGCAGTAGTCATGAGGATATATAATCGATCACCAGCAGGGTTTTGGACATCTGAAGGCAAACGTTATACAAATGTTATGTGTATTTGTGTGCGTGTTAGTGTTTGTGTTTTTACACAGCATGCATTTCAATTGCTTTTTAAGATATTAGGAGACCATGTTGATATGCAGTAAATACATGTTACCGTCAGTCAGAGTCTTTGCACTGTCAGTAGTGGAAGCGTCAGCTGGAGCCTTTGCACTTGTTTTGCCATCAAATCTTGATGTAAATTCTGTTGTTGAGATTCCTGGAGAGGGAGATGTGTTTGTTAGCATAAGATGGTGTACTGCTTTAGTACTACTTGTGGTTGCAAGTTTGGCTACAGTACTGACCCATTATAAATGTGTATAGGAACATACACATTTACATTCGTGACACTAGCAGACGTGATTGCGCCTGACTGGGGGGGCAGGTGAACAAGCTCATCGGTGCATGTTTAAAAGTTGTTTAAATCTAATTATAATGAAGCCTTGACTTTCCAAGTAATGATGTTATATTAGAGTTAGCACTAATGCAATGGAATTATCCCTCTTGAGCATCGTGATACGGCCACAAAACAAATCAAATTATGTCAAAATAAAATCCCCAATTAAGTATTAAAAGTATTTAAAATATATATTTTAAATTTGTTTTATATGTTGATCAAAAAGCTGTCAATTTAGGTATATAGCCTGTAATTAGACTTCTGTGGTTGGGAAATACAGTTTATTACTTTATTGACAGTGTCATAATTAGTACAGTAGTTATTGGTACAGACCAGTCGCTATATGCAGTACGGCCCACCGCGTGCAGTTGAAGTGATTTTTTGTTTTGTAACCACGCCCCCATGATGGCACACACCTGCCCCTGGTTTAATGTTGTGTGTGTCTGTGTGTATTTAAACCCCTGTTGGTGTGTGCATTAGTGTTGGTCATTGTTTGTGTTGCTAGTCCTACGTGTATTCATGTTAAACGTATATGTTTATGTTGCCGTCGTTAGTGTTCCTGCCAGTGTTACGTGTATTCCTGTTATCCGTTTATGTTGTGTGAGTGCCGTCGTCGTAAGCGTTATGTGTTAATAAATGTGTGTCAAAGTCGAGGGAGTCTGTGCGTCCTGCTCCGCGCCCTGCGGCACTCCAGCTGTTACAGCAATCAAGTGGCACATACAACAAATGCTACAGATTCTTGAAGTGCTGATGTTTGTTCAGTTTTCCACCTGATCTCACTGAGTTTGTCTGTGTGTCTAGTGAGGGGTCTGGTGTTGTCTGTACAGGCAAAGGTCTGAGTAACAGAAATGATCCAGTTAGATTCCCATTCTAATTAGATTTCCATTCCCATCATGTATGAAGACTTAAGCGTCGGTCACATCTAACTGCCACCTCGCTCATGTTTTCACATGGGTGGAGCAAAATGAGGGGATTATGGGCGGTCTTGGTATTGTGTAATTTTGGGGAACGTAGTCCTTCAGAAAACAGCTAACACTACTTGTGACATTGTTCTAATAATTAGTATAAGAATAGCAGCTGCTTTTCTTTCAGAAAGAAGCAAGTAAAGCTCTTGCCCCTTCAAGTGAATGAGGTTTTTCACCAGGCAAATTTTTCTCTTTCTCGTGTTCGATGTGAAAGATTATTTATACTGCAGATTTAGTGTCTGATGCTGCCTTTAAATTGAACCTAAATAAGATGCCTTAGCAGGCAGTATATGTCAGAGGGAGAACAGGGACCACACATTTATTCAACAGTCTTGGATCTGGAAGCATATTGGTCAGTATTTCCATAGACATTCCAGAAAATTCTAATTTAAAGCCTCAACCCAACCCGCTACAAAATTAAGATTAAAAAAAGAGCAAAATTACAAGACTTTGTACATAAATGCTTCATGAACTACAAATTCCATAATGCCCTCATACAGGTAGCTGAGATATGTGTACACTGAGAGAGACTGAGCTACAACGTCATTTGTCATGGCATACTATGTCATTTCAACCAAGAAAATCATAACATATTTATATGTGTAGGCCAAACTCTCAACTACGAAGTCTTGTTCTTATTTGCCCCAACTGTTGTGGTCATCTGTGGTCTCTTGCAGAGATATTGTTATTCATCAATTGTTATTCAGGACAGTAAATCACCCTACCAGCTGTGGGTTCCTCTCGGATGTGCTATGACAGGGATGCTGCTCGTATGTGGTCACTCTTTGATTAGTCAGTGTTGGACAAACTCTGCTGTTGATCAATCAAGATAAGACTAAAGAAATTCTGAACCATATGGAGTTAATGCTGGAGCAGAGCTGAGAGTGGAGCTGGAGCAGAGTTGGTGGACTGAAGACGTACATTTGGAGAAATCTCTCCCTTGGGCTTGTGCTCTCTCTCTCTCTCTCTCTCTCTCTGTCATGCTCTCTCTCAGTCACATTCTCTTTCTGTCTCTCCTTCTCTCTCTCTTTTTTCTGCTTGGATGCCCCAGCAGACATGCTCTACTGTTCCTGGCCTGGCCACCCACTTCACCTTCTTTAATGTCCATGTTGTCTTTCTCTCAATCTGACACTTAGGTAACATTTAGAAAGTATTTTCTGTGCCACATTTCTGTAACTTATTTACAGAGTTTCATTATAATATCTATTTTATTCTATTTGGTTTCATTATAATATCTATTCTATTCTATTGTGTATCTACCTCTCTTCTATTATGGTAATTAACCCCTTGCTACATTGAACTCATGAAGCTCGGCTCTCCGTGTAGTATTTGTAATGAGACTGATGGAGTCCAGACACTCGCAGATGATGTTAATCACTGATAATTTATTAAGAGAGAGGAAATCCAAAGGTGTAGTCAAAATTCTCTGCACTGGTGGATTGAGGCCGAGTGAAGAGCCAGCTATATTTTTCTATATATGTAAAGTGCTGACACCAGTTTCCTGTAAAGTATCCAATCTCTGCACTATAAGTTTAGTAGGTCAAATCCTATGTTAGGTTGACAGAAGCGCTGACAAAGCAGGATGTATTAAGACAGGAATTTTAGAAAGGTGGTTATGTATATTCTCATAACACGTTAGACAATGCAGTAGGACGTTCTCTTCAGAATATAAATTGTAATTACAGGAATAATTTGGAATCAGATACATTTTGTAGTTTTATGTGCATTAAACCTTTGCCTGCACCTCTGCCTTTGGTTGTAGGTAAGTGGGACAGGGGTAAATAATTACAGTAACAAGCTCCAAATATGTCACTTGTAATGTCAAGCTAACATCAACATTGACTAAATCAACTTTTATGACTGTTTGTTTACGCCCATTTGCAACTTGTCATAGCAAAGCCTTGCTTCTTATTTTAGATGTTTTAAATCAAAAATCTAAAATAAGAACACATTAGTGATTTTGGTCCAGCTGGTCCACCTACATTACTGATTTGCACACTGTGCAGTTTTCAGAACAATAATGTAACGCAGAGGCAGACAGGACTTGACGCACATGTGTAAATGAAAGTTCTTCATTTGCAAAACAGGTAAACACAACAGCAAAATTAACCAAATGATGCAAACTAAGCACTGACTAAATGGAACACCAAAAAGGGAGAAAAACGATACAGGAACTGTGCAGAAACAATAAAATTGTGATGTAACATTTGATACTAAGGCATCGAAGCTCATATCACGCAGTGTACCGAAGCTTGTATCAGTTACTATTACCACTAAAGTTAATATTACCATTAATATTACCACTAAAGTTACTAACAACACGTGACTAATGATGGTCGAAGCTTCAGACGTCACTGAAGCACAGGATGAGGGTGAGACTGTTTCATAAGTTTGCCACTGTCCTATAACTTGAAAGCTTTTTCTTTTTACTAAAAAAAATTGGAAATGTGCTAATTATAGAAGTCAAAAGTGAGAGTAAACATTTCATAACGCCAACCTGTTGTTTTTACATAAAAGGGAAACAATGATTTTACACAAATTTTCAGAATTTAATTACTAAACATCATTACTGATCATCCATTTTTTTTTTATGACATATGAAGGCGGTGGAGTGTTGTATTGTTTATAATGCTGCGCAGTTTTGAATCTTTTGCTGCTATAATTTCTGAACACCACCAGGTGTCGCTGTTTTGTCACCAGATTTCAATGCTCCAAAGCTTTGAATCATTTAGCAGTACAATAAGGAAGAACCTCAAACGCTTCACAGGACTTCGTCTGCACATCATTACCAAGAAGGAAGTTAAACAGTAAACTCTAGAATAACGAGCAGGCTAATAACGTTACCAAACAACAATAAACTCACGGGAGGACGAGAGAGCGCACATTCAGATACCCACAACCAAGACGATAAAACAAGGGATATTTATACAAAGATTAACGAATGCAAACTAAACAAAGATGAAAACAGTGACAGGAAAACCAAACGAGGGGTCGGAACAGAAAAAACAAAACAAAGAAGCATGCGTGTTAAAAACCTGAGAAATTCTTACTTGAACTGCACAAGATATTTGTTAAAATTAAAGGGGTATTTGACCATCACTGAACTAAACGTTACTGGTAATGTGCACAGATGACAGCACAACAACAAATATGACAGCAGAAAGTCTACAAGTAACTCAGACAACCAAGACTTTGCTAGTGTGGATACATAAGAAAACCTTAAAGCTGGATTTATCATTTGCAGTTGGATTTGGATCAAATACCGTGTTTTTACATGATGTTATTACATTAGTACTGACTGTGGCCTTAGGTGTGGTGTTAAAGATAAAATGTGAGGAGAAAAACTTCCATTTACTTTACTGAAGGCCTTCTCTGCATAGCAGTTTCTAATATGTGGAGTGAGGTGTGACGTATTTGTCACGGTTGGCCGGGCAGCCAGAGGGAGGGACACACCCACTCCTGCTAGGGATCACACTAAACACCTGCCTCATTCCCAGTCTCCTGCCTACTAATCACCTTCACCTGTTTCTTGTTCATTCTCTCTATTTAAACTCACAGGTCAAGAGAGAGTGCAGCATATTAGTGGCCCGTCGGACTGCTCACTCCCAACGTGTACATCGCTACAAGGACTATTGGAACAGAGTAGTGTTTGTCGTTAGAAGCGGTATCGTCACATATTGACAATGGAAAATAAAGAGCACTTTGGCGCAACCTTGCCTCTCGCTTCCTCTGAACTGCCACCGTCACAGTATTAGGTTAAGTAGTCTACCCTGTTAATGGCTGAGTGTCTCCTCTGATGAAACCAGTTTGATCAGGGTGTATCAGTGATGGAATAATATGTTCTAATCTAATGGCTAATGCTTTGCTAATTTTTTTTTTTTTTTTCATTTTTTATTTCAATGTTTCCAAGAGATGATATAGAGTTTTACTTAGAGATGGGGTTTGTACTTAAAGATGTAGATTTAATTAAAAGGACCAAATGAGGACTTACTTTAGTAAAACATGTTTAGAGTTGTAGACCAATACCACAGACCAAACATCTTTCACCTCCAAGGCAGCCTGACTGCTGTCCAAGATGCTCAACCTGCACCCTTCAGCCAAGTTCAGAACCTGTGCTGTACACAGCTGCCCTGTATATGGCTGCCCAGTGGGACCCAGACAGGAACCCCTGGTGCTTCCTCAGCTGTAGCCACTCACCTTCCCATCTCACCAAATGGTCTTCAGAGGGCGCATATCCTACATTTTTCCTTTTTTTTATAGTTTGGTTTGGTGTCCTCTTATGTTTTTGCATTAGTGCACTTATAGTGGAGAGGAAGTGTATTCAAATGAAACTCTGATGAATTTCTATCTGCAACACACACACATACACACTGCTGTGTGTGATGGCCAGAACCACGTTTGAAGGATTGGAGAAAGATATCATTTTACAAACATAGTAAATGTACAAAGTGATAAACCTGCAAAAGTCATACACCCCTGCCCACCCCAAAACACACACATGCACCCACACTCACAAATACATGCTCCCATACACACACACACACGCACACGTCACTGATGTCACTGTGGAAACAGTTACCAGTTTACAGATGTGAGAGTTCCCAGCATACATCTCTTCCTCCTCACATATGTATTGCTAATCTGGGTACACTGGGTGCAATGTGTGAAATATGCTTTACTTACTTACTTGTAACCCCACACTGACCATGATGCTGCATCTGTGAAACCATATAGGAGACACACATGCTCATTATAAAGCAAAGGGGGTGGAGTCTGATGTAGAGGAGAGAAACAAGCAGTATTATCCCGTCACTCTATTCTAATCTCCTATTTCTAAGTTTATAGTTTTAAAATGTAGTTTACAGACATGCTTTTTGTTTGGTGATTTTTCAGTTTCTACTTCACAATAATTTGTGGACCATTGCTTATGTAGAAAGGTTCTTTAAGATTTTTTGTGAGTAATATGAAGTTCTAGATTTACTGAGCGAGTCGAAAACAAACAACAAAAACCTGCATTACTCACAATAAGAACCTATTTGAATTTTGATAAACTCTATTAATCACCCTTTGAACATAGACATGGTTTGGGTAGTACATGATCAGTCTCTTTTCTCAGTGAAGTACTGACATCTCTCCTCACAGTACACAATATTACCCAAATGATCAGTAACCATACCAGTCCTACTCATACTAAACCTGTTTTGTACTAAATTACAGTCAAACTGGTCCTGCCATTGAGAACACATTGGAGCCTAGTCCTAGTTTTAGTCTGTGTTTCATCATCCTTTATCCCAATTTTACACTAGTATAGACCCAGCAGTCAGAGTTGTGCTGTTTTGATTATTAAACTACACATTACAGAATAAATGTAGTATTTTGTACTATTTCTAGCTAGAAACCACTTATAAGCCTGTCATGGTATAAGGCAAGAAATAGACTAGAACAAAATTGAGCTTGTGAGTGTGTGACCACAGCTTAGCTGCAGAGGTGCAGAAGCAGCATGGTTGTCACTTCTGGTCTAAAATGGGCTTTAGATTCTGCTCTGGTACCCACTGCTTGGAACTGTGAGAAATGAAACCACAGCAGACGTCAGACATCCTGAGCTCTCAGACCAGAACAGTCTCCTCCTTCTTCTGGGGCGTTCATAAGGTATATGGAGAGCAAAATGTTTACTGATTTTAAAAACTGCACATATTCACATTAAGATGCCATACACTTATCAAATACATTTCTACCACGATTTAGTCCACAAACCATATTTTTCTCACACCACTAAGATTAAGAACAGTGCTTGTATGTTATATTTGATGTATTCACTGAGCTGAGTTATTTCATGACACAAGTATTTACATGAAAGTAGGGTCATACACTGACCATGACTGCAGACATTAGCATTAGGGTATTTATACAGCAGGAGACAAACAGGGAATATCTGGGAACAATTACTGGGAGGGATAAGAGACAAAACTCACATGAGACACATGTCAAGGGGCAGAGCAGGGGAGGAGCTACAAACTAAAACATACAAAAGCACATATTAAAAAGTACACAGACTTCATAAGATGGAATCATAAGATATGCAGAAATATTTAATAATTATTTGTTAAGTAAAATATTTTTCCAGTTCCCTGAAAAGTCAGCTTGCTTAAATAACATTTTTATATTAACAAATAAATGTACAATTTCATGCAATTCAGCATTAAAAGAGAATTTTACACTCACTTTCAGTGAAGAGAATACACAAACTCAGCAGCATTGTCACTATGGAAACACCACTAACCCCCCAGCACACACTGACAACTCTACACCCAGAACTCCACTACCACTGTGGACACACACTGACTCCAGAGATCAGTCCAGAACTCTCTCAGCAGTACTTCGCTGAAGTGCACAAGGACTTCACTACGTCCCCCACAGTAATGTGGTGTCTTGTGAGTCCTGAGAACACCTGAGGTCTGTTTTTTCATTGTGTAGTTTCACAGAGCCCACAGGGCCCCTGGTGCCGCTGTGTACCAGACATGCATGTTGTGGTTTCAGTGTGGGGGGGTCTGTAGGGGAAGAAAGACGAGGCTTGAGAAGCCACCTGAAGGCTGAAAAAGCCTCCTTGTTGACAACTTGCCGTTAAAGCAGCCATGTAACACAACCAGTCTACTGGTGGACAAAAACTGAATACACTACTTATAGTGTAGCCATAACACTTTATAAACATAAAATACATAAATACAGCAAACATCATACAGCATAAATACATAAAATCAGCAATAGAGTGGGTTGTTTTTTTGGTAATGAATGGTGTTTTAAACTATGGATGTCCCCTCCAGCACAAATCCTTTTTTCTTGTAATAAAGTGTAAATATTTGTATTATTCTATTTATTATGTATTTGAAAGACATTTGACAAGCCAGTTAAACAGAGCCTGGGTGATCAGTTATAATTAGACTCTGCCTTTGCTAGGAGCCGTTACACTTAATACTAAAAAGCGATGGTTAAAACCACAAGGACCAAAACCACGACTAACAGCTCGCTCAGGCCACGTGTGTTTCTTTTTAAAAACAGCTCAGCTAGCACAGATGTTCTAAACCATCACTTGGGCCCAATCACATTTCACCCCTTGACCCTACCACTTAACCCTGGCCCTCTATATGCGGTGTTCATAAGTAAGGGTTGGGTGTCCGATAGAGGGCTAGGGTGCACTGTTAGTGCTAAATGGCCCTCCAAACTGAAGGTTTTCAGAGTCACACTCCAAATTGAGTGTGAAATTTCTCAGAATCCCTCGTGATTCATTGATAAAATGGATGCAGAAGCAAGGGGGAAGATTTCACCCACTACCCTTTGTAACTCAGTCCCAAGGGGCAAGATGACACTTGAAAACAAGGGGTAGGAGGAAAAATGAGAGGGGATTGGGCCTTGGTAAAAATCTAAGCACTAAATCTAAGAATAAAATGGTTTAAAACATATTACATTTAATACGCATGGTTTTACCTAATCCTAGAGATATATAATAAAGTTATCTGTTACAGGACAAGGGGGTTTTCAGATCCAGTACAGACATTAAATCCTATAAGATCAAATACATTTGAAAAAAAGAACTAAAATTCTTACTCTCTAATTCACCATCTTAAAAAAATGAGATCCCCTCTAAAATCCTCAATGTCAGACCTAGCTACCATACATCGTACATTCTTTAAATTGAGAACAGCATTTTGAAGTCTGATTTCTGACTCAGTTACTGCTCAAATGGTCAAACCAGAACTGTATACATATTTTTACAATTATGGCCCCTCCACTTACTGGCTTAGTAGCAGTGTTACTGTGATTCTTATTACTTTATCTGACACCAAACCAGAGGTGATAAATCTGATTTTGAACGCTGACAGACTCAGAAGGGCCTGGATGTTGCACCAACTGCTGTGATCAGATCATCATAGTGAATCAACATACAAGACAACACACCGGGAATGCACACCTTGGGACAAGAACAGGACCTCTAGAAAGTTGGACTAGACATTAATTGCTTATTTTTTAATTTGTTACATTTATTTTTCTTTTTAAATTGTTATTATTGTGGTGACCATTGTTGAGCAGAGGAGGATGGGCCCCCCTTTTGAGTCTTGCTTCCTCTCAAAGTTTCTTCCCCTTATTTCTTCTTCTAGAGAGATTTGTCTAGAACTGTTGCCCTTGGCTTGCTCCCTGAGAGCTTGGACTTGATCATTTGTAAAGCTGTTTTGTGACAACATCTGTTGTAAAAAGCGTTATATAAATACACTTTGATTTGAAATAACTAATTTATAAATGAGTCACAGGTAAGTCAGAGAGTTTCGAGGTTAATGTATAT
Organism: Electrophorus electricus; assembly: GCF_041902795.1. Lineage (NCBI taxonomy): Eukaryota > Metazoa > Chordata > Actinopteri > Gymnotiformes > Gymnotidae > Electrophorus > Electrophorus electricus. The sequence goes on from NC_137498.1 coordinate 16,464,769, forward strand.
TTGTCACATTGCCACATTTGTTTTAGAATTACATAGTTTCCATAATTTAAGTAATATGTGCATGAAACAATGACAAATATCACCAACATGCCTAATGTTATAACTGCCCCTGATTTGTGTGTTAGAGACTGCTATGATTGGTCTGTCAAAACAAATGAAGACCGATTCAGGTCTCACTCAAATCCTTTATTACCATTCAGATTCCTGAGTTTGTGGACAGTAAACACAGCACCACCCAGGGCCCAGGGCATGGTAAACATTGTGCCACCAGGGCAGAGGGGACGGTAAACACAGTGCCATGTAGGCCCAGGGCACAGTAAGTCCTCACGATGACATTGTTTCTTAATGGTGAGGCCAAGGTTTCTGTCAGATAGTGTAGTGGACAACATACATTCTACATAGTGCAGCTTTCACTTTATTTGGAGAATTAAGTCCATGATTGTAGACATTTATTTAATAGTCTATAGACTGTCAAATTGGTTATTTTAGCTTTCATTTTAATTGGACAGTCCAGTCTGAAAGCAACAGTACATTTGTGGTGTGAGTAGAGTTCACATCTCTAGTGGTGGAGTGACAGTCTTACAGAAGGAGGACCAGTTTTTTGGCCAACAAACGCGTTACTCCTGCAAACAAATTCCATATCAAATTTGAAACTGAACAACACTAATCAAACTGAACATGTGCAATTAAAAATATACCCTGACTTATGTTTCATGCACTGCATTATGTATAAATAAATAATAAAATGCTCTGAAATTAAATGCTCCTTTAAATATCTGTTCAAACTTTTTGAAAGTCTCAGGTAGCCAGCACTGTGGCTGCTGTAATTCCACATGCTCTTGTAACAGACACTGTTGTACTGCGCCTTTAAGAGGGAGCTTTATGGTAATGTGAATTGAGTAACAGAGAGAGTGTGTGTGTGTGTGTGTGTGTGTGTGTGTTTGTGTGAAGGGAGAACCGTCACCTTTCTGCTCGCCTTCTCTGTTTCCTTTACGTGTAAATACAATGAAGGTAGCCGTGTGACCTGGCTTGAAGTGGTCCAGGAGAGAATAAAAGTCTTTCAGATTGCCCACACCAGTGTGTGTGCCACTCCATGTTAACTCCACGCATCGCGGTTACCCCGTAGCACCTGTTCCTCACTCCAGGTACGAAGCGTTACACTTTTTTTCATTAATAAGCCTTTGAAGTACTTTGGGTGTCGTAGTGAAATGAACTGACCAAACAGCAGTGAGGGAAGTTATGTTTGGTCTCACCCCCTGAGCTTCTACATCGTGTCTCTATGACAAAGGACGGAGCCGCTTAACTAAGAATGAGACCGTCCTCACTGACAATGTGAGAATATCTGATAGATCACTGACTGATAAGGAAGAAAGAGGACGTACCACATGATAACTTACAAAACCTACCGCATCTCTATATTTGGTGTGTGTTGTGTTGAGCTTAGTTTGTCAGAGTTTCATCTGAATACACTTCCTCTCCACTATAAGTGTAGCTGTGAAGTCATTCAGTAGACTTTATTGAAGAGTGTGTACAGTGTGTATCAGCAGTCCTGCTGTAGCTGTGTGTAGTGTGTGTGTAACTCAGTAAGAATGCAGGTGTGTGTTTATCTGCTCCTTGTGCTCCACGCTGCTGATGGTGAGTGATACCTTCTTTCTACAGGTGTTGTCATCCTTATACATTCATTTGCACAAAGGTATTTATATCTGGGAGCAGCAGAGAGCAGCAGCTCACCACTTACCCCAGATTCTGTCTATCGACCAAGAAATTTTGCCTCTTTAGTTTAGAACAAAAGCTGTTAAATGCTAACGTTGCTAACAAACACTGGAGGTCAACAGAAACTCAAATATAGCCTTCATAAATCTATGCCCACAAACTTCTCTCAAGCCGGTCAAACCGCATCCAAGTGTTAATAAATGCCTCCCAGACTAGTCGGTGTGTCGTATAACTCACTGTGAACTAGACAAGTGAAGAAACACGTCACCGGGAAGCGACCTGGATGAGGTTTGAGGACATGTAGCTCGATATCTGACTTATTTACAAATCCTATTACCTATCGTTGCTGTTGGCTTCCAGTGTTTGTTAGCAGCTTTTTGTTCTAAAGGAGCGAAATATGGACTCCAAACATGTCTTGTCCACCCGGGTTAAGGGAAAATAAAGTAAATTCTGTTGACTTTATCTGTTAAGTGGCACTGAAATCTGCGCTGTGGTTCGGTCCGGTAGAGAGGAACCGCTGCTAATTACTTGCTAATTGCTAATTAGTTACTTCAGACCAGCATAAGGTAGGAATTGTAGGGACATTACTAAGACTGATGAAATTAAGAAAAAGAGTATTGTGACTCTTACAAGCATCATTTTTCCCTATAAGTCTATACATTTACAAAAACAATTTATGTTGTTTTTTTTTATTATGGTGTGGTATGTGAAATGTGCTCACTTGTTTATTTCTGTGTGTGTTATTTATTCCTCACTTGCTCATTCTGTGTATGATGCAGTTCTTGTCCACTACCCACTTCTGTATCCAGCTGCCTGTGACAGAGGTCACACCTCATTGTGGTTGATTGAATATGTGGTGCAGTCCTGTACATGTGGTGTTTGATGTATCTGTTTGGTGCTGCTGTGTGTTTGCCCAAGTGGGGAGTGTGGGTGGGTTTGGGGGAGAGACTAAAGAGAATTCCGATCTCATGAATTTTGACGTACCAATAATATCCCTTATTGAGCTAGCAGTCAAACAAGTTGGTATTACTCTATTTTACTGTGGAGACCAGAGGAGGGGCAGAGCTCACTACCTGCAGGTTAAAGAGTTGGACTGGTACTGAATAAATCTATTTCCATTAGGAGGTCTCAGCTATCAGGACTTCCCAGAGGGTTTCAGCCAGACAGCTGTCTCCCACTGTGAAGACAGTTTTTTACCTGTTTATGGTTTACCCCCGTGCTGCTCAGGGACACTGACTATAGTACTTGCTGACACTTCCTACAGTGTAGTGACTCCAATTAGGCTAGAGCCCTACTCAGCTTTCCTGAAACACAACCCATGCTTAACTACATGGTCAACCAAAGTGGCCCAGATCTCATCCGTGATGGTTGCTCTTCCTCCCCCTCATCCTCGCTCTCCAATACTGACCTCCATTGATATCCAACCAAGATATCGAGCCTGTGGCCTCTTTATAGTGCTCAGGTTCTGATTTCTAAGTGTCATTAGTAAAATTTGTCAAGTGTCTTCACCTGTGAGTACTGGGTTTGGTTAATTGATAAATGGATGCATCAATTGCATTTGAGGGTTTTCCATAAGAAACACACGTATTTCTGTTGAATGATGTGTCCAATATAGAGAATTGTGTTTAACGTATTGAAAAAAATGTGTTTTAGAAATACAAAATGAGTGTAAATCAGAGAAGGTGCTTTTGGTTTAGTATAACAGGTCAGGAGATGGGCTACATGAGTTAGTGGTTTCAATTATTGTGTCACATGTCCCTGTTTTTATGTCTTGCAAAAAACTGTAATATCACAAAAACAGTCCAGTTTCCCAGCAAACACCTCTTCCTCCTAGCAAACTTGGAGCACTGTTTAACAATTTAACATTACATAACTAAATCTCACACACACACACACACACACACACACACACACACACACACACACACAAACATGCACAGCTACTGCAGGATGGCTAGATCCACATCTGAAGGACTTGGAGAAAGACAATTCTACACACACAGTAAATGTACATTCAAAGTGATACTTGTAGATGCAAAAACATCCCCACCCTGCTCTCTCTCTCTCTCTCTCACTCACTCTCTTTCTTTCTCTCTCTCTCTCTCTCTCTCTCTCTCTCTCACTCACTCACTCTCTCTCTCTTCTTGTTGGGTGTTTGGGCTTCAAGTTCTCCTATGTTGTTCCTCTTATCTTAGATGCTTAGAAAAATTTACAAATAAAAAATGAACAAATGAGAAAAAATAAAACCATAAAGACAGTACAGTTTCCCAGCATGCATTTCTTCCTCCTCACATATGTATTACTAAACTTGGTGCACTTTAGCAATACATAAATAACACACACACACACACACAGACATGCATATGTGCATGCTTCCTTTTTGGGTTCATGAGCTTAAAATGCTGCTGCACTGTTCTCTGAGTGGTGTGTGAATGACATGTTTACTTCTTTCACTCACCCATGAAGACTGTCAAACAGTCTCCAAATCCTCATCAGTGTCAGTTATCCAGTTCTAAACTTCATGGTTTAATCAGTCAAACACTAACTGACTCTGGCAGCAGAAATTCACTCCAGTGACTCCAGTTTAAAGACTTTTCTTATTTAGTCCTAAATTCTTCTGTCACCATAGTCATAGCTACCAGTTTACAGATGTGAGAATTCCCAGCATGCACTGCTTTGTCCTCACATATGTATTGCTAATCTGGGTGCTACGTGTGACATGTGCTCACTTGTTTATTTCTGTTTGTGTTATTTATTCCTCATTTGTTCATCAATTGGTCATGAGGCTTGGTTAGCCCATGCTGCTGCGCGCGCACACACACAGTTAGTGGTATTTTTTCCTCAGTTGTTCATTCTGTGTATGATGCAGCTCTTGTCCACTACCCACTTCTGTATCCAGCTGCCTGTGACAGAGGTCACACCTCATTGTAGTTGATTGTGGTACAGTCCTTTACGTGTGGTGTATGGTGTATGTGTTTGGTGCTTCTGTGTGTTTTAAAGTGGGGCGTGGGGGTGGGTTTCAGGGAGAGGCTACAGTGAGTTCTGATCTCATGAATTTTGACATACTTATCAAATGCAAGACAATACTACTCTGTTACCATGGAGACCTGAGGAGCGGCAGAGCTCACTACCTACAGGATAAAGAGTTGGACTAGTGATGAATAAATACATTTGGCAAGACAAGTGAGGTATCCAGGTCCAGCTCTACGGTGGGTGTGAAGACCCATTGTGCAGAAAATGCATAAATTAAAAAACGCAAATTCATTAAAATGGAAACGCGTGTGCTACAGTTCCAAAATGCAGTGCAACTTCAGAAATGCTGCAAACTCAGTCACAACACAATGGAACTGTTTTCTGAAGTTGCCTCGCATTTCCAAAATATAGCACACATGGCATTTTGAATAAAGTGTTTTCTGAATTTGTATAGTGTTCAGGAATTTGCATCAAGTTTGTAAACTGTAGCACACGTTTCCCTTCTGTGTTCTTGAAAAGAAACAGTAAATCAAACATAATGTGGAATACAAATGTCGCAACAAGACTGAAGGGGAAGTAGGTGAGACGCTGATTCAGAGATGGAACTGCACCTTAACAACCACAGCACCACAAAAGATACCAAATACAAACAGTGCAGACTGACTCTGCTTATTGGTTTTGCCAAAGTCATATCTGGGCCCCTACCATGAAAAACTGAATGTCACTCACTTTATTGAAATAAATAGTTTTTAAGTAATATGTAAATATTGTTACATTTTCAAAACACATTGTTTACTCTCCTATTCCTTACAGTCCATATATGGAATCTAATCTGTAAAAATAGCCTGTTTTGAAATCACTGTTTCTCTGATGTCATGAGAACCAGCTCATTTACTTATCTCTGCCTCTTTGGCCTACAGCAGTTTAACCCCTAACACCTACATTGCAGTTCTCAGACATATTTCAGCTCTTAGTGCTTTTTAAATGAAGCACAATACAGGGCAGCCAATCAGAACAGAGCTCATTTATCTTACATCTTAAAGGAACAGCTACAGAAATGGCCTGTTTAATTCCAAGGGATAAAGAGAGGTTGGAAAATAGCTGTGTAAAACTGAATTATGACTCTTTTTGGAAGATAACGCCACAAAAACATTGTAAGAGGACACCAAAGAAAATTATAAAATAAAGGAAAAATATAAGACACTGTTTCACTGTTATATTTAGTCTGTATGTGAGAGAGAAAGATGGGGAGGAATAATTTAGTTTGCACTTGAACACACTTCCCCTCTACTGTGGACATTAGTGGGTGGAGAATTTCAGTGGAGTTCTACTGAGAGAGTTGTAGAGTTCCAGGTCATAGTTGTGTGGTGATTCCCACAGGCAGACTGTAGTCTGGGCTGCAGTTTTTGGAGCGTTCAGTACACTGTAGTTTTGTAGAGTGTATAAGATGTGTAGCAGCGTTACTGCTGGAGTTGTGTGTAGTGTGTTGTGGAATGCAGCTGTTTTTTTATCTGCAGATGTGTCTTTACTTCCTTTTTGGTAATGATGTGCAGATGAAGTCCTGTGAAGCCTTTGGGGTTCTTCCTTATTGTACTGCTAAAGGATTCGAAGCTTTGGAGCATTGAAAGCTGGTGACAAAACAGCGACACCTGGTGGTTCTCAGAAATTATAGCAGCCATAGATTCAAAACTGCGCAGAACTATGAACTATACAACACTCCATCATCAAAAAAATGATGATCAGTAATGATGTTTAGTAATTAAATTCTGCAGTAATTTGTTTAAAATCATTGTTTCCCTTTTTATGTGAAAACATAATACAAAACTGTACTGGGAGACAACAGGTTGATGTAATGAAACATTTACCCTCCCTTTTGGGTTCTATAATTTGCACATTTCCAATTTTTTAGTAAAAAGATAAAGCTTCCAAGTTATAGGACAGTGCCAAATTTATGAAGCAGTCTCAAGCTCATCCTGTGTATCTGTGATGTTTGAAGCTTCAAACAAGATTAATCACGTGTTATTAGTAACTTTAGTGGTAATGTTAGTGGTAATAACTTTAGTGGGAAGGGAGAGGGAGAGAAGGAAGGAGGGAGAGCGAGCGAGAGAGAGAGAGAGAGAGAGAGAGAGAGAGAGAGAGAGAGAGAGAGGGAGAGAGAGGGAGGCAGAGACAATCTATAATCAATATAATCAGACATTTAAATCATATAACTTGATGGTCATGCATCCATCATACCAACATCTATTGGGAAATCTCTTAGTGATTTCCAGTACCATCATCAGTTGGCTGGTACCATCAGTACCATCAGGTGACTGGACCTGCAGCAATTAAGTATGTCATATATAATAGTTAAGTATGTCATATATAATAATAATGGAGTATGTCATATAATAATAATTAATTATGTCATATGTAATAATAACCATTTTACATGTACATGTGCAGCCATGTTTAATAGTGAAGGCCTTTATCTGGTGTGTTTCTGCAGGTTGCATGTTGGTAGGGAATTTGAGGACAGACGACATCACTGCATACGCAGGAGACTCAGTACTGCTGCCCTGCTCCTGTACTGAACCACACGCCAAACCTGAGAGTTTCACCTGGGAGAAATTCCAAGACTTCAGTCACACTGTGATCTCCACTGAGAGTAAACAGTACAGAAACAGAGTTCAGCTGGGTACTGTTCACTCTCCAGGAAATCTCTCTCTACTCATATCACACCTGACTGAAGAGGATGAGGGAGTCTATAGGTGTTATCTTACAAACCAGAAATATAAAGACATCAGACTCACCGTTAAAGGTAAAACACTGTTTTTGATCCAAATCCAACTGCAAACGATAAATCCAGCTTTAAGGTTTTCTTAGGTATCCACACTAGCAAAGTCTTGGTTGTCTGAGTTACTTGTAGACTTTCTGCTGTTATATTTGTTGTTGTGCTGTCATCTGTGCACATTACCAGTAACCTTTAGTTCAGTGATGGTCAAATACTCCTTTAATTGTAACAAATATCTTGTGCAGTTCAAGTAAGAATGGCTCAGGTTTTTAACACACATGCTTCTTTGTTTTGGTTTTTCTGTTTCGACCCCTCGTTTGGTTTTCCTGTCACTGTTTTCATCTTTGTCTAGTTTGCATTCGTTAACCTTTGTATAAATATCCCTTGTTTTATCGTCTTGGCTGTGGGTCTTTGAACGTGCGCGGTCTCGTCCTCCCGTGAGTTTATTGTTGTTTGGTAACGTTATTAGTCTGCTCGTTATTCTAGTGTTTACTGTTTAACTTCCTTCTTGGTAATGATGTGCAGACGAAGTCCTGTGAAGCGTTTGAGGTTCTTCCTTATTGTACTGCTAAAGGACTCGAAGCTTTGGAGAATTGAAAGCTGGTGACAAAACAGCGACACCTGGTGGTTTTCAGAAATTATAGCAGCCATAGATTCAAAACTGCGCAGCACTATAAATAATACAACACTGCACCGCCTTCATATGTCATAAAAAAAAATGGATGATCAGTAATGATGTTTAGTAATTAAATTCTGAAATAATTTGTGTAAAATCATTGTTTCCCTTTTATGTGAAAACTTGATACAAAACCTTACTGTCAGACAACAGGGTGATGTTATGAAATGTTTACTCTCTCTTTTGGCTTCTATAATTTGCACATTTCCAATTTTTTAGTAAAAAGATACATTATAGGACAGCACCAAACTTATAACAGTCTCACCCTCATCCTGTGGTTCGGTGACGTTTGAAGCTTCAAATATCATTAGTCACGTGTTATTAGTAACTTTATTGGTAATATTAGTGGTAAGAGTAACTAATTCAAGCTTTTTCAAGTGTTAAGAGCTTTGATGTCTTAATATCAAACGTTCCATCACAATTTTATTGTTTCTGCGCAGTTCCTATATCGTTCTTCTCCCTTGTCAGTGTTTAGTTTGCATCATTTTGTTACTTCTGACGTTGTGTTTACCTGTTTTGGAAATGAAGAACTTTTGTTTACACATGTGCGTCAAGTCCTGTCTGCCTCCGCGTTACATTATCGTTCTGAAAACTGCACAGTGTGCAGATCATTAATGTAGGTGGACCAGCTGGATCACAATCACTAATGTGTTCTTATTTTAGATTTTTGATTTAAAACATCTAAAATAAGAGGTAATGCTTTGCTATGACAAGTTGCAAATAAATGTAAACACACAGTCATAAAAGTTGATTTAGTCAATGTTGGTCAGTTTGACAATAAAAGTGATATATTTGAAGTTTCTGTTACTGTAATTATTTATCCCTGTCCCACTTACCTACAACCAATGGCAGAGGTGCAGGCAAAGGTTTAATGCACATAAAACTTTTAAGAAATGATCTGATTCCAAAGTATGCCTGTAATTACAATTTAACATGTGTTATGCAAAACCGAGCATGTGTTAAGAGAAAATGTGTGACTAGGTTCCTTAGTCATAATATATCCTGCTTTCTCAGAGCTTTACCATTCAGTCAGCCTAACTTTGGGTTTAACCTACTAAATGTGCGGTGCAGAGACTGGATACTTTATGTAACCCACCTATTCTGTCTACATTGTGTTCTGACAGTGTTAAAATCGCAATGCAAGAGGGAGTATTGGATCCTTTACTGTGATAAACATAAGTAGCCTAATGTAAAAATTACATATGTGATCATGAATGATCAAACATTAGAAACAGAATGTTAAAAATATTTAAAATAACAAATTGATTACAATTGGAATAAACATTTAGACAAACTTAAATTTACCTGACAGTTTTATACAAAGCGACTTACAATTATGACTGAGTATAACTTGAGCAATTGAGGGTTAAGGACCTTGAACCAGCAACCTTTCGATTAAAAATCAAGTAATTCAACCACTGAGCTACCACTCACAACAATAATGCACCATAGCATATCGAAATTAAGGCTAAAGAAATTCTAAAGCATGGGGAGTTAATGCTGGGTTGAAGGTCACAGTGCTGGAGCAGAGCTCGTGGCCTGAGGTGGTACATTGGGGGAAACCTCTCTCTTGGGCTCTCTCGCTCTCTGTCTCTTGCTGGCTCTCTCTCTAGAAACATTTAGAGAGTATTTCCTGTGCCATATTTTTGTTATTTATATCATGTGTATAGTTTCATTACAATATCTGTCCTAGTGTAATGTGTATCTAACTGGCTTGTAGTATGTAAATTAACCCTTTGTTGCCTTGAACTTATATGAAACTCGGCTCTTTATGTAGTATTATATCATGTAAAACTACTACCTAACTAGAGTGAAGAACCAGTTATTTTTTATAAACTGCTGACACCAGTTTCCTGTAAATGTAACACATTAACATAAACTTGTGAATATTTGTCTAATGAATTTCATCCAAATAATTCAATATTTCATTAATTTTGTGATCTGTATCTTTTACCTGTGTGTATTATGCAGTTTGTGTGTGTGGGCACATTCGGAGCTGTTAGGTGTGTTATGTAGCTTTAATAACAACATCTCTGCAAGAGACCAGAGATGACCACAGGATTTGGTTTACACAAGAACAAAAAATGTATAGATGAGAGTTTGGCCTACAAGTAGGAATATGTTCTGACTTTCTTGGTTAAATGACAGTCATGACAACTTACTTTGTAGCTCAGTGTATTTCAGTGTATAGCCAGCTACCTGTATGAGGGCATTATAGAATTTATAATTCTAATGAAGCATTTATATACAAAGTCTTGTAATTTTGCTTTCTTTCCAATTTTCTTTTTTCTTAATCTTGTAGCTGGTTTGATTGAGCCTTTAAATTCGTAAAGAAATGTATGGCATGTCTATGAAGGTAATGAATTCGCTTCTGGTAGCGAGTAATTTCGCTTCACGCCCAATTATCTATAATGGAGGCCTATATATTTATATTAAAGATCAATGTTCGTGCTGAGTTCATCTAGCTGAAACCTTCTAATTAATGCAGTTTGGAAGTGAGAACTAATATAAAACCAGAGGATGGTGCTGTACTTGCTTCTTTCTGAGAGAAAAAAACAGCTACAATCATTTTACTAGTTGTTTTTTTCTCATCCGTTAACACAAAGTCACAAAAACCAGATTAACAAGTCAGATAGTGTTAGCTGATTTCTGTAGTACTACATTACCTACAAAATTAAACAATATCAAGACCGCCCATAAACACCTGATTTTGCTCCACTCAGGCGAAAAAGGAGTGATGTGGCAGTTAGATGTGGCAGACGTTTAAGTCTTCAAAAAGATGGGAACAGGAATCTAATTAGAATGGGAATCTAACTGGATCATCTCTATAAATTTCCATTTCTGTTAGAATGGATCCTACTCAGACCTTTGCCTGTATAGACACAACACCAAACCCCTCACTAAACACAGACATACTCAATGAGATGAGGTGGAAAACTGAACAAAGACGAGCACTGCAAGAATGTGATCACTAGCATGTGTTGTATGTGGCACTTGCCTTGATATAAAGAATTCTAGTGCTTCCACACTGACGCTCTATCATGGAGTTATACATATATTGTCTGATCTTTCTTTGACTGGTAGAATGGCGTGGCATTAGAGATCAATCAACATTTTATTAGTAATAAAATAAAACACCTTATTTATAGACCAGGCCAGAACACTTTCAATACAGTGTCAGGACAATCATTGTCAAAGCGTTCATTTATAACAGAGTCATATGGGAGTTTTCATTTCAGCCTCTCCAGCCAGTGTCAAGAACAGGAAGGTACTACGTGGTTTGAGGTGTTCACATCTGCTCAGTTTTCCTAGTAACCTCATGTTCCGCAACTGCGCTCAATCTGTGATTGCAACTCCCGTCTTCCCCGGCACAACCTCACCAGATCCTCATCACCAGTTTACTAGTATCACCTGTGTCTCATCTTTGCTACACTATTTATTCTCTCTGGTTCCGTTCACTCCCTGCAAAGTATTATCGCTGGTCTATCAGCATGTACTGAGCAATTCCCTGGTGTGTGTATATCTGGCCATTACTCTCGCCTCTTTCACTTTACAATTGTTGCTTATTCCGCTATAAATAAAACTCGGCTGTCCGCAAGCGTCTGGCCTGTTCTAAGATGTCACCCCTCACTTGGTAAGCAACAACTAATTGTAACGCGGGAGGGGTGGAGAGCGAACACTCATGCGAAGTGACGACGCCATAACGAACCAAACTGATTGAATAGAAGAAATAAATAAGTTTAATAATCGACACAGACTAACAACACAGAATAGAATGAAGAACAAACAGGCTAACAGAAGAATAATATGAGAACAGGGTGAGGGCGAGAAATGAGCAACAAGGGAATACAACATTAAGGGAAGACTAACGGAGAACAACAATAATGAAACATAACAGTGAGCATAAAGACAGGCAAACGGGAACAACACAGAACCGGGCTACATAAGATGCACAAACAATATTGACGACGAAGATACAGAACTAAACAAGGAAAGCAACATGCAGCAGATCAGACTAAACACGGAGAACAAATGAGATCGAACTAGAAATGCAATGATAGCGACCAAACGAGAACTGACCAGAAACCATGAAAGCCACTCTAAGACAAAGACAATGACCGACAAACAAAATACGTAGGGATGGGGTTTTTATAACACTACAATCAGGGATAAACCAGGAACAGCTGGCATGAAAGGGGAGGAGACAGGGAACCATGGAGACGAATGAAAACCCAGAAGTGATTTGGTTGCCTTCACAACGGGGTATGCTCAGGTTTGTGGATGTGACAGTACCCCCCACCCCCCCAAACCAGGAGTTGGAACAGCAGGACAAGGGACACTAACAGGAACAGAACAGGCCAGATAAGGAGCAGGGACAGGAACCAGACAAGACAAAGGAACAGGAGACTCAAAAGCCGACACAGAATCCAGGGTACCAGGAGCAAGTAAAGAAGCCAAGATGGGTCCAGGAGCAGGTACGAGACCAGGGGTTATGTCACCGACAGGCACAGGGGCAGGGACCGACTGAGGGACTGAAACACAATGGGAAAAGGAGTGGGATCTGAAACATGGCCGGGACAGGGGACGGGTACAGAGACGAGGAAAGGTGAGCAACGCCGGACTTTGGCATGGTTATGGGAACGGGGGCAGGGGCAGAAGTAATGACAGATGAGATTATATTAACCACTACAGACATAGGAACAGGAGCAACATTTATAACGGGCATGGTTACAGAGACAGGGACAGGCAGGGGTATGCCGAGTCCACGAGGCAGGGCAACAGGTTTAAGTACCGATACACAAACAGGCATGGATACATGAACAGAAACATAGACGAAACCAGGAACAGGATTAGGCAACACAGGAACTGGAGACACTGAAGCACCCAGACATTAATGGGTGCTGGCACAGCAGCCTTAGGGAGCCGAGGAGCGACACCCAGCATAAACAAGGAGTTAGTATGGGTCCAGGAGGTCGACAGAGGGACCTCAAGGGTCACTGGCTCACCACGAGGCATGACTGAGGGAGTACCAAATAGGGGCACACCTACTGCAGCTACAGGGGCCACAGGGGAGTCTCGAGGAGCGACCCTGGGGACAGGCCTGGCACATGGCACTGGGACTTGTGGAGTGGCCTCCTCCACTCTATGAACAGACGGGTCCAGTGATGTGATGTTCAGCGGTGGCAGGCCTGAGGGCAGGGCTGTGGTATTCAGCGGCGAGTCCGGGAGGTCCTGAGGCACGGCTGTGGCTGTAAGCAGCATTGCAGGGAGGTCCGGAGACGCAGCTAAGGCGGTCGGCAGCGGCAGATCCGGAGGTGCGGCTGCGCCGGTCAGCGACGGGTCCGGAAGGCCCGAAGACGGGGCTGCTCTGCTCAGTGGTGCTGCAGGGTCCAGAGGTGTGGCTGCAGCGGTCACCGGCAGCGGGTCCAGAGGCAAGGCTGTGCCGGTTAGTGGTGGGTCCAGGGGCGCAGCAGTCACCGGTGGGTCTGCGGGCTTGACTGCGGCGGCCAGCGGCGGGACCAGGGGTATGTCCGGAGGTGTGGCTGCGGTGTTCAGCAGCGTCGGGTCCGGAGGCACGGCTGCGCCAGTCAGTGGCACTGCAGCGAGGTCCGGAGGTGCACCTACAGGCACTGACTTAACACAGGACACAGGAACAGGTTGAGAGACCTCTTCAGCGGCGAGAACAGGCCAGGCGGACACCACTAGGCCAGGAATGAGATGAGCGGCATCTCTCGCACCAGGGACTGAAAAGGGAACTGAACTGATGGAGTCATCTCTCGTGCCGGGAACAGGCTCAGGATCAAGATGGGCGGTGTCTCTCGCGCCGGGAACAGGCTCGGGATCAAGTTGGGCGGTGTCTCTCGTGCCGGGAACAGGCTCGGGATCAGGACGGGCAGCGTCTCTCGTGCTGGGAACAGGCTTGGGATCAGGACGGGCGGCATCTCTCGTGCTGGGAACAGGCTCGGTATCAGGACGGGCAGCGTCTCTCACGCCGGGAACAGGATCAGGATCTGGACGGGCGGCGTCTGTTATGAAGGACTTATGAAGACCACTCTTAAGAAACATGTTAGTAAATGTGAAATGTAGATTTTGATCAAATATTAAAAAATTGTTACATTGGTACTTAATAACAAACAAACAAAGCTCAAATTGTTACCTAAATGGAGCAACCAATTTGCTCAGTTACACCTTATAACTATCATTGTTATAAGGATAGTCAATGTCATTAGAACAATGCTAAAAATCATATAATATTAAAGTAAAGTACAGGTTGAGTATTAGAATACAACTGGGAGACAAAACACATCACTGCACACACAGGAGACTCAGTACTGCTACCCTGCAGCTGCACAGACCTACACACCAAACCTGCACATTTCACCTGGAAGAAATACAACCCAAACAGTAAAACATGGGAAGTGATCTCCAGTGAGAGTGAAGAGTACAGAAACAGAGTTCAGCTGGGTATTGTTCACTCTCCAGGAAATCTCTCTCTACTCATATCACATCTGACTGAGGAAGATGAGCGAGATTACAATTGTATACATAAGGAATATGAAGAACTATACATCAGACTCACTCCGTATTCTTTGTGCATTGATAACTCACAAATAAACTGAACTTTAGCAAACTAGTGTTACATTATACCTGTAGCACCTGTTACACCTATAGAGCACTCTTAGACTATCAAAGGCTATTATACTGGAGATAGGATGAATGCTACAGATCACTGGAGTGGTGTTTTCTCACTGATATGGCTTGCTAGGTGTTTGTTTGCAAAAGCACAGCTAAAACAAGTCCAGGGTAAATATACATTTCATCCATTTTTATAGGGGTGTATTTGTGGTTAAAGTGGTCTTGTACTACTAGTGTCACAAATGTAAACCACCCTGAATGTTCCTATACACATTTATAATGGGTCAGTACTGTAGCCAAACTTGCAAACACAAGTAGTACTAAAGCAGTACACCATCTTATGCTAACAAACACATGTTCCTCTCCAGGAATCTCAACAACAGAATTTACATCAAGATTTGATGGCATAACAAGTGCAAAGGCTCCAGCTGACGCTTCCACTACTGACAGTGCAAAGACTCTGACTGACGGTAACATGCATTTACTGCATATCAACATGGTCTCCTAATATCTTAAAAAGCAATTAAAATGCATGCTGTGTAAAAACACAAACACTAACACGCACACAAATACACATAACATTTGCATAATGTTACATTATACCTGTAGCACCAGTTACACCTATAGAGCACTCTTAGACTATCAAAGGCTATTATACTGGAGATAGGATGAATGCTACAGATCACTGGAGTGGTGTTTTCTCACTGATGTGGCTTGGTAGGTGTTTGTTTGCAAAAGGACAGCTAAAACAAGTCCAGGGTAAATATACATTTCATACATTTTTATAAGGGTGTATTTGTGGTTAAAGTGCTCTTGTACTTTAAAAATACTTGACTGGGATTTAAATCATGACTTAATCTTCTGGAAACAATCCATAATGTCACTGACCCTCATTTTGTCTTTCATGTTATTTCTAAAGTCTATAGGTGGACTATGACAGTATCAATAATAAACTGCCAGTGTAAAATTGTTTCCCAGCCACACTACATCTTATACACCCAAAGTGACAGAAATGTCCTGTTTTTGATTCATTGCTTAGTACTAGATGTGTTCAGTTGTCCAAATAACTATTTTATCTATTTTACCTCATGATGACATTTTTCTTAAATAGTCATGCGTCCTAACTATGACCATCCACAAAGAGTAAGTAGGAACCGTGTGAGCTGAAACCTAAAACTACAGTGGTTGGGTAAATACTGTTCTGCACTGGCACTTTGATATTGTGATAGTCAGGACATGTCAACATTTATGAAAAATATCATTTTGATGTAAAATGTTTTACTTCACAATACTTTAAGAAAATTGCAAAATGACAGAAATCCACTGTTTTTGACTTATAACCTTGTACAAGATATGCTCCCAGTTGTCCAAATACCCATATTTTACTTCAAATTTGTATTTTTCATAAATTTGCATGAGTCAAAAATCCTGCGTCCTGACTATGATGCATCCTGACAAATTCCCAGCATAAAACTAGGCTACACCCACAATAACAGAAATGACCTGTTTTTGACTCATTTCACCTAGTACTACATGTGCTCCCAGTTGCCAAAGACATATTTTACCTGAAAATGGCATTTTTCTTAAGAGTCATGTGTCCTGACTATGACACTATCCATACAGTGTGTAACGTGGAGCGATCATGAGGCGGATGCATGAGTTGAGAAGAGCGAAATATATTAAGGGCAAATCCATAATCAGAGTCATAGTCACGTTGCAGGGTCATAGAGCCAACATAAAGAGTTTGGGAATACATATTAAACAAACAAACAAAAGCACATGATGAATTAAACTAATAATAATAATAATAGTAGTAAATGACATTTAGTTTAGTTTAACGTTTAGATTAAGAGGGAGTGTTTGGAAGAGGAAACAGTTCACAGCTGTGCTAAATAAATGTATTCTGCTGCTGTGTAAGACTGGGGTCAGTGTTTGTTGTGTTGTTACAGTCTCTCCTCAGACTCTGCCCTACATCCCCTTTGCTTTGGTCACTGTGATCTTCCTCCACATTATCGTGGCTGTGGTTTATTACACCAAGAGAAACAAAGGTAAAAATCTCATTACCAATCTGTTATAATCAGATTGTTTTCTCATTGTGTCCATTAACATCCATTTTACCATGTGTGAGTCAGATCCTGAATGAACTGAGTTGTTCTTGTTCATGTGACCTGCTTCAGTGTCAGAAATGAGCAGAGTTCACTATAACACTGCTGGTGGAGATGGAACAGCTAGTCTGCAGTAGAGAAGAAAACCAAGAGAAATCAACAGATCAGCTACAGACCTACACACCTGTTTAACAGACCTGCCACACACATCTGATCAGCTGTACCCACTGACTTGAACAAGTTTGTGTGTTTGTGTGTTGGAGTTAGAGAGTCATCAGAATGTCTTCATTTGAATACACTTCCTCTCCACTGTAAGTGTAACTGTCAGGTCATTCACTAGTCTGTAGTTTTGAAGAGTGTGTGTATGGTGTGTAGCAGTAGCCCTGCTGTGTGTGTGTGTGTGTGTGTGTGTGTGTGTGTGTGTGTGTGTGTGTGTGTGTGTGTGTGTGTGTGTGTGTGTCTGTGTGTGTGTGTGTGTGTGTGTGTGTGTGTGTGTGTGTGTGTGTATGTAACTCAGTAAGAATGCAGGTGTGTGTTTATCTGCTCCTTGTGCTCCACGCTGCTGATGGTGAGTGTTACCTTCTCTCTACAGGTGTTGTTATCCTCATATATTAATTTACACAAAGGTATTTATATCTGGGATCAGCAGAGAGCAGCAGCACCCAGCCATCTGAAATCACAACACCTAAAAAACATTTGGATTGGTGTTTAACTCATTTATTATGATGGTACAGTGCAGTCACAGGCATCAGAAATGGTGATCTGTGTGCTGCAGGTTGTACAGTGACAGAATTTGGTGGTCACAGATTATGGTGTAACACCATCATTTAACCATCTGATGGCTCAGAGCAATGTCCGTTTCTGCATATATTCTTAAATTCACCTTAAAGGTACTTACATGTTTGATATCACAGTGTTCAGAACAATCTCAGCTATCTTCCTAATGAGGTAGAATTTGACATAGATCACTGTATAAAGTAATATTATGGAATATGGAAATTTTTCATCTCATGAAAAAATACCTTTACTCATGTGGACCTGTTTGGTGATTGAAATAGGTTTACCAAAGTAATGAAATACATGAATAAAGTAATATTGAAATGTCTAAGAAATGTCTAAAATGACATTGTGTACATTTATTGAGTAAAAGCATGGTCTGTTAGCAACATTAGCAGCTTTTGTTCTAAATTAAATGACCAAAATGTGCTCCTTCAGTTTAGACTCCAAACATGTCCTGTCCACCTGGGTTAAGGGAAAATAAAGTAAATTTGCTTCTTTGCCGACCTGTCCCGTTAAGTGGCACTGAAATCTGCACTGTGGTTCAGTCCAGAAAATAGGAAGCAGTGCTAATTATTTGCTAATTGCTAATTAGATACTAGCATAAAGTAGAAATTGTAGGGACAAGACTAAGACTGACAAAATATAGAACCAGAGTACATGTGGGGTTTTTTGTTTGTTTTTGGTACACTTGAGAAAAGAGGCTAACTAAATCAAAATGTCAATTTAAATATTGTCAATCTAGAACTAAATTCTAACTCCAACAACCATCATTTTGCTCTATGATTCTGTAAAAAATTTTATTAATACATTATGCTATTTTTCCTAAGGAATAATTTTTTCTGCATTTTATGTGTATATCTCTATTGAAGATATTTGGCCTTTAAATAGCAGCATATTTTTTCTGTTATTAATCATGTCTTTTAAGGTCAAATGCCAACGTTGGCTGTATGCATCACTTCCACTGTGAGAGTCTATTGCTGTTTCATAAATAAAGAGCCAAAGCAGGACAGAGAGTTGTGGTTTCTGTTTACACCCACTGATAACCACATACATCATGAAGGTGTGCGTGGTGCAGTTTGACAGCAGAATGTGTGTAGAGTGCAGTTCACTGACAGCAGTTGGACGCCACTGTCTGTTACTTTCTCTTTAGGACCTTAGAGTGGAAACCATTCTGAGCTGTGGTTGGGTTCACATGTACACATTACTGGTGTACAAATTCAGTGCACTGGACAGACAAGCTTGATCAGGAGGGTTGAACACCAAAGTAGAGCAGATGGTTCTGCAGATTTGTACACAATATGAAATCAAATCAGTGACATGGAAACAGACTCACTCAGACTCAAGAAAAAATACCAAATGTGAAAATCACCTTGTATCCCAAACGGACAACTCTGGTCCAGTGTTTGGTGTGAAAAGGTTCATATGTAGGCTGGTCATAGAAGGTGGTTGCTTAGGGCAGTAGAGCAGCATTGAAAAGGTTCTGCAAAGTGAATATATTTTGCTGTTGACATATTAACTATATAGTTATACTAAAATATAAATATTAGGAGTGTAATGGTACATGTATTCATCCCAAATCACCACATACACATTACGGTTCTGTGTATGCAGTCATATGGAGAGTATGTGGTAGTCTAAATGTGAAAGCTGATGAACGTAATGTGGAATCAAATTTCACACTCGCAAATTCGCCGCCAAAAAAAGCTATCAACACGCTAGGCTGGATTTAACTTAAGCTCGTTAGCGACATTTACTGAATCATTAACACTATGAGCTGTTTCTTTCAAATCACCTGTGTGAGAAAGTTTCCCAGTGACCTGAGTGATGGACGAGGACAGTGTGTTGGTGTTGTAGAGTCTGTGGGCAAAAACACATGAACATGCAATTGCACATTCAACAGCATCACCCAGATGTGTTTGTTGCTTTTGTCCCGTTGTACCACACAGTGATATCTAAACTGGGATGTGATGGATATCTTACAATCAAAGTGCTTCTGGTGAAGTGGAACTTGGAATCTTCTTCAGATATGTTTATTTCTCAGGCAGTTATTAGTAATCCTTGGATCATTCTTACTACAAACTTGTAACTCTTGTTAAAATGAACTTATATTACAATTATAATTAGTTTAGCATTACTGAATTTGTAATGTGTCTAGCTGGGGGGAAATTGACACATGCACACACACGCACACACACACCACACACACGCACACACACACGACTGCTGCAATATGGCCAGACCCACATTTGAAGGACCTGGAGAAAGACATCATTATACACACCCTAAACGTACATTCAAAGTGATAAAAATCTGCTAAAGTGATACACCACCGCCCACCCCAAAATACACACACATGCTCCCACACTCACAAATACATGCATGCTCCCGTGCACACACTATCACTGATGTCACTGTGGCAACAGCTACCAGTTTACAGATATGACAGTTCCCAGGATGCATCTCTTCCTCCTCATATATGTATTGCTAATGTGGGTGCACTGGTGCAATGTGTGAAATGTGCTCACTTGTTTATTTCTGTTTGTGTTATTTATTCCTCACTTGTTCATTCTGTATATGATGCAGCTGTTGGTCACTATCCACTTGGTCAGGAAGACTGGACAGCTCATGCAAATACACACAAACACACACCCACCCACACAGGCACACCTACGCACACACACACACAAGACCATGATACTTTTGGAGATTAATGGGATTTAGGTTCTGCTGTGATCCAGCTCTGAACTTCATGGTTTAATCAATAAATCACTAACTGACTCAGGAGGGATTCTGAGGAACAATGTCACATTCACTCCAGTGACACTGTGATGTTTCAGAGAAAGCCAGATGCTCGAGGATAAAATGAAATGTGGTTTTAATCAGAAAAGGATAATCCAACATGGTCAAAACACAGGCAAGGAACAGAACCAGTACTATAGGATAAACAGAGCCAGGGAGCATCACAGAGAGGAACTACAGTCCAGGTCGAAATCTAGAGAGACAAAATATTCAGGCAGACAAATACAAGATGGGCAAAAAACAGAAATAAGAAATACAATATATAACATTCATCTAGCACTTTGTTTTCCGAAGCAACTTACAATTATGACCAAATACAATTAGATCCATTGAGAATTAAGGGTCTTGCTCAGAGGCCCAACAGTGGCAACTTGGTAGCAGTGAGGTTTGAATGGGCAACCTTCTGATTACTAGTCAAATACTTTAACCACTAAACTACCACTGCATAACACACTGAATGCAATACAATACAAGTGGCAATATTTCCCAAAATGCCTCTCACAGGCAGTACTACTTTATCCTCAATCCTGTTCTCCTTCTGCTGCTGGGACTCATCCTACTGTATGAAAAGAGTTATTTACATACACCAATACACACACACACACACACAAATACATGTATACACATCAATAACTACATGCACACATTATACAATCAGAGCTATGAGAAGTTCTCAGTCTCACGTTTTTTTCTTCCTTAGCAGAGAGATGGTGACAGACGGATAGCAGAGACGGACCAAGTCGACCAAGTACTGCATCGAACCACCCTGCCTCCTAGAGTCCAGAATATGGTGCACTTCATAGATCGGGGCACAGTCAGAGCTATGGAGGAGTGGCCTCGGGAGAGACCTCATCCAAGGGCCCTGGAATCACAGGCTTCAGAAGGACCAAATGAAATGACCTTGAAACACAAAAGTGAGCAGGTAAGTTGAGTTGATATGTGACTTCATTCATGTGCTTTGTAATTTAATTCAGACCTATAAATTTGGGACCCAGCTTGCGACATGACCCTGGCTTGCGGAAGTCATGCGTAGAGAGCCACACTCTGTCACCAGGTTGGTACAGCAGGGTCTCCCTCCCATGTCTGTCCACCACCTCCTTATATCTATGGTTCTGTTCAATACACAGGTGTGTCTCCTTCCATACTTTTTCAACTACAGTGAGGACCGTAGTGTTACCTTCAGAACATGGGAGGTCTGTAAGGAAATCTAAAGCGATGTGAGACCAAGGTCTGTCTGGTATGGGAAGTGGCATGAGCTTTCCTGTGGGTAGGGTCTTAGGTGTTATACTCTGACTGCAAACTGAACACGAAGAAACATATTTATGAACATCGCCCGTCATGGTCTCCCACCAGTACCAGTTAGCCAGAAGCTGTCGAGTACATGTCTTCTCAGCATGCCCTGAAACCAGCGAGGAATGAGCCCACGTCAACAGGCGGTCACGGCACGAGGTAGGAACATACTGTTTCCCTGACGGACACACCTTTGGAATGACTGTGTCTTGCATGGCCTGTTCTGTTTCATCATCTATTTCCCATTGTATAGATGACAGGTGTATCCAGCTAGGAAGGATGGTTTCCATCTCCTGTCTCCTCCAAGAAAACACAGGATAAGGTATCAGCTTTAGTATTCCGGGTCCCGGGATGGTACACGATCTTAAAATCAAATCTCGAGTTGTTTAGCTGTAGGCATGTATTCCAGATTCCTGTGGTCGGTGATAACAAGAAAGGGATGAGTCGCCCATCTAACCAACACCTTCACTCTTCTAAGGCCAGTTTAATGGACAACAGTTCACGTTCTCCTATTCAGTAATTATGTTCCACTGGTGATAACTTATGGGAACAATAAGCTACTGGGTGTAACTTGGACTTATCTTGTCCTTGTGAAAGTACAATAAAAGGTGGTTTTCCATTCATCACCTTTCTTGATCCTTATCAAATTAAATGCATTACGGAGGTCTAATTTGGTGAAGATCTTGTCTTCTTGTAGTAGTTTCAGAGTGACAGGAATGAGAGGTAACGGGTATGAATATTTCTTGGAAATGTGATTTCGGTAGTCAATACAGGGACGAAGACCTCCGTCCTTCTTTTTTACAAAGAAAAATCCTGATACCATGGGGGAAGTGGATTTCTGAATAAAGCCTTGACTTAATGCTTCATCTATATATTCCTCCTTGATCCTCTCTTCTTCTTGGGAGAGAGGATAAATACGAGCCTTGGGAAACACGGCTACCTCCAGGAGCTCAATAGCACAGTCGTAGGGAAGATGGGGAGGTAACAGGGTTGCTTTTTTCTTACTAAAGACCAAAGAGAGATCCTGGTATTCCGGAGTGAGGGAAAAGGCTTGTGTATCAGCAGGGCTCTCAACAGTGGTGGAATATAACTGGACAACTGGTAATATCAAACCATTTCTTAGGCATTGAGATGACCACTGAGTGATTTCCTTACGTGACTGTGATATAATTGGGTCATGTTGTTCTAGCCAAGGTAGACCTAAAATGACTGGAAATGAGGCATCTTCTATGACAAGAAATGAGATAATCTGTAATGGGGCTCAAATCCAGGACAGATAGCTAACGACCCCAACACTCGGCTGGGTGAGCTACCACACTTTAATGAAGGTGGGCCCATGTGCAAAACAATTAGATCTTAGAACAGAAAACAAGAAAAGTAAAAACCCAATGGTGGGGAAGCAAACCGCTTTGTTGCGAGGCAAACAAGCTCCCGCTAGACTACAGCAGACATAAACTATCCTCCCCTTATATTGCACTTCAAAGCAATGGAAGATAACAAAACATGTCAAACCCCAAGACAGCACTGACTAGCTCAGCCAGTCTACATGAGGAATATGTCGCTGAAGCCAGGGGTACCCCAAAATCAGTTGCAAGTTGGGAGCTGAGTGTGGAAAAAGGGAAAACAAAGGATGTCATGGATAGAATGGCAGCCCTGATGCACTGGGGAAAACCAAACTCTGAAACTTCCCAAACAAAATCAGAAAACAGAGCGGTAATTTAGTGGCTAAGGGGAGCCTCGGGAGAGAGACAGACTCGAGAGGGGAACACTGCAGAAGGGAGGGGACGTGTAAAAACACAGACACCCACAGTAGAAGAGCGGTGTAGCACAAGGGCTCACAGACATCGATACCCATAGTTACAGGCTAGGAGCTTGGGTCAAAACGTTAGCAAACACCCAGCACTGAATTACTGGGCTTATATAGATCTCTCCCCAGCTGTTGGGCATCAAGCCTGATTAGTAGCGTGTCTGACTCAGGGCCTCCCTCTGGTGGCCGGAGGGGATGTCCCAATTCCCGTACAACATGTGTGTGTATGAAGTTTCCCTCAGCTCCTGAATCAACTAAGGCTGCAAACACAGAAGATGGTGCAGGAGGCCCAACATAAACAGTTTTAAAAAATGACTTAACAATCATCTTTCTTGGTGGCAAGATCTCTATCTTGTTTTCTGACGTGGGTTGCCTGATGCGTCTATGGCTCAGTGATGCTCGATTAGGTCGAAGACTACAATCCCTGATAACATGTTCTAAGTAGCCGCAGTAAAAACAGAGACCGTCTTGGAATCACATTGCATTGGTTCCTCTGTCTGCTCTCGTCTGAGCTCTGGTCTATAACTGGGAGAGGGATAGGTATGGCGAGAACTACTAGTTCTACATGGTTTTTGTTCTTGGATGAAATGATCCAGATGTATAGAAAGAGGTATAAGCCGACTTAAATCTAACTTTTCATCTCAGCAAGCCAGTTCATGTAAAACCTCTACACTGAGACCGTTACGGAAAGTGACGATCAACGCCGCCTCATTCCATCCATTGCCAGCAGCGACTCTACGGAATTCTCATCCGTAGTTAGCCACAGAATGATTGCCTTGGTGTAATTTGGTAAGTATCTCCCCACAGGCTCTTTCCTCATGTGGGTGATCGAACACAGCCTTGAATTGCTCAATAAAATCATCATAAGATGCCAGTTATACGTTAGCCCAGATGGTAGTCGGCCAGGTAAGAGCTTTGTCAGTTAGATGAGAGGTAATGAAGATAATTTTATCTTGATTGGAACAGGTTGGAAGGATATTGAAATACAATGAATAATGCAACACGAAACCACTTGTCTGGGGAGCCATAATTTTTGGGTTTACTCACAGGGAGGGTTGGTTGGATACTGCTCATGGCGGTAGTAGGTGCAGGCGTAGGACTGAACTGAGAAGGAGTAGTCATCATTTGTAGCTGGGATTTAAGTTCTCTGAGACTTTGTCCTAGTTCCAACATTTGAGTTTGTTGGTCTGCTTGTTGCTTGCCTATAGTATCCATTGCCCATGTGAAACCCTCAAGCAACTGGTGCTGTTGGTGGATTAGTTGACCCTGGTTGGTCAAAGCTTCCTTCAAAGCATCTGATGCTGCGGTCTGCATGGAGGGGAAGTATTCTGTTTTATGCGGAGCAGGCAAAATCAGACGCTCACGGATAAACAAGTAACAGGTAATGGAAACAGTCACAAAAAAATTACTAACTCAAAAGTAGGGAAAACAGCCTGTGTCAAAAAACCATAAAGACCATCAAATAATCCAGGCATCAGACTCCAAAAGGGGCAGGCAAAAATCAGAAACGGGAAACATTAAGTCAATGTTCAGTACACAGAAAAACAATCCACAAGAGCGTTCGGTATGCATAGGACTCTAGACGCAATACTTCGCAGTGTCCTAATGTTCAAGACAGGCTTAAATAATCAAGCACACAGGGGAGTTCAATATTCCCGGTGATGACGATCTGACGTGAAGTTCATGATTGGTGGAGTCCTGGGTTGGGTGACGAACAGCCTGCTGAGTGTTATAGTGTGATGAGGAATCGGGCGATATGACACATATGGGCTGAATGCTGGAATGTAAATAATGACCAAAGCAGATATTAACACACAATGGTGCTTTTGCCAATGCAAAGATGGTGCAGATAAGTGTGAAAAGGTAATGGAGAGCTCAGACTGGAGAGACGACATTTCACTGAGGCATAAGAAAATAAAAAATGGCATCCTTGGAGGGTGACACTCTATTTTGGTGGTGGTGTAGGCAACTCCTTTGTTGTAAACCATACTGGTGTCAATAAATACATCTGTTTTTATCTACCATCCTGAACGTTGACTCTCATTGCCTGTTTCAGTGCTTTGATGTTTTGCATGACTCATCAGCTCTGTAAATATCTGAGCATCAAAGTTTCACATCCGCAATTACCATCAGTCATCAGGCATAGTGGAAATCACAGACTACATGATCAAAAATCTGCTAGCTGCAGTTCTTTGTGAAATGCATATGATTCCTAGTGCAACCACAAAAGTGTCCCCTTTCAAAGTTTTGATGGGAAGACCATTTGAGCCAACCTCCTGCTAGCTGTTTGGCACACTCTGATCAGGTTGTGCCCTCATTAAGAGCCACCAACTCTGCCCCATAAACCAACTCCTAACCGACACTGAGGAAAACATGGAGGAGCAATGCAATACACCAAGTGCCCCGGTGTGGTTTTGTCTGCATCCACAACTCACACAACCCACCAATCAGAATTTCAACATGTAACCTGTGACTGTCAGGTTGATCAGGGGTGAGGCACCCTGACAGACGTAACACACGTGTGTCACAACAAGACTTTTTTAAGAGGGGCTTTTGTGAAGCTGATATGTAGGGTGATGCCACCTGAAGAAGATCAGGCTAACCAACCTTAATTAGCTCCCGGCTTGTGGCTTCTCTCTGGTAGCCGTGAACTGCCGTTGCAAGCCACCCGTTACTTAACCAACATCACCTCAATTAACAACACTGGAGGATGCGACAACTGTTCAATGAACAGGTAGGTATTTCCATGACTTTTCAATGCTAAGCTGCACACCATTGTCGGTACTCTTCAAATATCCTCTGACAAATGGTTCCAGTGTCCTGTGTGCAGCTCAGGACTTCTCTCCAGGAACCTGAGGTTCACAAAGATGAAACCGGACTCCTCACTGAGGGTTGACCATCCAGATGCTTAGCAAACTGCTTTGACGGTAATAAGAATGCTCTGAAATTAAAATGCTCCTTAACATCTGTTCAACACTTTTTAAAAGTCTCAGGTAGCCAATTCTTTAGCTGCTTTAATTCCACCTGCTATTTTCCTTAATAAGAAGAAAAGATCCCTTTGAACTGATAGTGAAATGAACTGACCAAACAGGGTAGTAAAAATATTTGGTGTGTCTGTTGGGGTTAGAAGTTTGTCAAAATTTCATTTGAATACATTTCCTCTCCACTGTAAGTGTAGAACATTCAGTAGACTATATTTCTAAAGAGTGTGCATGTTACTGTGGGTTACTATGGAGGTCAAGGCCTGTTTGATACTCAAAAAGGATGGCAGAGGCCCTCATCCTGGGAATTTTGAACTGTTTCCATCGGGTGTTTTTCACAGACTGCACATTAACTGGGGGAACCAAAAGGGTCATGTGGGACCCTCGTCAGCTGGTACGCATGTCAGGAGCTGCACGTTGGGGTGGGGGCTACTGTAACACCCCTTCACCACCATCACACAGGGGTCCTGTGTCTCCCCTTTCACTTAGCTGCCCATAGGGTCTAGTCTCACCCTCATTATTTCCCATATAAAGCCTGAACCTTTCCAACCACTAATGTCAATTATTTTGCATTAATCGCATGTATTACTCTGTGTATGCAACGTTCACACCGTATGTTCACGTGTGCTTTCATTTTCATTAAAAACCACATCAAAGATAACTCACACTTGCATCCTACCCCACACTCGTTAAACCAATGCATGTTACCTCCATTGCTAGATGATGGACTGTTGTGGAATTTTGAACAAACAGCAAGTCAGACGTGATTAAGAGAGTAATTTAATAAGAAAAAGAATAAAATAAATGTTTGGCTCGCCTCAGATAGGGAGCCCCGAGTATACAAAAGCGTGGCTAGTTATACTACTCCTGTGCTGTCTTTAACCAATCATCTTTTCTTAAGCAGCTCTTCTTCCCTTTGTTGCTGTGGCTATAAGCCAATCAGCTCTCGGCTTGGCTTTTCCCACAAACCAACCCAAACTGACTCCAAACAGTGTGGGTTGTATGTCAAGTTGACCTTGATGTTCCTGATACATGTTCAACTTTATCAGCAACAGGCGGATACAAATGTGCAAACAGCATTATTAATTTAAGAACAAAAGGATCAGTGTGATTTTATATAAATAACATAATACATCGTTTCGTATCATTTTCCATCACATTTCCCCCCTTTGATTCTTATACAATCATTTGTTAATTATCAGAGAATACAGTGTGCAGGTACAGGGTGTTATCCTCATCCAGGTCCTCTTTAGTGACCTGAATAAGTTGGTATCTGGTATCCATATTCATGCAAATAGTACTAAGTATACACTGGCATAACAAGGGTCCACAACATATAATCAAGGCAAGTAGTAAAATGGATGGGAGAATCATAATTGCAATACTTTTCCACATTGAGAATAGAGATCCCTGTTTCCAGTCCCAAGGTCTCACTCCGGCTTCTTCAGCACGAAGTTGGTCAGCAATCTTACTCATGTGGTCCAAGGCCATGGAGACATTACCTCCAGGTGCATCATTGGGTGGTAAGTACGTGCAACAATGGTCGCCTATCATTGAGCACACTCCCCTTTCCTTAGTGAGGAGCATGTCCAAGGCCATGCGGTTTTGTGTCGTCAGCAGTACTTGCAATGGTCCTCTCCACCTGGGTTGGCTCCACCGCTTCCTCCTGAAGTCTTTTATCAGCACCCAATCGCCTGGCTGATGCGTGTGGAGGGGATTGTCCGTCACCTCGGGAAGGACTGCCTTCACCTGCTTAGACACATGGGAGAGAGATTTGTGCAGAGACACACAATACTGCAAAAGCGATTCATTGATCAGGTTAGTATCCCAGTCGGGCGGACCTATCCCCGTGTTGGGAGGCCGTCCAAACACTATCTCAAAAGCTGATAAGCCTGTTCGTGCCTGCGGCCTGGTTTGACATTGCCACAGGACGAGGGGAAGGCATTTTACCCAATTCATGCCTGTTTCCTGTATTAATTTAGCTAGACCCTCTTTAATGGTACCGTTTGCCCGTTCTACTGCCCCTGCGCTAGCAGGGTGATAGCTGCAGTGTTTTCTCATATCCACTCCTAGGTATTTAGTCAGAGCTTTTAACCCTTCGTGTACGAAGGGTGTTCCGTTGTCACTGGACACTCATTGCGGCAACCCCCACCGGGGAATAATTTCTCTCAGTAGCGCTTTTGCTACTGCATCACTATCTTGTTTTCCTGTTGGGAAGGCCTCCACCCACTTACTAAACATGCACACACACACACACAAGCATGTATCTCTTCCCTTCTGCTGGTGTTAGTTCTACAAAATCTATTTGCCAATGTTGAAATGGTTCACTAGGCGGCGGGTGTCCAGAGGGTGCATGTTTGGTATGATTGTCTCCATGCGGTGTATTTTGTGCACATACCAGGCATCGGGAACAAAAATTTTGGGTATGTCTGTTTATTCCTGGTGCATACCAATGTCTCATTATACTCTCCACTATCCCCCCTTTGCTCATGTGACTCCTTCCATGAGCAATCTCAATTAGTCCTTTCATTTAAGCTGTGGGGAGACATGGTTTGTTCATATCTGGGTGTACCCATATCCTGCCTATTTGTTTACACCCCCCTTTTTTCCATTTTGCATAGTCCTGTGGAGTGGCTTGTTTTTGGATATCTTTGGTAGTTATTCTGGTTTCAGTATCTGCTTATGCCATTTGTGGATTGAGCAGCTGTAACGCTGTGAGTTGAGCTACTTTATCTGCATAAGCATTTCCTTTTGACACAGCATCATCTGCCTTTGTGTGTGCGGCACACTTTATAATTGCTACTTCCTTTGGCAGTTGGATTGCTTCCAACAGTTCTGCTACCAGGCGGTGATTTTTTAGCTTTGCTCCTGAGCTGGTGAGAAAGTTGCAATGTTTCCAAATGGCCCCAAAGTCATGTGCCACTCCCCAAGCATATCGGGAATCAGTCCAAACATTCACAGTCTTATCCCGTGCTATCTTACAAGCCTGTATGAGTGCGGCAAGCTCAGCAGCCTGCGCTGAGTAGTTAGATGGGAGTGGTTCTGCTTTCACCACTTCTGTGTGTGACACGACAGAATATGCTGCTCGATTAGTGCCTTGAGAGTCACGTTTGGCTGAACCATCCACAAACAATTCCAGGTCCGCATTAAGTATCGGTTCCTCCATTAAATCTATTCTAGGAGATGTTGCAATTTCTAACACTTGTTGGCAGTCATGGGGTTCCCCCTCCTCCTCTGTAGGCAATGGAGTGGAGGGGTTCAAGGTTGTGCATCGTTTCACAGTAACATTTGGCATATCCAATAAAGCAGTGTGGTACCTGAGCCATCGCTGAGTGGATAAATGTGCCACCTTTTGATCCTGCAATATTCACGATACTGCATGGGGAACATGTAGGGTCAGATTAGCATATCCTACTATATCTCTGGATGCTACTAGGGCCTTTTTTGCTGTGGCTACTGCTCTTATGCACAATGGCAGGCCTGCTGCGACTGCATCCAGCTTTCCTGAGAAGTAGGCTACTGGCCTCTGTTTGTCCCTGTGTTTTTGTGTTAAAACGCTTGTCATGTATTGTCCTTTCACATCCACTGTCTGTTCGAATGATTTACTGAGGTCTGGGATGCCTAAGGTGGGCATGACCTGTAGTAATTGCTTCAATGCTGTAAAGGCCGCTTCAGCCTCTGGCGTCCACTCTAACTGGGAGGAATTCGACCCCTTGGTCGGTATTATATTCCTGAGTGGCCCCTCATGCTCTGCATAAGATGGTATGAACGTTCTACAATAGGAGCACATGCCCAAGAAGGACAGCAGCTGTTTTTTCGTCGTAGGCTTCGGTATAGTCAAAATAGCATTCACCCGGTCTTTAGTCAGCATGCGCGTTTGTTCGGTAATGTCATGTCCTAAAAAATGCACTTGCAGCTTGCAAAACTGTAATTTAGATTTGGATGCCTTGTGGCCTTCCCCTGCTAAATGATGTAGCAGTGCCACCGTGGCTTGTTTACACGCTTCTCGTGTTTTTCCACAAATTGAAAGATCATCAACATATTGCAGCAGAGCTGTTCCTTCAGGGAGCGCTAAAGCCTCTAGGCTTCGGTGTAAGGCGGCATTGTAAATAGTTGGTGATTCACAATACCCCTGACACAACCTCGTGAATGTGTATGGCTTTCCTTCAAAAGTGAAAGCAAACCAAAATTGGCTATCCTTGTGCACAGGTACACTGAAAAAAGCACTGGCCAAGTCAACTACACTGAACCACTTGCTGTCTGGTGGGATCTGAGAGAGAATGGTGTGCGGATTTGGAACTTCTGGGGCTCTAGGGTGTACTGCCGCGTTGACAACCTGCAAATCCTGCACAAATCTCCATTCATCTCTCCCTGGTTTCTTAACTGGGAAGATTGGAGTACATATCGGTGAATCTGGGCATGGCACGATTACTCCTGCTTGCATTAATTATTTGAACACTGGCCTAATACCCTCTGCTGCCTCTGGTTTCAAAGGGTATTGGTGTTGGTGTGGTCTATAATCAGATTTTGGGGTGATGTGGACAGGCTCGCATCCTTTTATTAAACCCACATCATTTTTTCGCTGTGCCCATAACCCTGCAGGAACTGTTTTCAGTTCCTCTTCCTCTTCCTCTGAGAGTGTAACAGAGGCTACCATAATCGTCATATTTGGACTCACAAGCTCGACCCCCCTTTTGCAATTTAACCTATATGGGGCTGGCATTTTCCACGCTTTTATGCTCGGGCTGTACATAATTTCACACTGGGGTTCTTTTACCCAGTCAGTTGCGCTCAACACACGTTTAGTCCATAATCCTGCTCTCTGCCAGTCTGGGTCAGCATGTGTGCTAGCCAGCGACACATGAGGCGCTGCATGCGAAACCGAATATAAAGGTTTTTGTTTAGCTGAGAGCTGCACCACTCCCGCAGCCCACTCGCAGTCCCATGCTATAGCTGTGATAATCAAACTGTCGCTGCTCCCTATGTCAAATTTCTGCTCAAAATCAACGTCTGGTCCCTCATGGACTTCCATTGTACAGTGAATAGAGTCACTTTGTTTAACCGTCAGCTCACCAGGTAGTGTGTTAGTAACTTCAGTCATAAAATGTGTTAGTACTTCCCCAACAGTGCTCAGCAATTCATAAACATACAAAGGGACTCCCACTTCTAACTGGACTCCCTGTGTGCGTGTTTCCCACGTGACAAATAACCCCTCTGGGTTGCTGCTAATTGTGCATCCAAGTTTACACATCAGGTCTCTAGCTAACAAATTAATTGGACACAAAAATCTATGTTTGAATTGGCTATTTCCTAAACTACATTGGAGAGGCTTGGACATCCTTTCATCAATGGGATGGCCTCCCACTCCAATTACTGTTATCCCATACCCTGGTCTCATTCTACATTCTATTAAACCTTCTCTCAACACCGAATGGGTGGCACCACTGTCAACCAAAAACTTAACATTTTTCCTTTCTACATTCACAGTTTCTTCAGGGAGGCCTCTTGACCCTTTACTAATCTGCTGTAATAATTGGTCATTTAAATTTGTTACTTCCCTTTTGTCGTCTTCCTTCAGTGGCCCGTCGCTGTCCTGCCTCTCGGCCGTCCGTCAATCTTTTTTGACTTCCACAGCCATGCTGTCTCTATCTTCCCCTTCTTCTTCAGGACAGTCTCTTGCAAAGTGTCCGAATTTTCCACAATTGTAGCATTCCCTTCCTCCAGACTCTTTTCCTCAACCTCTTCCTCTCCCTCATCCGCGTCCACGTCCTTTGCCACGTCCGCGACCTCTTCCTCTGTCTCCTACTATTTGGAGCATGGTCAGCATCGCCTGGTGGGTGGTGTCGGCGCCCTGGCACTCCCGTCTAGCATCCTTCTTGCCCAGAATAGTTTCATGATGCTTGGCGTGTTCTTCAATAGTTGACAAAGGGGCTCGACTATAGCCGATGCAGTTTTTTCTGATGAGGTCGCTAATGTCCTCTCATTCATAAGGAAGCTGTTTCTCAGATGAGCTTCCCACACCCCCACTTCTCCGGGGCCCGCTGCACGTTGTGCTGGTGCATCAATTCCACAATGATCAGTATAGACGCATGTCAAACGGACAAGGAAATCAGCCACGGGCTCGTCATCCCTTTGTTTGCATGCTGCTATCACGTCGGTGTTAATAGTTGTCGGGTATGCTGCTTCCACCCTTTCGATGAGTCCTCTTATCATCTCTCTGTATGGGCCATTTGAGTCAAGCTGGCCTTGGGGCGATGCATTCCACTCAGGCAGATGGAGACGAACATCTCCATCCACCCAGTCTCTGTCAATGTGGTTATACTGCGGTCCGAGTCGAATCATAAGCAATCGTCTCAATTCAGCCTGAGTTGGTCTGCAGGACTGCACAAATACCATAAGTTCTTGTCGGAAGCATTGTCCACCGATATCGCCTGGTTTGCTCAGGCCGTCGGCCGCTTTCATGATGTCATCTGCAGTCCAGTGGCGGTGGACGATAATTACTCCATCTGGTCCAGACACCTCCACCATCGGGAACTGTGGGGCACAGCCTGCCTCAGGCTCTGCAGATGGCTTTATAGTGGTGTGACTTCGAGTGCGATGAGCCACTGGTGAGGTTATTGCCTCCAGTTGTCGTCTTGGTTCGTCATATGGAGACAGCTTTGATGTTAGCGATGAAGTCCCTGGCTCAGGATATGGAAGTGGGTTTGTTAGCGCTTGTGGCTGTTGAATCAGCTGGGGGGCTCTCGGCAGGGCGGCATCGAGGTCAGGATCAGCTAAGGAAACACACTTAGACACTTCATTATTACCTTTTCTATGCCCTACCTGCTGCTTCTGTCTTTTTGCAGCCTCCTCTAACCACATTTTTGCCTTTTCCAGCATATCTTCACTGTTCTTACCAAAATATTTCCTCACTTTCTTATCAGCTTCCCTTGGTTTAACCTTTACTCTTTCAACCAATTTAAGTAATATACTCAAAGTCCCCGATGCATTAAACCCATAGTATTTAATCCAGAATGGGACATGTTTATTTACATGTTCCCCATAGTCTTTACTCATTTGGAAGAACAGGCTACTAGAAAACCTGTCTTTGCTAAATTCATATTCCTTACTTTGCCCTTTACCGATTTTTTTTTTGTTGATGGTAAGGGTGATTGCACAAATGTGATTACAATATAACCAAATAATATGAATAATATGGGTACAGGTGACACTCTCCCCCCCTCTTTTTTTTTTTCCTTCTGTTAATCACGTCTCTAACGTTGCTTTAATTTAGTTCCGCTCCAGTAATTCGTGCTGGTTAACAGAGTTTCCTTCTTTCTCTATGCTATTGGAGTCCCAGACTCCTTTCTAATGGGGCGTCCTGTCAGCCCGGGCCTATTTTCTCTTAAACTTGTACGTCTACACAGTGTGCCTAACTCTTTTAGGCTATTGGAGTCCCAGACTCCTTTCTGAGCGCTAGTATTCCTCTACTATGCTACTTTCTCAGGCCCGCCCCCAGGCAAACTCTGGCGGATATCTATATTCGTCCTTTTAAAGATTGGTTTACTATTTCCACCACTTACTTTCAGTCCGTTAGATCAGGCGGAGCACACCACCGGAGTCAAGCGGGACGTCACTCCCTGGTTAGGTACTTCCCGTATTCTTGTGGGTTTCCCTCTTTCTCCAGCTCAGTCGAGAAATTCTCTCTGAGGAGCATCCTCGAAGTTCAGTCACCACTGCTCCGCGTGGTGCCTCTCGCTGATACTGCCGACTACGCCAATTTCTGTGGTGGAATTTTGAATAAACAGCAAGTCAGACGTGATTAAAAGAATAATTTAATAAAGAAAATAAGACATACAAAACACAGCTGTGTGAGAGCTAATGCTCTAAAGTGAAAGCTCGAAAGGGGTAGACTGACTCTGTTCCTTATATCTAAACTTCACTTCCCCCAGGGAGGGTGCGCGGTCATCCTATTTACCCATTTCCTGCTCCTTATCGCGCTAAACACTTTTGCACATACCAGGATGCTCTGTTCCACCAGGACAGACACAGTTTGCTAGTTTCTCTTTATCAGCATTAGTCTCACGACACATGCAAGATCATGAAGCAGCTGATTCAGCAGTCGTTTTGTTCACACAATATACAAAGACAGAATGTGCAGACTAAACTATTCATATAGGATTACATAGAGAAAGGATTAACATGATTATATATGAATCACATGATAATACATGATCGAATAATAATTTCCATCACACTCACAAAAAATCTTAAAGAACATTTCTGCATAAGCAATGGTCCACAACAAATTATTGTGATGTGGAAACTGAAAAACCAAACAAAAAGCAGGTCCTCTCACTATCTAGAAATTCTTGAATGTGTGTGTGTGTGTGTGTGTGTGTGTGTGTGTATGTATGTTTGCATGCTTATAGTCTCTGGAGACATAAAGCAGACAGCATTCTGTAGTGACAGTGCATAATAGTTCAAAGTATATTTACCAATAAATCAAATTTGATACAATTAATAACATATTAAGTACACAGGACATCATAAGATAATGCAAACATAAAATATCTCAAGCCATGAAAAAGTAATGCAAAAATTTGTATATGTGCAAGCTTTGAGGTGATTAACTCTATAAACTGCATTTTAAAACTATAAACTTAAAAAGAGGAGTTTGAGAATAAGAGCGATGGGATAATATGTCTGTTTGTTTCTCTCCTCTACATCAGACTCCACCCCCTTTGCTTTATAATGAGCATGTGTGTCTCCTATATGGTTTCACAGATGCAGCATCATGGTCAGTGTGGGGTTATAGGATACATCACAAAGGAAGAAACAACCAGAGACCTCACAGGTCAAAGGACATGAGGGCACTGTGTGTGGTTTTGTATGTCTCCGTAAAGCTGGTGATGTGAACTTGAAAAGAAACATAAGAGCTCTGGCCAAGTTCATTTGTTCCCAGTTCCTCTCTGCTGGGTGGACATTTGGGTCTGGAGTACTGAAGTAATGCTGTGAGAGTTCTGGAGTCAGTGTGTGTCCACAGTGGCAGTGGAGATCTGGTTGTAGAGTTGTCAGTGTGTGCTGGGAGGTCAGTGGTGTTTCCATAGAGACAAGGATGCTCAGTTTGTGTTTTCTCTTTACTGTACTTCCTCTCACTAAAGGTGAGTGACATGAAACTGTACATATATGTGATAATCTAAAAATGTTATTAAAGTGAGTTGAATCATTCAAGATTTATTTGACTGAATTAGAATCATAACCTGGCTGGTTTTAGAATGAAAATATGATTAAAAGGTCCAGAATGCAAACAAACAAAATCTTTGCATGAAGTAAAATTTATTAATCAGAAATAAATCAAAAAGTCAAAAGATGTTTTTTTCAGAAAATGAAAAGACAGGTTGGGGAAAATGAAGGGAAAAAAGAAATACAAAATAAATTGCTAAAAAGAGCTGGGAAAAGTTAAAGAGTAGGGCTAATTTTGTTGGAGCGCTTGGCACAGGACAAGGTGCTTTTTAGAGCCTGCCATCCTCGTCTGAAGAAGATGCGTACTCTCTTCAACTTCTTGCATTCTGAGCCTTTATATTTGAAATAAAAGTATAATTTTTAAACTGGTGTCCATGGAGTGGATGTATGTAAACTCTGATTATTGATGTGGTGCTTTGATGCTACTCACCAGCTGGGGTGTTCTCCACTTTGACTGCCTCTGTAATAGATTCCACTACTCCATCCAGATCCTCTCTTACATCTACAGATATTGTTTTTTTCCCCAAAAAATCAATAAAAATGCAATTACATAATAAAGTACAGGAACATATTTAAAGTGAGCAAACATCATGTCCTACTGTGTGTTCTTAATGTAAAGCTAGATTTATGCAAGAAAGTACATCTGCACCTTCTACATGTACACTGTGGTCCAAAGAGCAAATATCTTCCGTCGACTCTGTGACCATAAAGCATTCAGCAGTTATGCTCCGGATGGTACGAACCTCCTTACAGTCCTCCTGTTTCTTGGGTGAGAAATGAGAAATAATCAGTGATGAATTGTAACGGAAATGAATCATCCATTGACCCCACCTGGGCAGTCGAAACTCCACTAATGGACAGCATATTTTGGATTGCCATCTGTACAAGTCAGGAAAATGTGAAGGCAAAATAAATAAAACCGTGGATGCAGTAAAAAAGATGTAGACACTTACACTTTCTCCCAGATTGGCACAGTAATGTTGCTTAAACCAAGCAATGGGAGCAGGGTCTCTATGACTCTTCTGGCTTCTGGTAATAATATTAATAATGAAGTTGTCCCTTGGCATCTAGAAAGGGCAGAAGAAAGCTCTATTGCACTGAACGATAATAAAGCTGTTTACTTTCTTTTAAAAAGTCGTAACAGTTTTCATGTATTTTTGGACATTAAAAAAAAAACTTTAATTTTTAAGAATTAAAGATTTATTCCTAAGAAGTAATTAAAATTTGAAATGAAAATTAGGCAGTTTTCTACAAAACAAGGCTTATTTTACATGCATTTGTGCAAAGGATTACCTTTGTACCCCAGTTTCATATCTCTATATGGAAATGAGAAATCAAAGCCTGTAGACTTTATATATTCATATACAGTTATTATGTAACAGAACAAATGGCCACCCGTAGCTCAATTTCTTCTACAAATGTTAATAAATGTGAAACAAAGGTTGTCTGTTGTGCGACAGTGCATAATGGCCACACTCGTGGTCTTACAGAGGCTTTTCTAAAACAAGCGCAGCAGTCACTTTCCCTTGTCTCAGTCAACGTATTTCATCTAAAGGAGTTCGGTTACCCGAATATTTTCAGCTACTTCCCCTTTTATTTATCAACGTTTCCTTTTAGCTAGTTCATTCTCTATTCACTTATTCCGCATTTTAAAATATTTGTGCGGTCAGTGAAGTTAAACAGCTGTGAGGGCCCGAGTGCCGCAGGTCCCACAAACTCCCTTGACGTAGACAGACGTTTATTAGACGAACACGAATAACGAACACAGTGGCGCTCACACGAAACAGGCAAGATGAACATGAGCAACATTGAACACAGCTTACAAACATAAAGTGCACCACGTACGTCAACATTAGCGAGAACACAGACCGACAGGGATATACACACCAACCGGGGTTTAAACACACACAGACATTAGGAGAATAACCCGCTGCAGGTGTATGTGACTACATAGTCGTGGTTTCACACAAGACCATGAACTCCCACTGCAGGCGGCGGGCCGTACCACGTGACTAGTGGGGCGGGGAGCTCACTATCAGCCCACTAATTATTTCTCCGTTCAGTCACAAGTTCTCCATCATTAAAATGTGTGTTCTCATTTTAATTTCGCATATTGGCTACTTGTTTATAATACGATTCCGTTATCAAATATTTAGTATCTGCCTTTGTAGATAAAACTAAATTCTACTTACGTTTTGTTTTCGTTTCTCAGTACCTCTTATGCGTGAAGAATTGTTTGTAGTCTCTGTTGATGTTTTGTCTAAAATGATCGTCATCGGCAAATCCACTCAATAAACTGATCTGGGGTCAGAAATAGAATGACAAATTATGACATAATCGAGCGCTAAATTTTGTTCAGTGGCTGTTTAGAACAATGACAGAAGTGCAGCTGAAATGACATTATAGTCTCATATTATAAATCACATTTTAAAATCATTTCCCCCTCTTTACGCTATCATTTTGTTATCTGGCTCAGATTA
Source organism: Electrophorus electricus (assembly GCF_041902795.1). Lineage (NCBI taxonomy): Eukaryota > Metazoa > Chordata > Actinopteri > Gymnotiformes > Gymnotidae > Electrophorus > Electrophorus electricus. The sequence continues at coordinate 16,503,007 of NC_137498.1, forward strand.
AAAAATCTAAATAAATAAAGTAAATATAACCTATACATGTAAACTATATATTAATTAATTAGTAATCATTCCACATAGGTACAATTCACTCACTCTGTATTCGTTATAATCCAAAGTCATTTGAACACTCATTAAGGATCAAAATGCAACCTAAACAACAACAATAATAATAAAATCTTAAGAAATTATACCATTTTAACTGAAAATTAGGCTTATTGGTCACAATACAATGTTCAACAAAACAAGGCTTATCTTTATTCTGGTGTTTCAGTACCAAGGCTACGCAGTTATGCAAACACTTTCTTGCATAATATATGCTTATATTATGAAACTGAACAACTAGACAAACACAATTAAATGCTCCGTTCATTACTGCTTCAAATGGTTTATTATTTTTTTAAATATATTTTTTTAAAGTGCAGAATTGTAGCCCCAAAATAACCTGCATGTGGTTTTACAGGGGCTATTCCAATATGTGTTTTATAACACAACATTTCGATCTCATCTTCACAAAGGTTAATTACTGCTGAAAAGAAAAAAAGGTTAGCATACATTTTAAAAATGTTTCTTATATCTTATAAAGAACACCCAACCAAACAACCTAGCTACAAAGAGACAAGGATAAAAAACACTACATGTATTATATAGGCATACAGATTTGAAATTAATGTGGTGAGTGCAGTGGACAGGATGGAGTCTAGAATTCATCATCTGTTGAGGCATCCGTGGCAACATCCTCATATGGGTCTTCAATGTCTTCATCAGTCTCACCATAACCTGCCACCATTAGGTGGTGTGTTTCTTTCACAGCTACCAGGTCTGTCTTCAGCTCCTCAGGCTTTGGGAATACAACACTGTGCAGGCCACGGTAAGCTTGAGCAGAAATTCCTGAAGCGTAGTTTAACAAATCAAACTGGGTAATAAAAGCACCATGAAAAAACAACACAAAAAAAATTTACAATCTAACAACCAAACATCACACATCATTAAAAATAAACACAAACAATCTTACATTCTGAATGCAAGATTATATATAATCAGGCCATAAACACAACATGAATGAACATGAAATGATCATATTAATAGGGGTTTGAAAAGTAGGAGCCAGTGAAGAGTCAGGTATGAAAGCTGGGAAACATTCCTAAAGTATCTATAAATATGGCCCTTTGTAGGAAAGATCATCTGTAAAGCAGTTCAAGAACATATCTGTAAGGCAGGCTTGAACCCAGGTCACCTAAGTAACGAGACCAATAGCCTACTGGATAAGCAACAATGCTTTTAACAATGGTGGGTCCCTGTGCAGAACAGTTAGATCTTGGATCAGGTAAAACAAAAGGTAAATAACTAAACACCATGCCGAGCGTGGAAAAAGGGAGAACAAAGGACATGACAGGAAAAAATGGAAACGCAGACGCACTGAGGAAAACCAAACTAAAACTTCCCAAACAAAACCAGAAAACAGGGAGGAACGTGAATGGCTAAGGGAAGCCTTGGGAGAGAGACAGACTCCAGACGGAAAACTGGAGAGGGGAGGGAACACATAAAAACACAAACACCCTCACAGACAAGAAGTGAGGTGTAGCACGAGGGCTCACAGACTTCAATACCCAAAGCTAGTGGCTAGGAGCTTGGATCAAAACTTTAGCAAAGACCCAGCACTGAATGACGGGGTCACGGGGCTTTTATAAGGTCTAACCCAGCTGTGGGGTGTTAAACCTGATTAGTGTCGTGGTTGACTCGAGGCCTCCCTCTGGTGGCCGGAGGGGCCTTGGCCTGGTGCCAACCCTTACAGTATCCTATATGAAGTGAACTACATTAAGAAATTAATTGTTGATGTCACTTACTATTATTATTGTTAGTAGTAGTAGTATTTAGTGGGGAATCATTTTATGGTGTTGATTGGAGAATACTATTAAACAAATGAATCTTACCATCAGTAGTAGTTGATGAAATTAATAACTTATAACCATTTGGAGATGTCATTGTTGTAGTAGGTTTAGTTGAAGCTGTTGGACTTGATGTGTCAGAGTCCACTGGAGTAAGATTTACAGGTTAATATGGAGCCTCTGCAAGAATAGAAAAGTGTGGTCAGTTATAAGTATGAACTCTGTTTCTGTACTGTTCACTCTCACTGGAGATCACTTCCCATGTTTTTCTGTTTGTGTTGTATTTATACCAGGTGAAGTTCTCAGGTCTGGTGTGTATATCAGTGCAGGAACAGGGCAGCAGTACTGAATCTCCTGCGTATACAGTGATCTCTGTGATCCTGTGATGTTCCAGTGTACAGCCTTCAGCTACACCAGTTGAAGTCCTTCACTATTAATGTCTTCAGCACATGTGTGTTTCAAATTAAAAATTCAGCATTGATTTTCTTTTTGACATGGCTTAACTATCTCAAGCACACAGTGAATTGCTTTAAGCACATTATTATATGCAGAAAGCCTAATTATCTTTTACATACTTGTAAGTTACACTATACTGCTACTTCCTTTAACTAGTAGAGGGATTGTTGAGAGTAAGATTTACTCCATCACAGTATAACGATTGCTTACTTTGCTCTATTATGCTCTAGCGCTGCAGCTGATATGCATGAGATTTAACTGCACCACAATAATACATTGATTTCAAGATTTACGACCGATGGCAGTCTAAAAAGCAAATCGTAATTGTTCAAATTCTACCTTATATGTTCAGATAACATGGAGTGCCTCTTATACGTTATCAGAAATATATGACATGTCGCCTCTAACTGGACTCATATTAGATGTTTCCAGTGTTTCTTATAAAGTAGCTACTGAGTAGATATTTGATGTTCTACAGAAGTAGAGAGAAGATAACACTCACCATCAGCAGTGTGGAGCACAAGGAGCAGATAAACACACACCTGCATTCTTACTGGGTTACACACACACTACACACAGCTACAGCAGGACTGATGATACACACTGTACACACACTCAAAAATACAGTATACTGAATGTTCTGACAACTACAGTTACAGTGGAGATGAAGTGTATTCAAATGAAGTTTTGACAAACTTCTATCCCCAACACACACAACAAATATAGGGAGGCAGTAGCGTTTTATAAGTTTTTAAAAGTCATTTGGTGTGTCCTCTTTCTTCCTTAACAGCCTCACATCATAAGTGAGAATGTCCTCATTCTTACTTAAATTGGCTCGGTCCGTTGTCACAGAGATGTGGCGGCCCAGTGGGATGGACCCAAAATGACTCGCTAAGTGCTATTAGTTCAGTCCAGCACATCTGCCCCTTGTCATCTACTACCTCAGTGCTGACTGCTTGCAACCCTAACGGCATTCATTACAACAAATGGTGCATTTGAGTAACATCTGGTTAAAGTACTGCTCTAAACACAGTTTAACACAGAAGGTCTGGAACAGTCAAAAGTTGTGGGTTCAGTCTAATGATGACAGTATCACTGTGCTTGATAGAGATTTAATGGTGAGTACGGTGTCTTTATATTCTCTCCATTTAAGATAACATCTTTACACTCCCCCATCCCCTTCAGTCAGGTGTGATATGAGGAGAGAGAGATTTCCTGGTGAGTGAGCAGTACCCATCTGAACTCTGTTTCTGTACTGTTCACTCTCACTGGAGATCATTTTCACACCAGCGACTGGGACGTACATTTATTTACAGATACACACGGAACGATAACGGCACTCACAAGCATTACAAATGTCAATACGAACATGAAACAGTTGACAGTAAACAAACACGAACAGTTAACAATATCGAAAACATGTAACATTGCCACGAAACATCAACACGTTACATCCACACGCTACGTCAGCAATAACCAACACCTTGCACTCTGCCACAGGTTTATATACATTTAGACAGACGAGGTGCAGGTGTGTGCAGGTGTGGTTACAAATAGAACAGCCCTCCCACTGTACATTGCAGGCCCAACCACATGACTCGGGGAAGGCGAGCGTTCCGTGACAGCAGTTGGTTAACTGAACCAAATAATTCTAATGTATTCTCATAAACCAGATTGCATCATGTATTTTTAAAGCTTAGCTCATTTTGGATGGCTTAACACACTACTTAAAGTGATGCATCACAGTCACATACTATTGCCAATGTCTGTCTATCTATCTATCTATCTATCTATCTATCTATCTATCTATCTATCTATCTATCTATCTATCTATCTATCTATCTATCTATCATTTCACTGACAGTGTTGCTGTCCTGTACCTTGTGTACACGGTGTCCTTTTTATTGGCATCTTTCATATTATTTTACTGTTTTTTTTTTCTTTCTTGCTACTATACATTTGTGCAAAGCACTTTGAATTGCCATTGTGTATGAAAGGTGCTGTACCAAATTACATTGTCTTGCTTGTTATAAGTGACATGTGTTTGACCAAAGGCGAAGTGTTATTTAGATACTTCTAATATACATTTATTCTGGAAACTTGTAACCTGCAGATTCCTGGGAAGCAGCTGCAAGGTAGTGTAATTAAAGGTAGTGTAATTAAAGATGTCGAGTGGATATCTATAGAAAAATATACAAGTTCTTAAGCACTTTGCTTGCACAGCTTATGAAGGGTCGCTGTCTGAAATTTCTCTGTATATATATATATATATATATATATATATATATATATATATATATATACACACACACACACACACACACACACACACACACACATTACAGTTGGTAAACTAACAAACAGTAAACGGATATAAATATCAAAGGCATGCCCTTAAAGACTGAGGTAAATGACCCGTTGAATAATAATAATAATAATAATAACTGGTACTGTAGCCTGCTCTATATGTGCTTCATAAAACCTTATTAGCAAAGACTATAAAATAACTAGAACAAAAGGATCCATTTTTATCACCTCTTCCTCCTCATGCATTACTACAGGAGTGGACTATTTGATCTTTTGCAAGAGATGTATTCATCTGTATATTGGAGGAACCAAGAGAATGTTTGCTGATTGTTTTGTTGAACACCTTTGGACCATCAGAATTAAGGATTTGTCATTTCCAGTGGCAAGGCATTTTAATGCTGATGGATATTGCACTAATTTCGGTAACTTGATGAAAAACATCCCATCTACACTTTCAGAAATTTAGAAACCCATGAAACAGTGTCATGTCTTATAGCCTAAACTAATTCTACAGTCATAGCTATGGAGCAGGTGTACCTATAGACTGGTAATTCAGTACACAGTCTAAACTCATTTTAATTCTTCACCTCTATAAATGTGTAATGTGTCATTTTAAGCAGGTAAAAATAGAAACCACACTCATGTGGCTTTTCCTCTCTATTTTTAAAACAGAAATAAATTCTCACAGTGAAGTAATGGCTAAAGTCAACAATAAAGCACTTGACATAAAATGATATACACATTTATGTAACGACAGAGGCTAGGCAGGATGCACGAACGAGCCGACAAAAGTTCCGTTTATTAACATCAGACAACAGACAATGTAGCACATAGGCCAATACATGGTCAATCACCGACAACATCCACTACTAAACAGGAGAGTTATATACACGCACAGTAATGACACAAAATGAGGAGCAGGTGTGAAACACAGGGAGGGCGTGGCCATATGAATGAATATACACACACACACACACACACACACACACACACACACACACACACACACACACACAGACCCACACAGAGAAAGACGTCTGGGAGGAGGGGCCGTACCGTGACCATTTACACATATTTTTTTTTTTCATTAAAGCCAAAAGCACTACTACTAATAAATTACATGCAAAAAAGCTAATAATTCACAGAAGTATTCAAAGCATCTTTCAGCAAATTAACCCCTAATGAGGCATTTACAGTGAAGAAACAAATAAAATACATGCTATTTACTGGCGGTACATGTTTTTGTATGTTTATTTTTTGTCCATTTGCTTGATTGCATTTGTTTGTGTGTGTGTGTGTGTGTGTGTGTGTGTGTGTGTGTGTGTGAGTGAGAGCGTGTGCTTAATTTGAATTTAATTTGATGCTGGCATATTCTGTATAATCTGCATTATCCATTGGAGTGGATGCTGGTTTGGTTGTCTGACTGTGTACTACAGTGGAGTAAGTGACATCATCCTGCAGGAATAACACATTAACAATTGTTATAACACACACACACACACACACACACACACACACACACACACACGTTTACAAAAGACACATTCAGTATGATGCACACCTGTTCTTGTGCTGTTTTGCATTTCGCTTTTCGATTTACAGCTGCGTATAGGACACTCGAATCTTCCTGTAGAAACACAGAAATGAAAAATTAGCAAACTTGTGTAAACACTAAAGCACACTTTCGAAAAAATACTGTATATAAGAGTCTATACATGCACACAAATGCACAATTCAAATGCACCAATAACCTTTATGCACCTGTGACCATCATGCAAAAGGCAACAACAATATGCTATATGTGGTGTGAAATCACTGGTACGTGTCCAGAAGACCCGTTTTCATATGAATGCAGTGATAAGAGCTGTGCTCCATAAGGACACAGGTGAAGTGAAACACAGGTAGAATTTAATGGTAAATAATCCTTGTCCAAAGAAGGACAATATAACCAGCCTTAATACCTACAGGTCAGAAGCTTTAACATCAGTAGTCATGAAATGCTTCGAGAAGTTGGTTCTGTTTTACGTCAAGTCCATCACTCCCACCTCCTTGGACTGATATAGTTTTACAGAGCAATCTGCACTATGCACAGTCACAATCAACACTATGTCTGTACTCATCTGGACCTTCTAGGATCCTATGACAGAGTCATGTTTGTAGACTTCAGCTCGGTTTTCAACACAACTGAGAGTGGAACCCTGCGTCTGTCAGGGTATTTTCAACTACCTGTCAGATAGAAAGTAACTTGTGTGCCTGGAACCTTATCTGTCAGAGCCCCTATCCATCAGCACTGGGGTTCCTCAAGGCTGGACACTCTCAGCCCTCCTCTTCTCCTGCTACACCAACAAGTGCATCTCCAGCTATCATCAAGCAAATGACCCTAACAGGACTCGTTAGCAACACTGACGGGACTGCTAGTGGAGTCAAGTGGCTCGTCTGGCTTTGTGGTGCACTGAACACAACTTGGAGGTCAACATGCAAAAAACAGTAGAGATGGATGATACATTTCTGAAATAAGACAACTGTCCATCTCCCTTTGTAACTCAGTACAGTAAGTGATGTGGAGTCTGAGCTTTCTACACACCACCATCTCCACTGATTTCAAACTGGAAATCACAACAGCCATCATAAAAAACATTCATCAGTGTATCAGGAGCTCTTTATATTAGAAACTCAACATGGACCCCACACAACTAGGGAACCCCACACACTATCTGTATAAAACCCTCTGCTCAGGTATTTGGTACTGCTTCAACAAAACCTGAACTTCACAACCTGTGTTTTCCCAAAGATGGTTTAACTTAAAAAAAAATAAAAAATGAAAAAAGTGATGTATGTGCTGTATGTGATGTGTGTAATGTATGTAATGTATGTGATATGTGATCCCTTATTTGAACTGTATTGTACTAATTGCATTGTATCATCTGAACCCCCCCCCCCTCAGTATTCAGATACAAAGTAGCACTCACTTGAACAGGTGAACAAAGCACAGCAGAACAATCCTGTAAACACACACACACACACACACCATGGAAGATTTGACCTTGAAGGACATGTGCCAGTAATGATGTGGAGGTTGTTTTTCTTATGTTACAGTGGATGGTATGTGAGCATTCACCTGTGTCTCCTGCTCTCTCTTCTCTTCTGTTTGTCCCTTTCTTAGCCTCGTTTGTCCATGTCTCTGGACTACATTAGAAAACCAGACTATGTGACCCACAACTTGCATGCATGCATGTGCATGTGCATGTGCGTGTGTGCATGTGCGTGCGTGCGTGCGTGTGTGTGTGTACCTTTGTATCTCCAGTACAAGACCCCCACGAGACCCAGCAGCAGGAGGAGGACAGCTCCCACAGCAGTAGTCATGAGGATATATAATAGATCACCAGCAGGGTTTTGGACATCTGAAGGCAAACGTTATACAAATGTTATGTGTATTTGTGTGCGTGTTAGTGTTTATGTTTTTACACAGCATGCATTTTAATTGCTTTTTAAGATATTAGGAGACCATGTTGATATGCAGTAAATGCATGTTACCGTCAGTCAGAGTCTTTGCACTGTCAGTAGTGGAAGCATTAGCTGGAGCCTTTGCACTTGTTTTGACATCAAATCTTGATGTAAATTCTGTTGTTGAGATTCCTGGAGAGGGAGATGTGTTTGTTAGCATAAGATGGTGTACTGCTTTAGTACTACTTGTGTTTGCAAGTTTGGCTACAGTACTGACCCATTATAAATGTGTATAGGAACATTCAGGGTGGTTTACATTCGTGACACTAGTAGACATGTGACTGCACCTGAGTGGGGGGCAGGTGAACAAGCTCATCAGTGCATGTTTAAAAGTTTATTTAAAAACTAATTTTATAATGAATTTTATAATGAAGACTTTCCAAGTAATGATGTTTTATTAGAGTCAGCACTAATGCAATGAAATTATCCCTCTTGAGCATCGTGATACGGCCACAAAACAAATCAAATTATGTCAAAATAAAATCCCCAATGCAGTATTAAAAGTATTTAAAATATATATTTTAAATTTGTTGTGTATGTTGACCAAAAAGCTGTCAATTTGGGTGTATAGCCTGTAATTAAACTTCTGTGGTTGGGAAATACAGTTTATTATTTTATTGACAGTGTCATAGTCAGGACACATGAAGAAAAATGCCATTTTCAGGTAAAATGTGTCTTTGGACAATTGGGAAAACATCTAGTACTACGGAAGGAGTCAAAAACAGATCACTTCTATCATTTTGGGTAAAGCCTTTGTCAAACTAGTGTGACTGAGAAACAGTTTTATGCTGGTATTTTCTTAGGAGACATGATTTTGGACTCATGAAAGTTTATAAAAAAATATAACATTTTTAGGTAAAACATTTGGACAACTGGGAGCACATCTTGTACAAGGTGATAAGTCAAAAACAGTGGATTTCTGTCATTTTGTGAAGTATTGTGAAGTAAAACATTTTACATCAAAATTGTATGTCCTGACTATGACAATATCAAAGTGCCAGTGCAAAACAGTATTTCCCCAACCTCAGTAGTTTGAGGTTTCAGTTCACACAGTTCCTACTTACTGTTTGTGGATGGTCATAGTTAGGATGCATGACTCTTTAAGAAAAATGTCATTATGAGGTAAAATAGATAAAATAGTTCTTTGGACAACTGAACACATCTAGTACTAAGCAATGAATCAAAAACATGACATTTCTGTCACTTTGGGTGTATAAGATGTAGTGTGGCTGGGAAATAATTTTACACTGGCAGTTTATTGATACTGTCATAGTCCACCTATGCACTTTAGAAATAACATGAAAGACAAAATGAGGGTCAGTGACATTATGGATTGTTTCCAGAAGATTAAGTCATGATTTAAATCCCAGTCAAGTATTTTTAAAGTACAAGAGCACTTTAACCACAAATACACCCCTATAAAAATGGATGAAATGTATATTTACCCTGGACTTGTTTTAGCTGTCCTTTTGCAAACAAACACATACCAAGTGTCACATCGACCGAACTCCAAGCACACTACAACACCCAACATGCCATTCCTCGCAAGGTCAAGGACTCATCCAATCATACACATTCATTCAGATCCTCATCACCAGAATATTGACAGCACCTGTTTTCTACTTCCCACCTGTAAATAAACCTGTTTAGACCTCACCAGCATTGCGAGGTATTGCCACTAGTTTTGACTGTGCATACCGAGCGTTATTTCCTTGATTGCTTTCCTGTGTTTCGATTGTGTTTTTTGTTCTCCAGACTACTGATTTTTTTCCTACCCCTTTTGTATAGTTTGCTTGGTTTGTTATTGGTCTTTGGTTGTTGGACTCGGACTGTTTACCTGTATGATTTGGATTAGCCCTGCCTTGGCTTTCCTTGTTTTGACCCTGGTCTGTTCACCCATCAAAAGTCGAAACAAAATAAATTTTTCTCTACATCCGCGAGCATCTGGCCTTACCTGTCCCATCACACCAAGCCACATCAGTGAGAAAACACTACCCAAGTGACCTGTAGCATTCATACTATGTCCAGTATATCAGCCTTTGATGGTCTAAGAGTGCTCTTTAGGTGTAACAGGTGCTACAGGTATAATGTAACACTAGTTTGCTAAAGTTCAGTTTATTTATGAGACTATCAATGCACTAAGAATATGGATCTAAGTTACTTACCTGTAAAAGTGAGTTTGATGTATAGTTGTTCATATTCCTTATACAATCGTAATCTCCCTCATCTTCATCCGTCAGGTGTGATATGAGTAGAGAGAGATTTCCTGGAGCGTGAGCAGTACCTAGCTGAACTCTGTTTCTGTACTGTTCATTCTCACTGGAGATCACATCCCATGTTTTTCTTTTTGGGCTGTATTTCTTCCAGGTGAAATTTGCAGCTTTGGCGTGTAGGTCTGTGCAGCTGCAGGGTAGCAGTACTGAGTCTCCTGTGTGTGCATTGATGCGTTTTGTCTCCCTGTTGTGTTCCAATACGCAACCTATAGAAACACACCCCACTGTCAGACTCCACCACATTTGCTTGTTAGATTAATAAATATTTACTTTAATATTATATGATTTTTAGCATTGTTCTAATGACATTCACTCTCCTTATAACAATGATAGTTATAACTGAGCAATTTGGTTGCTCCATTTAGGTAACAATTTGAGCTTTGTTTGTTAAGTACCAGTGTAACAATTTTTTAATATTTGATCAAAATCTTCATTTCAAATTTACTAACACATTTCTTAAGAGTGTTCTTCATAAATCCTTCATAACAGCTAACACAAACCTAAATACACTTTTATAAAGGCTGATTCTGACAGACAGCTGTCATACAGTCTTCTCTTCACAACACAAACAACACAATACTGTCAGTTGATTAGGTGACATACTTCTTTCAAGGGCTATAGGTTTTTTGTTGTTGTTGGGTTGTTTTTGTTTTTGTTTTTTTTACAAGTTTTAAATATGTTTGCAGTTAAAATAACATAACTGGACCCCCCAGGAGACAGAGCTGGCTGGGAATGAGGACAGCCACTATAACCACCCCAATACCCCCAGAAGAAAATCGGGGCTGATGATCAATACCGCCACAGCGTCAGACCGCAGAGACAGAACGGGTTGGCATGTCCAGCATATAACATTAATGATTAGATGTTGCTTACCAAGTGAGGTGTGTCATCTTAGAACAGGCCAGATGCTTGCGAACAGCCGAGTTTTATTTGTAGCGGAATAAGCAACAATTGTAAAGCGAAACAGGCGTGGGTAATGGCCAGATATACACACGCCAGGGAATTGCTCAGTACACGCAATAGAACAGCAATAATACTTGGCAGGGAAAGAACGGAACCAGAGAGAATAAATAGCGTAGCAAAGATGAGACACAGGTGGCACTAGTAAACTGGTGATGAGGATCTGGTGAGGTTGTGCCGGGGAAGACGGGAGTTGCAATCACGGACTGAAGGCGGTTGTGGGACATGAGGTTACTAGGAAAACTGAGCAGATGTGAACACCTCAAACCACGTAGTACCTTCCTGTTCTTGACACTGGCTGGAGAGGCTGAAATGAAAACTCCCATATGGCTCTGTTATAAATGAACGCTTTGACAATGATTGTCCTGACACTGTATTGAAAGTGTTCTGGCCTGGTCTATAAATAAGGTGTTTTATTTTGTTACTAATAAAATGTTGATTGATCTCTAATGCCACGCCATTCTACCAGTCACAGAAAGATCAGACAATATATATATATATATATATATATATATATATATATATATATATATATATATATATATATATATATATATATATATATATATATTGTGCCACATACAACACATGCTACTGATCACATTCTTGCAGTGCTCGTCTTTGTTCAGTTTTCCACCTCATCTCATTGAGTGTCTGTGTTTAGTGAGGGGTTTGGTGTTGTCTATACAGGCAAAGGTCTGAGTAGGATCCATTCTAACAGAAATGGGACCTTACAGAGATGATCCAATTAGATTCGCATTCTAATTACATTCCCATCACATTCCTATTAAGACTTCGGTCACATCTAACTGCCACCTCGCTAATGTTTTCACATGGGTGGAGCAAAATCAGTCTGGTTAGTCTGGTTTTTCAGACATTGTGTTATAAACGAGTATAAAGATAGCAGCTTTTTTTTTTTCTTTCAGAAAGATGCAAGTAAAGCCCAGTCCTCTAGTTTTCCTCTAGTGAATTTCAACTGCATGAATTTGACACAAACATTGATCTAAATGACAGATCTATATAATATAGATTAGTGGGTGCAACATGAAATTACTCACTACCGTAAGCAGATTTCCCGCATTTTTCCCTTTTTGTATCAAAGTTACTATTACCACTAAAGTTACTATTACCAGTAAAGTTACTAATAACACGTGACTACTGATGGTGGAAGCTTCAGACGTCATTGAAGCACAGGATGAGGGTGAGACTGTTTCATAAGTTTGGCACTGTCCTATAACGTGGAAGTCAAAAGGGAGAATAAACGTTTCATAACGCCAACCTGTTGTTTTTACATAAAAAGGGAAACAATGATTTTAAACAAATTATTGCAGAGTGTAATAACTAAACATTAATGATTATCAATTTTTTTTTAATGAAATATGAAGGCGGTGGAGTGTTGTATTGTTTATGGTGCTGCGCAGTTTTGAATCTATGGCTGCTATAAATTCTGAGAACCACCAGGTGTCGCTGTTTTGTCACCAGCTTTCAATGCTCCAAAGCTTCGAATCCTTTAGCAGTACAATAAGGAAGAACCTCAAACGCTTCACAGGACTTCGTCTGCACATCATTACCAAGAAGGAAGTTAAACAGTAAACACTAGAATAACGAGCAGGCGAATAACGTTACCAAACAACAATAATCTCACGGGAGGACGAGAGAGCGCACATTCAAAGACCCACAGCCAAGACGCTAAAACAAGGGATATTTATACAAAGATTAACGAATGCAAACTAGACAAAGATGAAAACAGTGACAGGAAAACCAAACGAGGGGTCGGAACAGAAAAACCAAAACAAAGAAGCACCGGACACGCACGAACAGAACTAGGAACACCTAAACAAAGCACGCGGGAAAGCATCTCCATGGGAACCGCGATGTCAGGGAGGAGGTGATGGTGAAAGATGAGCTGAAACCTGCCTAGGTGACGATTTACAGGCCATGTGTGTTAAAACCTGAGACATTCTTACTTGAACTGCACAAGATATTTGTTACAATTAAAGGAGTATTTGACCATCACTGAACTAAACATTACTGGTTATGTGCACAGATGACAGCACAACAACAAATATGACAGCAGAAAGTCTACAAGTAACTCAGACAACCAAGACTTTGCTAGTGTGGATACATAAGAAAACCTTAAAGCTGGATTTATCATTTGCAGTTGGATTTGGATCAAAAACAGTGTTTTACCTTTAATAGTGAGTCTGATGTCTTTATAGTTCCACTGGTTAAGATAACACCTGTAGTCTCCCTTATCCTCTTCAGTCAGGTGTGATATGAGTAGAGAGAGATTTCCTGGAGAGTGAACAGTACCCATCTGAACTCTGTTTCTGTACTGTTCACTCTCACTGGTGATCACGTCCCATGAGTTTCTGTTTGTGTTGTGTTTCCTCCAGGTAATATTCTCAGGTTTGGCGTGTGGGTCAATACAGGAGCAGGGCAGCAGTACTGAGTCTCCTGTGTATGCAGTGATGTAGTCTGTCCTCCGATTCCCTACTAGCATGCAGCCTGCAGAAACACACCAGATAAAGGCCTTCAGTATTAAACATGGCCGCACATGTACATGTAAAATGGTTATTATTATTATATATGACATACTCTGTTATTATTATTATATATGACATACTTAATTATTATTATATATCACATACTCCATTATTATTATATATGACATACTTAATTGCTCCAGGTCCAGTCACCTGATGGTACTGATGGTACCAGCCAACTGATGATGGTACTGGAAATCACTAAGAGATTTCCCAATAGATGTTGGTATGATGGATGCATGACCATCAAGATATAAGATGTAAATGTCTGATTATAATGATTATTGATTGTCTTTGCCTCCCTCCTTCCTTCTCTCCCTCTCCCACCCCACTAAAGTTATTACCACTAAAGTTACTATAACCACTAAAGTAAATATAACCACTAACATTACCACTAAAGTTACTAATAACATGTGACTAATCTTGTTTGAATCTTCAAACATCACAGATACACAGGATGAGGTTGAGACTGTTTCATAGGTTTGGCACTCTCCTATAACTTAGAAGCTTTATCTTTTTACTAAAAAATTGGAAATGTGCAAATTATAGAAGCCAAAGGGGAGAGTAAATGTTTCATAACGTCAACCTGTTGTCTCCCAGTATAGTTTTGTATTATGTTTTCACATAAAAAGGGAAACAATGATTCTAAACTAATTATTGCAGAATTTAATTACTAAACATCATTACTGATCATTATTTTTTTAATGAAATATGAAGGCGGTGGAGTGTTGTATTGCGCAGTTTTGAATCCATGGCTGCTATAATTTCTGAGAACCACCAGGTGTCGCTGTTTTGTCACCAGCTTTCAATGCTCCAAAGCTTCGAATCCTTCAGCAGTACAATAAGGAAGAACCTCAAACGCTTCACAGGACTTCGTCTGCACATCATTACCAAAAAGGAAGTAAAAACACATCTGCAGATAAAAACACACCTGCATTCCACAACACACTACACACAGCTACAGCAGTAACGCTGCTATACATCTTATACACTCTACAAAACTACAGGAACACTCTGAAAACTGCAGCCCAGACTACAATCTGTTTGTGGGATTCACCACACAACTATGACCTGGAACTCTACAACTCTCAGTAGAACTCCACTGAAATTCTCCACCCACTAATATCCACAGTAGAGGGGACGTGTTCAAGTGCAAAATAAATTATTCCTCCACTTCTTTCTCTCTCACATACAGACTAAATGTAACAGTGAAACAGTGTCTTTCTAGTGTCATCACTTCCTCCTGAGCTTCCCAGTGTTCAGTCCCCATCCTCAGTAAAGTGATCCTGCAGTAAGAAGTAGTGCTACACAGTGATCCCCCTCAGCACTGTTTGGTCACATCATTTCACTCCTGCACATAAAGTGATCAGAGGGCCAAACTGAATGTGTAGCTTAGCAAATATTAGACAGATCAGACAGGAAGAGCTCTAGACTACATGCTGATCAAAATAAACATTGATCATTTAATCAGGTAAACATGAGGATGGTCTGATATTCATATTATTCATAAAGTACAGGTGAAATGCAGCAGTCTATGATCATGTTGTAGTTTTCATACTATTAAGAAAAAACTACTTAAGTGAAGCTGTGAAATCCACCCACTAACACAGAACCACTAAAGGAGTCACGAAAGTAAAGACCACTTTGGATGTAGACAGTACAATGTCATCACAACCCAACAGTTATCACAGGAAGTAGAAACATTTTCTCACCTTTTCTCTTAGTTACTTTGTTCTTTTTGTTGTTAAAGCTGCCAAAAGCTGTTTAACAACTGTTTGATGATGGTGGATATCTGTAAAGTAACTAATTGAGGCTATAGGCTAGTGTGCACTGCACTGTTACAACAACAACAACAAAATAAAATTAAAACTGTAAAAAGACAAAACCCCCAGCATGGGCTGTCTAAGCCTCCTGGCCAATTGATGAACAAATGAGGAATAAATAACACAAACAGAAATAAACAAGTGAGCACATTTCCCACGTAGCACCCAGTGCAACCAGATTAGCAATAAATATGTCAGGAGGAAGAGGTGCATACTGGGAATTATCACAACTGTAAACTGGTAGCTATGACTATGGTGGCATCAGAATAACTTGGGACTAAATAAGAAAAGTCTTTAAACTGGAGTCACTGGAGTGAATTTATGCTGCCAGAGTCAGTTAGTGAGTGACTGATTAAACCATGAAGTCCAGAGCTAGATCACTGACACTGATGAGGATTTGGAGACTGTTTGACAATCTTCGTGGGTGAGTGAAAGAAGTAAACATTTCGCTCACACACCACTCTGAGAAACAGCACAGCAGAATTTTAAGATCACCAACCCAAAAAGGAAGCATGCGCATATGCATGTCTGTGTGTGTGTGTGTGTGTGTGTGTGTGTGTGTGTGTGTGTGTGTGTTATTTATGTATTGCTAAAGTGCATCAAGTTTAGCAATACATATGTGAGAAGGAAGAGGTGCATACTGGGAAACTGTACTGTCTTTATGGTTTTAATTTTTTTTTATTTGTTCATTTTTTATTTGTAAATTTTTCTAAGCCTCTAGGATAAGAAGAACAACATAGGAGAACTTGAAGCCCAAACACCCAACAAGAAGAGAGAGAGAAAGAGAGAGAGAGAGAGAGAGAGTGAGTGTGAGTGTGAGTGTGAGAGAGAGCAGGGCAGGGTGGGGGAGGGGGTGTTTTTGCATCTACAAGTATCACTTTGAATGTACATTTACTGTGTGTGTAAAAGTGTCTTTCTCCAAGTCCTTCAGATGTGGATCTGGCCATCCTGCAACAGCTGTGCATGTTTTGTGTGTGTGTGTGTGTGTGTGTGTGTGTGTGTGTGTGTGTGTGTGTGTGTGTGAGCCAGAGAGAGAGAGAGAGAGAGAGAGAGAGAGAGAGAGAGAGAGAGAGAAAGAAAGAAAGAGAGAGACAGTATTAGTTATGTATTGTTAAACTGATAAACAGTGCTCCAAGTTTGCTAGGAGGAAGAGGTGCTTGCTGGGAAACTGTACTGTTTTTGTGATATTACAGTTTTTTGCAAGACACAAAAACAAGGACATGTGACAATAATTGAAACCACTAACTCATGTAGCCCAGCTCCTGACCTGTTATACTAAACCAAAAGCACCTTCTCTGATTTACACTCATTTTGTATTTCTAAAACACATTTTTTTTCAATACGCTAAACACAATTCTCTATATTGGACACATCATTTCTTATAGAAAACCCTCAAATGCAAATGATGCATCCATTTATCAATTAACCAAACCCAGTACTCATAGGTGAAGACAATTATGACTAATTTGTACATGGAGCACTACACTATTTGTAGAGCCTGAGCACTATAAAGAGGCCACAGGGTCAATGTCTTGGTTGGATATCAATGGAGGCCAATATTGGAAAGAGAGGATGAGGACGAGGAAGAGCAACCATCACAGATGAGCTTTGGGCCACTTTGGTTGACCATATGGTTAAGCATGTGCTGTGTTTCAGGAAAGCTGAGCAGGGGTCCAGCCTAATCTGAGTCACTACACTGTACGAAGTGTCAGGAAGTACTATAGTAAGTGTCCCTGAGCAACATGGGGGTAAACCATATAAACAGGCTAAAACAAACAAACAAACACTGTCTTCACATTGGGAGACAGCTGTCTGGCTAGCAGTCAAACAAGTCAGTACTACTCTATATTACCATGGAGACCAGAGGAGGGGCAGACCTCCTGATTGAAATGGATTTATTCAGTACCAGTCCAGCTCTTTAACCCGCAGGGAGTGAGCTCTGCCCCTCCTCTGGTCTCCATGGTAATATAGAGTAGTACTGTCTTGTTTGACTGCTAGCTCAATAAGGGATATGATGGGCATGTCAAAATTCATGAGATCAGAATCCTCTGTAGTCTCTCCCCCAAACCCACCCACACTCGGGAAAACACACAGAAGCACCAAACACATACATCATACACCACATGTAAAGGACAGTACCACATATACAATCAACTACAATGAGGTGTGACCTCTGTCACAGGCAGCTGGATACAGAAGTGGGTAGTGGACAAGAGCTGCATCATACACAGAATGAACAAGTGAGGAATAAATAACACAAACAGAAATAAACAAGTGAGCACATTTCACATACCACACCATAATAAAAAACGTTTTTTATAAATGTACAGATTTATAGAGCAAAATTATCCTTGTAAGAGTCACAATACTCTTGTACTTTTCTTATTTCTCAATTTTGTCAGTCTTACTAAAGTCCCTACAATTCCTACCTTATGCTGGTCTTAAGTAACTAATCAGCAATTAGCAAGTAATTAGCAGCGGTTCCTCTCTACTGGACCGAACCACAGCGCAGATTTCAGTGCCACTTAACGGAACAAGTCGGCGAAGAATCAAATTTACTTTATTCTCCCTTAACTCGGGTGGACAAGACATGTTTGGAGTCCATATTTCGCTCCTTTAAAACAAAACGCTGCTAATATTGCTAACAAACACCGGAAGCCAACAGCAACGATAGCTAATAGGATTTGTAAATAAGTCAGATATCGAGCTACATGTCCTCAAACCTCATCCAGGTCGCTTCCCGGTGACGTGTTTCTTCACTTGTCTAGTTCACAGTGAGTTATACGACACACCGACTAGTCTGGGAGACATTTATTAACACTTGGATGCGGTTTGACCGGCTTGAGAGAAGTTTGTGGGTATCTATTTACGAAGACTATATTTGAGTTTCTGTTGACCTCCAGTGTTTGTTAGCATTTAACAGCTTTTGTTCTAAAATAAAGAGGCAAAATTTGGACTTCAAACATTTCTTGGTCGATAGACAGAATCTGGGATAAGTGGTGAGTTGCTGCTCTCTGCTGCTCCCAGATATAAATACCTTTGTGCAAATGAATGTATGAGGATGACAACACCTGTAGAGAGAAGGTAACACTCACCATCAGCAGCGTGGAGCACAAGGAGCAGATAAACACACACCAGCATTCTTACTGAGTTACACACACACTACACACAGCTACAGCAGGACTGCTGATACACACCGTACACACTCTTCAATACAGTCTACTGAATGACTTCACAGCTACACTTATAGTCGAGAGGAAGTGTATTCAGATGAAACTGACAAACTAACCACAACACACACACACACACACCAAATGTAGAGAGGCGTTAGGTTTTGTAAGTTGTCATGTGGTATGTCCTCTTTCTTCTTTATCAGTCAGTGATCTATCAGATATTCTCACATTGTCAGTGAGGACGGTCTCATTCTTAGTTAAGTGGCTCCGTCCTTTGTCATAGAGACACGTTGTAGAAGCTCAGGGGGTGAGACCCAACATAACCTCTCTCACTGCTGTTTGGTCAGTTCATTTCAATACGACACCCAAAGTACTTCAAAGGCTTATTAATGAAAACAGTGTAACGCTTCTTACCTGGAGTGAGGAACAGGTGCTACGGGGTAACCACGATGCGTGGAGTTAACATGGAGTGACACACACACTGGTGTGGACAATCTGAAAGACTTTTTTTCTCTCCTGGACCACTTCAAGCCAGGTCACACGGCTACCTTCATTGTATTTACACGTAAAGGAAATAGAGAAGGCGAGCAGAAAGGTGACGGTTCTCCCTTCACACAAACACACACACACACACACACACACACACACACACACACACACACTCTCTCTCAGTTACTCAATTCACATTACCATAAAGCTCCCTCTTAAAGACGCAGTACAACTGTGTCTGTTACAAGAGCATGTGGAATTACAGCAGCCACAGTGCTGGCTACCTGAGACTTTCAAAAAGTTTGAACAGATATTTAAAGGAGCATTTAATTTCAGAGCATTATTTTTTATTTATTTATACATAATGCAGTGCATGAAACATAAGTCAGGGTGTATTTTAATTGCACATGTTCAGTTTGATTAGTGTGGTTCAGTTTCAAATTTGATATGGAATTTGTTTGCAGGAGTAACGTGTTTGTTGGCCAAAAAACTGGTCCTCCTTCTGTAAGAATGTCACTCCACCACTAGAGATGTGAACTCTACTCACACCACAAATGTACTGTTGCTTTCAGACTGGACTGTCCAATTAAAATGAAAGCTAAAATAACCAATTTGACAGTCTATAGACTATTAAATAAATGTCTACAATCATGGACTTAATTCTCCAAATAAAGTGAAAGCTGCACTATGTAGAATGTATGTTGTCCACTACACTATCTGACAGAAACCTTGGCCTCACCATTAAGAAACAATGTCATCGTAAGGACTTACTGTGCCCTGGGCCTACATGGCACTGTGTTTACCGTCCCCTCTGCCCTGGTGGCACAATGTTTACCATGCCCTGGGCCCTGGGTGGTGCTGTGTTTACTGTCAACAAACTCAGGCATCTGAATGGTAATAAAGGTTTTCAGTGAGACTTGAATGGGTCTTCATTTGTTTTGACAGACCAATCATAGCAGTCTCTAACACACAAATCAGGGGCAGTTATAACATTAGGCATGTTGGTGATATTTGTCATTGTTTCATACACATATTACTTAAATTATGGAAACTATGTAATTCTAAAACAAATGTGGCAATGTGACAAATATACATTAACCTCGAAACTCTCTGACTTACCTGTGACTCATTTATAAATGAGTTCTTTCAAATCAAAGTGTATTTATATAACGCTTTTTACAACAGATGTTGTCACAAGACAGCTTTACAAATGATCAAGTCCAAGCTCTCAGGGAGCAAGCCAAGGGCAACAGTTCTAGACAAATCTCTCTAGAAGAAGAAATAAGGGGAAGAAACTTTGAGAGGAAGCAAGACTCAAAAGGGGGGCCCATCCTCCTCTACTCAACAATGGTCACCACAATAATAACAATTTAAAAAGAAAAATAAATGTAACAAATTAAAAAATAAGCAATTAATGTCTAGTCCAACTTTCTAGAGGTCCTGTTCTTGTCCCAAGGTGTGCATTCCCGGTGTGTTGTCTTGTATGTTGATTCACTATGATGATCTGATCACAGCAGTTGGTGAAAACATCCAGGCCCTTCTGAGTCTGTCAGCGTTCAAAATCAGATTTATCACCTCTGGTTTGGTGTCAGATAAAGTAATAAGAATCACAGTAACACTGCTACTAAGCCAGTAAGTGGAGGGGCCATAATTGTAAAAATATGTATACAGTTCTGGTTTGACCATTTGAGCAGTAACTGAGTCAGAAATCAGACTTCAAAATGCTGTTCTCAATTTAAAGAATGTACGATGTATGGTAGCTAGGTCTGACATTGAGGATTTTAGAGGGGATCTCATTTTTTTAACATGGTGAATTAGAGAGTAAGAATTTTAGTTCTTTTTTTCAAATGTATTTGATCTTATAGGATTTAATGTCTGTACTGGATCTGAAAACCCCCTTGTCCTGTAACAGATAACTTTATTATATATCTCTAGGATTAGGTAAAACCATGCGTATTAAATGTAATATGTTTTAAACCATTTTATTCTTAGATTTAGTGCTTAGATTTTTGCCAAGGCCCAATCCCCTCTCATTTTTCCTCCTACCCCTTGTTTTCAAGTGTCATCTTGCCCCTTGGGACTGAGTTACAAAGGGTAGTGGTTGAAATCTTCCCGCTTGCTTCTGCATCCATTTATCAATGATTCACAAGGGAGACATTTCACACTCAATTTGGAGTGTGACTCTGAAAACCTTCAGTTTGGAGGGCCATTTAGCACTAACAGTGCACCCTAGCCCTCTATCGGACACCCAACCCTTACTTATGAACACCGCATATAGAGGGCCAGGGTTAAGTGGTAGGGTCAAGGGGTGAAATGTGATTGGGCCCAAGTGATGTTTTAGAACATCTGTGCTAGCTGAGCTGTTTTTAAAAAGAAACACACGTGGCCTGAGCGAGCTGTTAGTCGTGGTTTTGGTCCTTGTGGTTTTAACCAGCGCTTTTTAGTATTAAGTGTAACGGCTCCTAGCAAAGGCAGAGTCTAATTATAACTGATCACCCAGGCTCTGTTTAACTGGCTTGTCAAATGTCTTTCAAATACATAATAAATAGAATAATACAAATATTTACACTTTATTACAAGAAAAAAGGATTTGTGCTGGAGGGGACATCCATAGTTTAAAACACCATTCATTACCAAAAAAACAACCCACTCTATTGCTGATTTTATGTATTTATGCTGTATGATGTTTGCTGTATTTATGTATTTTATGTTTATAAAGTGTTATGGCTACACTATAAGTAGTGTATTCAGTTTTTGTCCACCAGTAGACTGGCTGTGTTACATGGCTGCTTTAACGGCAAGTTGTCAACAAGGAGGCTTTTTCAGCCTTCAGGTGGCTTCTCAAGCCTCGTCTTTCTTCCCCTACAGACCCCCCCACACTGAAACCACAACATGCATGTCTGGTTCACAGCGGCACCAGGGGCCCTGTGGGCTCTGTGAAACTACACAATGAAAAAACAGACCTCAGGTGTTCTCAGGACTCACAAGACACCACATTACTGTGGGGGACGTAGTGAAGTCCTTGTGCACTTCAGCGAAGTACTGCTGAGAGAGTTCTGCACTGAGTTCTGGAGTCAGTGTGTGTCCACAGTGGTAGTGGAGTTCTGGGTGTAGAGTTGTCAGTGTGTGCTGGGGGGTTAGTGGTGTTTCCATAGTGACAATGCTGCTGAGTTTGTGTATTCTCTTCACTGAAAGTGAGTGTAAAATTCTCTTTTAATGCTGAATTGCATGAAATTGTACATTTATTTGTTAATATAAAAATGTTATTTAAGCAAGCTGACTTTTCAGGGAACTGGAAAAATATTTTACTTAACAAATAATTATTAAATATTTCTGCATATCTTATGATTCCATCTTATGAAGTCTGTGTACTTTTTAATATGTGCTTTTGTATGTTTTAGTTTGTAGCTCCTCCCCTGCTCTGCCCCTTGACATGTGTCTCATGTGAGTTTTGTCTCTTATCCCTCCCAGTAATTGTTCCCAGATATTCCCTGTTTGTCTCCTGCTGTATAAATACCCTAATGCTAATGTCTGCAGTCATGGTCAGTGTATGACCCTACTTTCATGTAAATACTTGTGTCATGAAATAACTCAGCTCAGTGAATACATCAAATATAACATACAAGCAGTGTTCTTAATCTTAGTGGTGTGAGAAAAATATGGTTTGTGGACTAAATCGTGGTAGAAATGTATTTGATAAGTGTATGGCATCTTAATGTGAATATGTGCAGTTTTTAAAATCAGTAAACATTTTGCTCTCCATATACCTTATGAACGCCCCAGAAGAAGGAGGAAACTGTTCTGGTCTGAGAGCTCAGGATGTCTGACGTCTGCTGTGGTTTCATTTCTCACAGTTCCAAGCAGTGGGTACCAGAGCAGAATCTAAAGCCCATTTTAGACCAGAAGTGACAACCATGCTGCTTCTGCACCTCTGCAGCTAAGCTGTGGTCACATACTCACAAGCTCAATTTTGTTCTAGTCTATTTCTTGCCTTATACCATGACAGGCTTATCAGTGGTTTCTAGCTAGAAATAGTACAAAATACTACATTTATTCTGTAATGTGTAGTTTAATAATCAAAACAGCAGAACTCTGACTGCTGGGTCTATACTAGTGTAAAATTGGGATAAAGGATGATGAAACACAGACTAAAACTAGGACTAGGCTCCAATGTGTTCTCAATGGCAGGTCCAGTTTGACTGTAATTTAGTACAAAACAGGTTTAGTATGAGTAGGACTGGTATGGTTACTGATCATTTGGGTAATATTGTGTACTGTGAGGAGAGATGTCAGTACTTCACTGAGAAAAGGGACTGCTCATGTACTACCCAAACCATGTCTATGTTCAAAGGGTGATTAATAGAGTTTATCAAAATTCAAATAGGTTCTTTTTGTGAGTAATGCAGGTTTTTGTTGTTTGTTTTCGACTCACTCAGTAAATCCAGAACTTCATATTACTCACAAAAAATCTTAAAGAACCTTTCTATATAAGCAATGGTCCACAAATTATTGTGAAGTAGAAACTGAAAAATCACCAAACAAAAAGCAGGTCTGTAAACTACATTTTAAAACTATAAACTTAGAAATAGGAGTTTGAGAATAGAGTGACAGGATAATACTGTTTGTTTCTCTCCTCTACATCAGACTCCACCCCCTTTGCTTTATAATGAGCATGTGTGTCTCCTGTAAGGTTTCACAGATGCAGCATCATGGTCAGTGTGGGGTTGCAAGTAAGTAAGTAAAGCACATTTCACACATTGCACCCAGTGTACCCAGATTAGCAATACATATGTGAGGAGGAAGAGATGTATGCTGGGAACTCTCACATCTGTAAACTGGTAACTGTTTCCACAGTGACATCAGTGACGTGTGCGTGTGTGTGTGTATGGGAGCATGTATTTGTGAGTGTGGGTGCATGTGTGTGTTTTGGGGTGGGCAGGGGTGTATGACTTTTGCAGGTTTATCACTTTGTACATTTACTATGTTTGTAAAATGATATCTTTTTCCAAGTCCTTCAAATGTGGTTCTGGCCATCACACACAGCAGTGTGTATGTTGCAGATAGAAGTTCATCAGAGTTTCATTTGAATACACTTCCTCTCCACTATAAGTGCACTAATGCAAAAACATAAGAGGACACCAAACCAAACTATAAAAAAAAGGAAAAATGTAGGATATGCACCCTCTGAAGACCATTTGGTGAGATGGGAAGGTGAGTGGCTACAGCTGAGGAAGCACCAGGGGCTCCTGTCTGGGTCTCACTGGGCAGCCATATACAGGGCAGCTGTGTACAGCACAGGTTCTGAACCTGGCTGAAGGGTGCAGGTTGAGCATCTTGGACATCAGTCACGCTTCCTTGGAGATGAAAGATATTTGGTCTGTGGTATTGGTCTACAACTCTAAACATGTTTTACTAAAGTAAGTCCTCATTTGGTCCTTTTAATTAAATCTACATCTTTAAGTACAAACCCCATCTCTAAGTAAAACTCTATATCATCTCTTGGAAACATTGAAATAAAAAATGAAAAAAAAAAAAATAGCAAAGCATTAGCCATTAGATTAGAACATATTATTCCATCACTGATACACCCTGATCAAACTGGTTTCATCAGAGAAGACACTCAGCCATTAACATGGTAGACTACTTAACCCAATACTGTGAGGGTGGCAGTTCAGAGGAAGCGAGAGGCAAGGTTGCGCCAAAGTTCTCTTTATTTTCCATTGTCAATATGTGACGATACCGCTACTAACAAACACTACTCTGTTCCAGTAGTCCTTGTAGCGATGTACACGTTGTGCGTGAGCAGTCCAACGGGCCACTAATGTGCTGCACTCTCTCTTGACCTGTGAGTTTAAATAGAGAGAATGAACAAGGAACAGGTGAAGGTGATTAGTAGGCAGGAGACTGGGAATGAGGCAGGTGTTTAGTGTGATCCCTAGCAGGAGTGGGCGTGTCCCTCCCTCTGGCTGCCCGGCCAACCGTGACAAATACGTTACACCTCACTCCACATATTAGAAACTGCTATGCAGAGAAGGCCTTCAGTAAAGAAAACTGGAAGTTTTTCTCTTCACATTGCATAAAATCTTTAACACCACACCTAAGGCCACAGTCAGTATTAATGTAATAACACCACAAAATGTGAATAGAGGTACTAGGCAAGGAAGCCCACTCTCTCTATTGCTGTTCTCAGTTCTTATATTTATACATTTTTTATTACTATTTTAACTTTTTTTTTGGGGGGGGGTTTGTCTTTTTAATTTTTATTTGTTGTTGTTGTTGTTACAGTGCAGTGCACACTAGCCTACAGCCTCAATTAGTTACTTTACAGATATTCACCATTTAGCAAACAGTTGTTAAACAGCTTTTGACAGCTTTAACAACAAAAAGAACAAAGTAACAAAGAGAAAAGGAGAGAAAATGTTTCTACTTCCTGTGATAACTGTTGGGTTGTGATGACATTGTACTGTCTACATCCAAAGTGGTCTTTACTTTGGTGACTCCTTTAGTGGTTCTGTGTCAGTGGGTGGATTTCACAGCTTCAATTAAGTAGATTTTTTCTCAATAGTATGAAAACTACAACATGATCATAGACTGCTGCATTCCACCTGTACTCTATGAATAATATGAATGTTATCAGACCATCCTCATGTTTACCTGATTAAATGATCAATGTTTATTTTGATCAGCATGTAGTCTAGAGCTCTTCCTGTCTGATCTCTCTAATATTTGCTAAGATACACATTCAGTTTGGTCCTCTGATCACTAAGTGCAGGAGTGAAATGATGTGTCCAAACAGTGCTGAGGGGGATCACTGTGTAGCACTACTTCTTACTGCAGGATCACTTTACTGAGGATGGGGACTGAACACTGGGAAGCTCAGGAGGAAGTGATGACACTAGAAAGAGTGTCACTGTTAGATTTAGTCTGTATGTGAGAGAGAAAGAAGTGGAGGAATAATTTATTTTGCACTTGAACACACTTCCTCTCTACTGTGGATATTAGTGGGTGGAGAATTTCAGTGGAGTTCTACTGAGAGAGTTGTAGAGTTCCAGGTCATAGTTGTGTGGTGATTCCCACTAGACAGACTGTAGTCTGGGCTACAGTTTTCAGTGTTCAGGACACTGTAGTTTTGTAGAGTGTATAAGATGTGTAGCAGCGTTACTGCTGTAGCTGTGTGTGGTGTGTTGTGGAATGCAGCTGTGTTTTTATCTACAGATGTGTTTTTACTTTCTTTTTGGAAATGATGTGCAGACGAAGTCCTGTGAAGCGTTTGAGGTTCTTCCTTATTGTACTGCTAAAGGATTCGAAGCATTGGAGCATTGAAAGCTGGTGACAAAACAGCGACATCTGGTGGTTTTCAGAAATTATAGCAGCCATAGATTCAAAACTGCGCAGCACTATAAACAATACAACACTCCACCGCCTTCATATTTCATTAAAAAAAAAAAAGATCAGTAATGATGTTTAGTAATTAAATATTACAATAATTAGTTTAAAATCATTGTTTCCCTTTTTATGTGAAAACATAATACAAAACTGTACTGGGAGACAACAGGTTGACATTATGAAACATTTACCCTCCCTTTTGGGTTCTATAATTTGCACATTTCCAATTTTTTAGTAAAAAGATAAAGCTTCCAAGTTATAGGACAGTGCCAAACTTATGAAACAGTCTCAAGCTCATCCTGTGTATCTGTGATGTTTGAAGCTTCAAACAAGATTAGTCACATGTTATTAGTAACTTTAGTGGTAATGTTAGTGGTAATAGTAACTTTAGTGGGAGGAGAGAGGGAGAGTGAGTGAGTGAGTGAGTGAGTGAGTGAGAGGGAGGGAGGCAGGGAGGGAGAGAGATGGAGGGAGGGAGAGAGACAATCAATAATCGTTATAATCAGACATTTAAATCTTATAACTTGATGGTCATGCATACATCATACCAACATCTATTGGGAAATCTCTTAGTGATTTCCAGTACCATCATCAGTTGGCTGGTACCATCAGTACCATCAGGTGACTGGACCTGGAGCAATTAAGTATGTCATATATAATAGTTAAGTATGTCATATATAATAATAATAATAATAATAATAATAATAATTAAGAATGTCATATTTAATAATAATTAATGATGTCATATTTAATAATAATAATGGAGTATGTCATATATAATAATAACCATTTTACATGTACATGTGCAGCCATATTTAATAGTGAAGGCCTTTATTCTGTGTGTTTCTGCAGGCTGCAGTTTGGCAGATAATCAGAAGACAGACTACATCACTGCATACA
Source organism: Electrophorus electricus (assembly GCF_041902795.1). Lineage (NCBI taxonomy): Eukaryota > Metazoa > Chordata > Actinopteri > Gymnotiformes > Gymnotidae > Electrophorus > Electrophorus electricus. The sequence goes on from NC_137498.1 coordinate 16,530,710, forward strand.
CAGGAGACTCAGTACTGCTGCCCTGCTCCTGTACTGACCCACACGCCAAACCTGAGAGTTTCACCTGGCAAAAATACAACACAAGAAGACAAACATGGGACGTAATCACCAGTGAGAGTGACCAGTACAGAAACAGAGTTCAGCTGGGTACTGTTCATGCTCCAGGAAATCTCTCTCTCCTCATATCACACCTGACTGAAGGGGATGGGGGAGTGTAAAGGTGTTATCTTAAATGGAGAGAATATAAAGACACCGTACTCACCATTAAATCTCTATCAAGCACAGTGATACTGTCATCATTAGACTGAACCCACAACTTTTGACTGTTCCAGACCTTCTGTGTTAAACTGTGTTTAGAGCAGTACTTTAACCAGATGTTACTCAAATGCACCATTTGTTGTAATGAATGCCGTTAGGGTTGCAAGCAGTCAGCACTGTGGTAGTAGATGACAAGGGGCAGATGTGCTGGACTGAACTAATAGCACTTAGGGAGTCATTTTGGGTCCATCCCACTGGGCCGCCACATCTCTGTGACAACGGACCAAGCCAATTTAAGTAAGAATGAGGACATTCTCACTTATGATGTGAGGCTGTTAAGGAAGAAAGAGGACACACCAAATGACTTTTAAAAACTTATAAAACCCTACTGCCTCCCTATGTTTGTTGTGTATGTTGGGGATAGAAGTTTGTCAAAGCTTCATTTGAATACACTTCATCTCCACTGTAACTGTAGTTGTCAGAACATTCAGTATACTGTATTTTTGACTGTGTGTACAGTGTGTATCATCAGTCCTGCTGTAGCTGTGTGTAGTGTGTGTGTAACCCAGTACGAATGCAGGTGTGTGTTTATCTGCTCCTTGTGCTCCACACTGCTGATGGTGAGTGTTACCTTCTCTCTACTTCTGTAGATCATCAAATATCTACTCAGTAGCTACTTTATAAGAAACACTGGAAACATCTAATAGGAGTCCAGTTAGAGGTGACATGTCATATATTTCTGATAACGTATAAGAGGCACTCCATGTTATCTGAACATATAAGGTAGAATTTGAACAATTACAATTTGCTTTTTAGACTGCCATCGGTCGTAAATATTGAAATCAATGTATTATTGTGGTGAACTTAAATCTCATGCATATCAGCTGCAGCACTCAGGCTAGAGTATAATAGAGCAAAGAAAGCAATCGTTATACTGTGATGGAGTAAATCTTACTCTCAACAATCCCTCTACTAGTTAAAGGAAGTAACAGTATAGTGTAACTTACAAGTATGTAAAAGATAATTAGGCTTTCTACATATAATAATGTGCTTAAAACAATTCACTGTGTGCTTGAGGTAGTTAAACCATGTCAAAAAGAAAATCAATGTTGAATTTTTAATTTGAAACACACATGTGCTGAAGACATTGATAGTGAAGGACTTCAACTGGTGTAGCTGAAGGCTGTACACTGGAACATCACATAATCACAGAGATCACTGTATACGCAGGAGACTCGGTACTGCTGCCCTGTTCCTGCACTGATATAAAGACCAGACCTGAGAGTTTAACCTGGTATAAATACAACACAAACAGAAACACATGGGAAGTGATCTCCAGTGAGAGTGAACAGTACAGAAACAGAGTTCATACTTAGAACTGACCACACTTTTCTATTCTTGTAGAGGCTCCATATAAACCTGTAACTCTTACTCCAGTGGACACTGACACATCAAGTCCAACAGCTTCAACTAAACCTACTACTACAATGACATCTCCAAATGGTTATAAGTTATTAATTTCATCAACTACTACTGATGGTAAGATTAATTTGTTTAATAGTATTCTCCAATCAACACCATAAAATGATTCCCCACTAAATATTACTACTACTAACAATGATAATAGTAAGTGACATCAACAATTAATTTCTTAATGCAGTTCACTTCATATAGGATACTGTAAGGGTTGGCACCAGGCCAAGACCCCCTTCGGCCACCAGAGGGAGGCCTCAAATGAACCACGCCATTAATCAGGATTAACACCCAACAGCTGGGTTAGACCTTATAAAAGCCCCTTGACCCCGTCTTTCAGTGCTGGGTATTTCCTAAAGTTTTGATCCAAGCTCCTAGCCACTAGCTTCGGGTATTGAAGTCTGTGAGCCCTCGTGCTACACCTCATTTCTTGTCTGTGAGGTTGTTTGTGTTTTTATGTGTCCCCTCCCCTCTCCAGTTTTCCATCTGGAGTCTGTCTCTCTCCCAAGGCTTCCCTTAGCCATTCAAGTTCCTCCCTGTTTTCTGGTTTTGTTTGGGAAGTTTTAGTTTGGTTTTCCTCAGTGCATCGAGGTTTCCATTTTTTCCTGTCATGTCCTTTGTTCTCCCTTTTTCCATGCTCAGAATGGTGTTTAGTTATTTACCTTTTGTTTTACCTGATCCAGGATCTAACTGTTCTGCACATGTGCCCACCATTGTTAAAAGCGTGGTTGCTTACCCAGTACCCAGGGTATTGGTTTCATTACTTAGGTGACCTGGGTTCAAGCCTGCCTTACAGATATGTTCTTGAACTGCTTTACAGATGATCTTTCCTACAAAGGGCCATATTTATAGATACTTTAGGAATGTTTCCCAGCATTCATACCTGACTCTTCACTGCCTCCTACTTTTCAAACCCCTATTAATATGATCATTTCATGTTCATTCATGTTGTGTTTATGGCCTGATTATGTATAATCTTGCATTCAGAATGTAAGATTGTTTGTGTTTATTTTTGATGAGGTGTGATGTTTGGTTGTTAGATTGTAGATTGCTTTGTATTGTTTTTTTCATGGTGCTTTTATTACACAGTTTGATTTTTTTTAAACTACCCTTCAGGAATTTCTGCTCAAGCTTACCGTGGCCTGCACAGTGTTGTATTCCCAAAGCTTGAGGAGCTGAAGACAGACCTGGTAGCTGTGAAAGAAACACACCACCTAATGGTGGCAGGTTATGGTGAGACTGATGAAGACATTGAAGACCCATATGAGGATGTTGCCACGGATGCCTCAACAGATGATGAATTCTAGACTCCATCCTGTCCACTGCACTTTCCACATTAATTTCAAATCTGTATGCCTATATAATACATGTAATGTTGTTTTTTTATCCTTGTCTCTTTGTAGCTAGGTTGTTTGGTTGGGTGTTCTTTATAAGATATAAGAAACATTTTTTTAAAATTATGCTAACCTTTTTTCTTTTCAGCAGTAATTAACCTTTGTGAAGATGAGATTAAACGTTGTGTTATAAAACACATATTGGAATAGCCCCTGTAAAACCACGTGCAGGGTATTTTGGGGCTACAATCCTGCACTTTTAAAAAAATCTATTTAAAAAAAAATAATAAGCCATTTGAAGCAGTAATGAATGGAGCATTTAATTCTGTTTGTCTAGTTGTTCAGTTTCATAATATAAGCATATATTATGCAAGAAAGTGTTTGCATAACTGCGTAGCCTTAGTACTGGAACACCAGAGTAAAGATAAGCCTTGTTTTGTTGAACATTGTATTGTGACCAATAAGTCTAATTTTCAGTTAAAATGGTATAATTTCTTAAGGCTTTATTATTGTTGTTGTTTAGGTTGCATTTTGATCCTTAATAAGTGTTCAAATGACTTTGGATTATAACGAATACAGAGTGAGTGAATTGTACCTATGTGGAATGATTACTAATTAATTAATATATAGTTTACATGTATAGGTTATATTTACTTTATTTATTTAGATTTTTTAATTTGAGCCTGATAACAAAATGATAACGTAAAGAGGGGGAAATTATTTTAAAATGTTATTTATAATATGAGACTATAATGTCATTTCAGCTGCACTTCTGTCATTGTTCTAAACAACCACTGAAGAGAATTTAGCGCTCCATTATGTCATAATGTGTGTCATTCTATTTCTGACCCCAGATCAGTTTATTGAGTGGATTTGCCGATGACGATCATTTTAGACAAAACATCAACAGAGACTACAAACAATTCTTCACGCATAAGAGGTACTGAGAAACGAAAACAAAACGTAAGTAGAATTTAGTTTTATCTACAAAGGCAGTTTTTTTCCTAAATTAGAAACTAAATATTTGATAAGGGAATCGTATTATAAACATGTAGCCAATATGCGAATTTAAAATGAGAACACACATTTTAATGATGGAGAACTTTTGACTGAACGGAGAACTAATTAGTGGGCTGATAGTGAGCTCCCCGCCCCACTAGTCACGTGGTACGGCCCGCCGCCTGCAGTGGGAGTTCATGGTCTTGTGTGAATCCACGACGATGTAGTCACACACACCTGCACCGCGTTATTCTCCTAATGTCTGTGTGTGTTTAAACCCCGGTTGGTGTGTATATCCCTGTCGGTCTGTGTTCGCTAATGTTCACGTACGTGGTGCACTTTATGTTTGTAAGCTGTGTTCAATGTTGCTCATGTTCATTTTGCCTGTTTGGTGTGAGCGCCACTGTGTTCGTTATTCGTGTTCGTCTAATAAACGTCTGTCTACGTCAAGGGAGTTTGTGGGAGTTTGTGGGACCTGCGGCACTCGGGCCGTCACAGCTGTTTAATTTCACGGACCGCACACATATTTAAAAATGCGGAATAAGTGAGTAGAGAGTGAACTAACAAAAGGAAACCTTGATAAATAAAAGGGGACGTAGCTGAAAATATTCGGGTAACCGAACTCCATTAGATGAAATACGTTGACTGAGACAAGGGAAAGTGACTTATGGGCTTGTTTTAGAAAAGCCTCTGCAAGACCACGAGTGTGGCCATTATGCACTGTCGCACAACGGACAACCTTTGTTTCACATTTATTAACATTTGTAGAAGAAATTGAGCTACGGGTGGCCATTTGTTCTGTTACATAACTGTATATACATATTTAAAGTCTACAGGCTCTGATTTTTCATTTCCATATAGAGATATGAAACTGGGGTACAAAGGTAATCCTGTGCACAAATGCATGTAAAATAAGCCTTGTTTTATAGAAAATTGTGTTGTAATCAAAGCCTAATTTTCATTTCAAATTCAATTACTTCTTAGGAATAAATCTTTAATTCTTAAAAATTAGTTTTTTTTTTAATGTCCAAAAACACATGCAAACTTTTTAAAAGAAAGTAAACAGCTTTATTATCGTTCAGTGACAATAGAGCTTTCTTCTGCCCTTTCTAGATGCCAAGGGACAACTTAATTACTAATATTATCACCAGAAGCCAGAAGAGTCATAGATACCCTGCTCCCATTGCTTGGTTTAAGCAACATTACTGTGCCAATCTGGGAGAAAGTGTAAGTGTCTACATCTTTTTAATGCATCCACAGTTTTATTTATTTTGCCTTCACATTTCCCTGACTTGTACAGATGGCAATCCAAAATATGCTGTCCATTAGTGGAGTTTCCACTGCCCAGGTGGGGTCAATGGATGATTCATTTCCTTTACAATTCATCACTGATTATTTCTCATTTCTCACCCAAGAAACAGCAGGACTGTAAGGAGGTTCGTACCGTCCGGAGCAGAACTGCTGAACACTTTATGATCATAGAGTCAACGGAAGAGATTTGCTCTTTGGACCACAGCGCCCATGTAGAAGGTGCAGATGTACTTTCTTGCATAAATCTAGCTTTCCATTAAGAACACACAGTAGGATATGATCTTTGTTCACTTTAAATATGTGCCTGTACTTTATTATGTAATTGCATTTGTATTGATTTTTGGGAAAAATAAACATCTGTAGATGTAAGAGAGGATCTGGGTGGAGTAGGGGAATCTATTACAGAGGCAGTCAAAGTGGAGAACACCCCAGCTGGTGAGTAGCATCAAAGCACCACATCAATAATCAGAGTTTACATACATCCACTCCATGGACACCAGTTTAAAAATTCTACTTTTATTTCAAATATAAAGGCTCAGAATGCAAGAGGTTGAAGAGAGTACGCATCTTCTTCAGACGAGCATGGCAGGCTATAAAAAGCACCTTGTCCTGTGCCAAGCGCTCCAACAAAATTAGCCCTACTTTTTAACTTTTCCCAGCTCTTTTTACCAATTTATTTTGTATTTCTTTTTTCCCTTCATTTTCCCCAACCTGTCTTTTCATTTTCTGAAATAACATCTTTTGACTTTTTGATTTATTTTTGATTAATAAACTTTAATTCATGCAAAGATAGTCTTTTTGCATTCTGGACCATTTAATCATATTTTTTCATTCTAAGACCAGCCAGGTTATGATTCTAATTCAGCCAAATAAATCTTGAATGATTCAACTCACTTTAATAACATTTTTAGATTAGCACATATATGTACAGTTTCATGTCACTCACCTTTAGTGAGAGGAAGTACAGTAAAGGGAAAACACAAACTGAGCATCCTTGTCTCTATGGAAACACCACTGACCTCCCAGCACACACTGACAACTCTACACCTAGATCTCCACTACCACTGTGGACACACACTGACTCCAGAACTCTCACAGCATTACTTCAGTACTCCAGACCCTAATGTCCACCCAGCAGAGAGGAACTGGGAACAAATGAACTTGGCCAGAGCTCTTATGTTTCTTTTCAAGTTCACATCACCAGCTTTACAGAGACATACAAAACCACACACAGTGCCATCATGTCCTTTGACCTGTGAGGACTCTGGTTGTTTCTTCTTTTGTAATGTATCCCACAACCCCACACTGACCATGATGCTGCATCTGTGAAACCATATAGGAGACACACATGCTCATTATAAAGCAAAGGGGGTGGAGTCTGATGTAGAGGAGAGAAACAAACAGACATACTATCCCCTCACTCTTATTCTCAAACTCCTCTTTCTAAGTTTATAGTTTTAAAATGCAGTTTATAGAGTTAATCACCACAAAGCTTGCGCACATACAAATTTTTGCATTACTTTTTCATAGCTTGATATATTTTATGTTTGCACTGTCTTATGATGTCCTGTGTACTTAATATTTTATTCATTGTATCAAATTTGTTTTATTGGTAAATATACTTTGAACTATTATGCACTGTCACTACAGAATGCTGTGTGCTTTGTCTTCAGAGTCTATAAGCATGCAAACACACACACACACACACACACACACACATTTAAGAATTTATAGATAGTGAGAGGACCTGCTTTTTGTTTGTTTTTTCAGTTTCCACATCACAATAATTTCTTGTGGACCATTGCTTATGTAGAAAAGTTCTTTAAGATTTTTTGTGAGTAATATGAAGTTCTGAATTTACTGAATGAGTCAAAAACAAACAACAAAAACCTGCATTACTCACAATAAGAACCTATTTGAACTTTGATAAACTCTGTAAATCAGCCTTTGAACATAGACATGGTTTGGGTAGTACATGAGCAGTCCCTTTTCTCAGTGAAGTACTGACATCTCTTCTCACAGTACACAATATTCCACAAATTATCAGTAACCATACCAGTCCTACACATACTAAACCTGTTTTGTACTAAATTAAATTCAAACTAGACCTGCCATTGAGAACACACTGGAGCCTAGTTCTAGTTTTAGTCTTTGTTTAAAACATCATCCTTTATCCCAATTTCACGTTAGAATAGACCCAGCAGTCAGAGTTGTGCTGTTTTGATTATTAAACTACACTTTACCGAATAAAAGTAGTATTTTGTACTATTTCTAGCTAGAAACCACTGATAAGCCTGTCATGGCATAAGGCAAGAAATAGACTAGAAGGAATCTGAGCTTGTGAGTGTGTGACCACAGTTCAGCTGCAGAGGGACAGAAGCAACACGGTTGTCACTTCTGGTCTAAAATGGGCTTTAGACTCTGATCTGGTACCCACTGCCCACTGGTTGGAACTGTGAGAAATGAAACCGCAGCAGACGTCAGACATCCTGAGCTCTCAGACCACATTAAAATGCATACACATATCTAATACTTTTCTACAACAATTTAGTCCACAAACCATATTTTTCTCACACCACTAATAGATTAAGAACACTGCTGTAAAAGTGGAGCCTGGATGTTATATTTGATGTATTCACTGAGCTGAGTTATTTCATGACACAAGTATTTACATGAAATAAGGGTCATACACTACCATGACTGCAGACATTAGCATTAGTGTATTTATACAGCAGGAGACAAACAGGGAATATCTGGGAACAATTACTGGGAGGGGTAAGAGAAAAAACTCACATGAGACACATGTCAAGGGGCAGAGCAGGGGAGGAGCTACGAACTAAAACATACAAAAGCACATGGAGACAAAGACGTACTAAAGCGAGAACATGTAATTGTCTTCTACTCTTTACTACAGTGTAGCCTATAGAAACGTATACCAGGAAATATAGGACAATTATATTTTAACTATATTAAAAAGTACACAGACTTCATAAGATGGAATCATAAGATATGCAGAAATATTTAATAATTATTTTTTAAGCAAAATATTTTTCCAGTTCTACCTGAGAAAGTCAGCTTGCTTAAATAACATTTTATATTAACAAATAAATGTACAATTTAATGGAATTCAGCATTAAAAGAGAATTTCACACTCACCTTTAGTGAAGAGAAGACACAAACTCAGCAGCATTGTCACTATGGAAACACCACTGACCTCCCAGCACACACTGACAACTCTACACCCAGAACTCCACTACCACTGTGGACACACACTGACTCCAGCAGTCTCTCAGCAGTACTTCAGTCCACCTGACACTAATGTCCACCCAGCAGAGAGGAACTGAGAACAAATGAACTTGGCCAGAGCTCTTATTTCTTCTTTTCATTTTATCATTAGCGGTTCTTTTTAGACTTCCCCGAACACACATGGTGCTACATCATCCTCTGACTGCTGAGAACTCTTGCTGTCATTTCCTGTTCTGTGACACGATGCTTCATGATACAAACACCCACACTGACCAAACGACTGCTTCTGTGAAACCATATTCAAGATACGCAAGTTACTCTGGATTGTCCAGGTGTTAATGACTGCATGCTCAGTGGTGGATGGTGCTTTGTCTTGGGTGTTATCTTCTCTCTTCCCTTCCTGCACACGATGCAGTCCCCCAGGGGGCTGTGGTTTCCAGTTGAGAGTATGCTGTACACAATTGACTGCTGATTGTGTTGACAGGATATAAAAACATGGTGCAGTGTGTTGATTGTAAAGCATTCCTGGGTACTGAGAAAGGCACTATATAAGGCTAAAATCATAATTTCTAGCAATAAATAGACTCGAAACAAAACAGAAAAACTGTATGTGATCACTGCTTCACCCCAACAGTGCAGAAACAGTTGCTGCTTATGGTCTAAAAAGGGCTCTGGCTTTAATCTGGTAAAATCTACGCTTCAGTGTCAGTGCTAGCTCATTAGACAAATATAGTCTAAACGTCATTTGTTATATATAAAACGCAAAATGGTATGTTTAATTTTTGTGGTTTGGACGCCCATGTTTAACGATGATCTCAAAGCATCTTGTGAATGCCCCAGAATAAAGTGTGTCTGTTCTGGTCTGAGAGATCAAGGTGTCTGACGTCTGTTGTGGTTTCATTTCTCAAGGTTTCACGCAGTGGGCGTCCACCAGATCAGAGTCTAAAGCCCATTTTAGACCAGAAACAGCAACTGTTTCTGCACTGCTGTGGTGGAGCAGTGGTCACACACAAGTTTTTTTGTTTCAAGTCTATTTATTGCTAGAGTTTTCTATGATATGACTTTACCCTTATATAGCGCCTTTCTCAGTACACAAGAGCAATCGGCAGTCAATTGTGCCCAATCTTCAGTCAACTGGAAACCACAGCCACCCGGAGGACTGCATCATGTACAGGAAGGGGAGCGAGAGGACAACACCCAGGACAGAGCACCATCCACCACTGAGTTCGCAGTCATTAACACCAGGACATTCTAGAGTAACCAATCAACCTAACCTCCATGTTTTTGGCGTGTGGGAGAAAGCACCCAGGAAACAAAGAGGAAACCTACGCAGACATGCAGAAACTCCTGAGACACCAATTCTGAAACGCAGACATGCTAACCACCAAGCCACTGTGCACAGTACTACATAGTGCAGTGTAGGCCCAGACTCAAAACAGCACAACTGGCTACATTTGAACTTGTAGTCCTACTGCAGTGGTAGCACCACCAGATGGCCATAACATTGTTAGAAAGTCAAGGGTCGGTACACAGAAAAACAATCCAAAGAACGTTCGGTATGCATAGGACTCTAGAGGCAATACTTCACAGTGTCCTAATGTTCGAGACAGGCTTAAATAATCAAGTACACAGGGGAGTTCAATATTCCGGCAATGACGATCTGACGTGAAGTTCATGATTGGTGGAGTCCTGGGTTGGGTGACAAACAGCCTGCTGGGTGCTGTACTGTGAGGAGGAATCGGGCGAAATGACACATATGGGCTGAATGCTGGAATATAAATAATGACCAAAGCAGATATTAACACACAACGATGATTTTTCTAATGCAAAGATGGTACAGATAAGTGTGAAAAAGTAATGGAGGGCTAAGACTGGAGAGACAACATTTCACTGAGACATAAGACAATAAGAAATGGCGTCCTTGGAGGGTGACACTCTACTTTGGTCGGGGGGGATGAAGAAGGATAAAAGAAGATCCAAAATGTAAGGTCTGCAGTTGTTCTCGAGGCAACTCCTTTGTTGTAAACCATACTGGTGTCAATAAATACATCTTCTGTTTTTCTCTACCATCCTGAATGTTGCCTGTTTGAGTGCTTTGATGTTTTGCATGACTCATCATCTCTGTAAATATCTGAGCATCAAAGTTTCACATCCGCTATTACCCTCGGTCGTCAGGCATAATGGAATGAACACACTACATGATCAAAAAACTGCTAGCTGCAGTTCTATGTGAAATGCATATGACTCCTAGTGCAACCACAAAAGTGGCCCCTTTCGAAGTTTTGATGGGAAGACCATTTGAGCCAACCAGGCCTCCTGCTAGCTGTTTGGCACACTCTGATTAGGTTGTACCCTCATTAAGAGCCACCAACTCTGCCCCATAAACCAACTGCCAACCGACACTGAGGAAAACATGGAGGAGCAATGCAATGCACCATGTGCCTCGGTGTGGTTTTGTCTGCATGCACAACTCCCACAACCCACCAATCACAATTTCAATATGTAACCTGTGACGGTCAGGTTGATCAGGGGTGAGGCACCCTGACAGATGTAACATACGTGTGTCACAACAAGACTTTTCTAAGAGGGGCCTTTGTGAAGCTGTTATGTAGGGTGATGCCACCTGAAGGAGATCCAGCTAACAAACCCTGATTAGCTCCCGGCTTGTGGCCTCCCTCTGGTAGCTGTGAACTGGCGAGCCACCTGTTACTTAACCAACATCACATCAATTAACAACACTGGAGGACGCCACAACTGTTCAATGAACAGGTTGGTATTTCCATGACTTTTCAATGCTAGGCTGCACACCATTGTCAGGATCTTCAAATATCCTCTGACAAATGGTTCCATTTAAAAACAGTATAATAGCTATTTTTAAATCATTTATCTTTGCTCTGTTGCCAAGCAGAGATTCTATAGACATTTTAGTTACTTTATAATGTTGCCAAGCAGGTTTTCTATGTTTGTTGTCTGTCAAAACTACATTCTTCCTCTTTTTTGTCACTCATGCTGTCTATATTGTTTTTTTTTCCATTTGCTTGATTGCATTTGTGTGTGTTTGTGTGTATGTGTGTGTATGTGTGTGTGTGTGTGTGTGTGTGTGTGTGTGTGTGTGTGTGTGTGTGTGTCTGTATGTGTGTGTGTGTGTGTGTGTGTGTGTGTGTGTGCTTAATTTGAATTTCATTTGATTCTGTGTAATCTGCATTATCCATTGGAGTGGATGCTGGTTTGCTTTTCCGACTGTGTACTACAGTGGAGTAAGTGACATCATCCTGTAGGAATAACACCATACTCACCATTAAATCTCTATCAAGCACAGTGATACTGTCATCATTAGACTGAACCCACAACTTTTGACTGTTCCAGACCTTCTGTGTTAAGCCATGTTTAGAGCAGTACTTTAACCAGATGTTACTCAAATGCACCACCATGTTGTAATGAATGCCATTAGGGTTGCAAGCAGTCAGCACTGAGGTAGTAGATGCCAATTTTAATTTTAGATTAAAACTGCAGCTATGAACATGAGATTTATTTGAGCCGTTAACACACGTAATACATAAAACTCTCTCTGAACAAACTTCTCTCACTTCTCCATTCTGAGAGTGTAGTGATCACTGCAGAAAATCACTCCAGATGAAGCATCTGCGTCAAAGCATTTAGGTGGTGTCATTTAGCTTTTTATCTGAAATCAAAATCAGCAAAACCTACCCCAAACTAGCAAGGCCTCCTTTTGGGTCTACATAAGCTTATAGAGGGTGCCTGTGGTGGTTCAGTCTGCACTCTGGCAGGGAACGTGGAGATGGAGAACGTCACTGCTTACACAGGAGTCTCGGTCCTGCTGCCCTGCTTCTGCACTGACCCGCATGCCAGACCTGAGAGTTTACACTGGCACAATTCAGCCAGAAGCACGTGGAGTGTAATGCTCAGTGAGAGTGCCAGCTTGTCCTCTGGCTTCCATTCCCAATCCAATGGCCAGACCGAGAGAGTTAACCAGGACCTGGAACGCACCCTTCACTATCTGGCCTCTTCCTGCACATCCCCTTGGTCTGAGCACCTATTTTGGGCAGAGTTCACCCACAACACCCTGTGGCACTCCTCCTTAGATATGTCACCATTCGAGTGCCAGTACGGTTATGCTCTGCCCATGTTTGCCGACCAGGAGGCTGAGCAGACGGTCAGGCGCTACTGCTTGGCCTGGCAGAGGGCATGCAGGGCTCTCTTATCTGCTACAGCTGCTCAAAATCGTTATGCCGACTTATCGGCTGGGACAGCGGGTTTGGCTATCCGCCAAGGACCTGCCTTTGTGTGGTTATACCTGCAAACTCACCCCTCGCTACATCGGGCCATTCAAGGTTCTTCTCCTGTTTCTTATCACCTTGCCCTTCCCCCACCCCACTTCCCACATATCTCGCATTAGGCCTGTATTGTGTTCAGTGGGCTCCTCCGACCCGTCGGGTCCGCGCATGGTGGACGGTGCACTGGCGTACACGGTCAAGCATCTCTTGGATGTCCGGCAGGTTCATGGTGGAGTCCAGTATTTGGTGGACTGGGAGGGATACGGGCCCGAGGAGCAGTCCTGGGTCCCCTCCTGTCACATCCTGGACCGTGAACTCATTTAGGCTTTTCGGCAGGATCGTGCGGCTGGCCTTGGGACATCAGGAGCTGCCCCTTCAGGGGGGAATACTGTAAGGGTTGGGACCAGGCCGAGGCCCCCTCCGGCCACCAGAGGGAGGCCTTGAGTCAACCACACTACTAATCAGGCTTGATGCCCAACAGCTGGGCTAGACCTTATATAAGCCCAGTGACCCAGTCACTCAATGCTGGGTCTTTGCTAAGGTTTTGAGCAAAGCTCCTAGCTGATAACTTCAGGTATTGATGACTGTGAGTCCCTGTGCTACACCTCATTTCTTCCCTGCAAGGGTGTCTGTGTTTTTACACATCCCCTCCCCTCTCCAGTTTTCCCCTCTCTAGTCTGTCTCTCTCCCAAGGTTCTTCTTAGCCATTAAAGTTCCTCCCTGTTTTCTGGTTTGTTTGGGAAGTTTTAGTTTGGTTTTCCTCAGTGCATGGGTGTTGCCATTTCTTCCCGCCATGTCCTTTGTTCTCCCTTTTTCCACGCTCAACGTGGTGTTTAGTTTTTTTTTCCTTTTGTTTTACCTGATCCAAGATCTAACTCTTCTGCACAGGGACTCACCCTTGTTAGAGTGTGGTTGCTCACCCAGTAGGCTAGTGGTGTCATCACTTAGCTGTTACAGATACATTCTTGAACTGCTTTACAGATGATCTTTCCTAGAAAGGGCCATACTCATAGATACTTTATAAATGCTTCCCAGCATTCATACCTGATTCTACACTAGATCCTACTTTTCAAAGCCCTATTAATATGATCAGTTAATTATTCATGTTGTGTTTACAGCTTGTTTGTGTTTATTTTTGATGAGGTGTGATGTTTGGTTGTTAGATTGTAGATTGTTTTGTATTGTTTTTTCATGGTGCTTTTATTACCCAGTTTGATTTGTTAAACTACCCTTCAGGAATTTCTGCTCAAGCTTACCGTGGCCTGCACAGTGTTGTATTCCCAAAGCTTGAGGAGCTGAAGACAGACCTGGTAGCTGTGAAAGAAACACACCACCTAAAGGTGGCAGGTTATGGTGAGACTGATGAAGACATTGA